>NC_142376.1:8745000-9097500 GCF_059441005.1 Hippichthys cyanospilos
AGATTACCGGTGCTGTTTGCTGGGATTTAAGACCAGCCCGCACAGTTTTATTCTCTTTAGTTTCCTTTGCACTTCACTGTAATCCTTGAAAAAAAAGTTGGCCATGTTGATGTGGGCATTTTCCATCAACTTGATATTTGTTTTTCATTTTATGCATGTATGTAGTTTTTTATTTATATAAAGAAGACCTAACAGGAAGTTATTTTAAATTGTATATAGATTTTCTTACAACAATATTTTTACAGTTTACCGCCGGCCACTACTTGCTGGGAATTAGGACCAGGCATGCATAGCAAAAATATACATATAATTGACACCAATGGTAATTATGTTATATACCATGATTTTACCAGTCCCATCCACATGAGAATAGATTTTTCTCCATGTGGCCCATGAGGTAAAATGAGTTTGACACCTCTATTATAGATCAATATTGATTGGTTGTAAACAGGTATTTCTGTGAACGTTAATGACAAATTACATCTGCTGATGTGTGTGCAACCATACACATACATACACAGGCACACGCACACTTTTGTAGCCAATTGCTGAATGACTACCACCTGGCTAAAACAGGTGTTTTTGAGTAGAACGTTTCTCACTCCCTGCAATTTCTGTAACAATGGATGCAAATTGGGTGGAAAGAAATGTCCATAAGTGGAGTCTATCTGGTCTTTTCATTTATGTTATTCAGACCTATCTCTTGTTAAAAAAAAAAAAAAGACCATTGTGTGGTGTGTGGCCTGTTGGTTTGATTGTACTAGAGCAGGGGGGGGCAAGTCTTGTCCTCGAGAGCCACAATCCAGCCATTTTTTGATCTTTCCCTACAACCGAAACACCTGATTCAAATAATGAGCTCATCGGCCTGCTTCACGGAATTCTGATAACGACCCTGATTTCAGGCAGGTGTGTGGGTCGAAGGGAAACATCGAAAACAGGCTGGATTGTGGTTCTCGAGGATCGGACTTGGCCACCCCGGTACTCGAGCAACTGGTGGCCTGATACTATGATCGTCTCAAGATGGAACTGGGAGAAAAATCATACAAATATAGTGAATATGATTACGTTTACAATTAAATTACGTTAACAAAATTTAGATTTGTTCTGTGACATTTTTTTCAGTAAATGGCAAAGAATGGGAGACATACCTGGGGGACACATGCAGCTGTAAGGAGCCTCCCTCACTTCTCGCGTCTTTGGTAGTCGTGCTGCAAGTTTCTGAATTTGGGGGGAAAAAAAGAAAAAAAATGAAAAAATCCATATCCATAGCCACAGAAAATATAGCAACTGAGAAAATTCATTTTTAAAATGGTGATTGAGACTTTTTCCTATGATGTATCCCCTATAAAAGAGTTTTTTTTTCAGACAGGTACTAACCCTAATCAGGGCAAAGCTTTTCTGGATGGAGAAAATTATAGGTGATTTTTTTTTTCAGCATCTACAGAAGACCGATTTTCTAAAATTGTTGGTTTTATTTCCAGCTTGTTTGCAAGAATATTGAGTAACTCCAGTTTCTTCCCACATTCTCAAAATCATGCATTATAGGTATTTTAGACACTCCAAAGTGCCTTTGGATCTAGTTGTGGGTGTGAACGGTCGTTCGTCTTTGTGCCCTGTGATTGGCTGATAATTAGTTCAGGGTCCAAAGGCAGTTGGGGTAGGCAACAGCAAGCCCATGATTTGACAAGGGGTTAAGATTTATTTATTTATTTATTTATTTTACAATTTTGTTTAATGGAATAAACAAACCCAACAAACATTTATTCAAAGGTTTACGTTATTTCAAAAAATTCTGTGAAAAAGTTATATTGATTTATTATTATTATTTATTTATTATTACTGTATTCATAACAAAATAAATAATGATCTACTTTTTTTAGCTTTTGCAAAAAATTTTTTTTATAGCTTGTGCATAACATAACATCTGTCTATAATTAATTTGATATCTAAATTATTTTGCATGTGTAAGCAATACTTTAAAAACACATTTTTTCAGTTGCTGTCAACTGAAAATGACATCACCTGGCTCGGGTAATGACCAATCATGACTCACCTGTTGGTCATGTGATGTTTAGCTATTCAAGTTTAACTGTTGTATTTGAATTTTTTTACTTCTGAAACAATCTCATAAAATATTAATCTAATATAATTAATATTTTAAGATTTAACATTTTATATGATTTATTTAATATTAAATTATATAAAATTCTAAGGTGGAATAGATAGGGGCTTCATATCATTGTTGGTAATTTGCAACATCTGCCTGGTGAGGGTTAAAAGTATTCATTGTACACGCAACATAACAAATTAACATTTCATCACATTATTTGATTATTTATTTATCGTATCTTAGATGCACAAAATATTGCAAACTACTTAATTAAAAAAAACAAAAAACTCCTCTTCGTCCTTTCAGCGAATCCGAGAGTTGACCTCATTAGATCCGCAAATGTCCGCCTTTGATTTGACCCTGAGCAGAATACAAAACCACGCAAGTACTCCAAAGCATAGCGGTCAGTCTTACTGGCAGCGCTTACTAGCAGAGGAATGCCAGCATGAACTGTTTAGAAGCTGGCGACAGGTGCTAGAGGGGATGCTATGGAGGAGCTGTCATTCCTAGCACTCCGCGTCCCCTGGGCGCTGTCTACAGAGAACATCCGCGACTGTTATCTCAGTCTGTGGCACCGCAGTTTGGTCGACGTGTCATAACGCGAAAAGAGACACAAAATCCCGAGACTTTGAAAGGCTTCTGTCTGACTCAAACCAAAATACGCGTGGCTGCTATGTAGATAAACAAGATGAATTCAGCAAAGGCCGCTGATACCTTTAAAATCACATTCATGCAAATGAAAACTCACTGTGCGGGTTCAAATGTTGTTGAAGGTAGTGGAATGTTAAAGGGGATTGCAGATGTTTATAAAAAAAAAAAAAACATCAGCTGAGGTATGCACTATGATGACAACACAAGATTTTTACTGCAAAAACGTGAGCTCTCCTTACCTCTTATAAAACATTTTAAAAAAAGTGTGGGAACTTGTTTGATATTCAATTTTATGAAATTGACTGTTGAATTATCTATTAGATGAGTAAAAATAGAAGGTGTAGTTATCTCACATTTTTAAGCAATTGATTTTAATAAGGGGCAGCTCGGTAGGGCAGCGCTTAGCATGTTGGCCTCACAGTTCAGGGACCCCAGTTCAAATCCACTTCGCTCCGGCGTTCCTGTGTAGAGTTTGCATATTCTCCCCTAGCCTTCGTGGGTTCTCTTTGTGATCTCTCTGTGCCCTTCAGTTGGCTGGCAATAAGTTCAGGGTGTCCCCCACTTACTGCCCAAATCCAGCATGGATAGGCGCCAGCAAGCCCGTGACCCTTGTGAGGTTAAGCGGCTCTAGAAAACGGATGATTCGAATGGGATTTTATAGTGCATTCAAGAGGCACATCTGAATTTAGATTTATGCCACTGTATAATGAAAAATATCAATACAATCAGCATTATGATTTATGAAGAGGTAGATAAGGACCCCAACAAAGCTTTTTTGGTAGAATTTCATCAGTGATACCATTTTTTGGTGACTTATTAAAGACTTGAGATTTCACTTGATATAAGAGCATGTCTAATCTTATTTTCAAGCTTGGTCAAAGCACTAATTAAACTTATAAGTCGAGTCAACACTATTTATTGTTTGGTTGAAATTTTTGGTGTGAAAGCATACAAAGTTTAATTCTGCTTTTTACAGTTAACTTCAATTGGAAGTGACAGTTTCATCGCTTCAAACAAGCACAGTTTGCTCTGATTTGGAGAACTGTGTCAGATAGAAACTGAGAGTGAATTCTTGACCCTCATAATACAACTGAGTAACACTTTAAAAGTTGTGTCTTAATATGTTTGAGTGTTACTTTTGTTTGTTTTTATTCATTTAAATGTATTTAAAGTCTATAACTGGTGGGATTGGAACATATTCCCCAAGATAAACAAGGCTTCACTGTACTCTGTTCCAACCAACACGGACACTTTTGAGTCAGTCTCTACGAGTTTGCGGTCAGTGGGAGACAGATAACATGATGGTGGGTACGAGGAGTTGACCTACATTCAGACTGAACCCTCTATGGCACAACTACATCTTAGTCTGCTCAATACAAAGATGGTGATGAAAAGGCAAAAATTAACATTGAAAGGAAGTTATTCTCATCTCATTTGATATAACTCAAAATAAAATTCTCTGGTATTGTAATTTTCAGACAACGTGGCTGAAAATCCTTAACTTTCTCAAAATTCAACACTGGGCCTTGTAGTTTGATATAGGCGCTAGCACGCGTCCATGTTTTCGTCATACAGCAAATTTCTACTTGCATGTCAAAGAATTGTGAGAAATGTACTGCGGCTAGCTTAACGCATGGATCAGAACGTTCGCAATCTGTGCATTTCTGGTGGTGTTTTTACAAAACTGCAACCTGGGACTGCAAGGTGCAAGGTGACTGCAAATGTCAGCCACACTGCAACAGCTGCCGGGACTGAGTCAATCATTTAAAAAGGTGGTAATAGTGAGTGAATTGACTTGTTTACAGCTGTTAAACTGTCAATCAAGAGAGCAATGTAATACTTCATTTTATCTTATTCGTAAGGACAAAATATTGACATTGCAATAACAAACAGTGAAAACAGTTAACACAAATTAAACCAAAAAACAATGAAACAATGACTATTAAATAAATACAAATAACGTAGTAAGGAATAGAAACTGACATGAATGCTAAATCTATCAAATATGCACACAATACAATTAGTTCCATGGATTTTTTTTTTTTTTTCGTGCAATTTTGCTTCTTTTTTTTTTTAAACGGCGTCTGTGTATTCCCAAATAGTAAACGATGTTTATTCAATGTTGAATCATGGTCAAAATGGTTGAGGTTTGGTTAAGCTTGAAAATCTGTGAAATACACGTGAGTCACTATTACTTACTATTATTATAATTCATTTCTTATGTGTCCAATCTACCAAGGTTTGAACTTTGGAAGTGTTTAAATGAGATACAAATGAGCGAAAATATTCATTCCCGTCTGAGAAAAGTGTATAAATTGTATTTATAGGTTTTATAGCCTTAAATCATCAATAATAATTGCAAAAAAAAATAAAATAAAGATGGCTACTTTGCGGATTTCGCCTATCGTGGGTTATTTTTAGGACGTAACACTTGCAATTGAACAAGGGACCACTGTATTGATATTTGCATGGGTACAGGCGCACTGTACACAGATACCATTAGGCAGAAAACACAAAATGAGCTGTGTGTGTGTTTCCAATACAGTTGCTTCCCTCCCTACAAAATCTGAAGTAAAACAAATACCACATCTATGACATTCACTGAGTCACTGAGTGTAATTTATCATACAATGCTTTACAATGATAATATTCTCTCATAATCTGTTGCACTGTTTGCATGAAAATGTTTTAATGAGCCAAATTTGATGTGCCTAATCGTCTGCAAAAGTATAGTAAATGTTCATTCATAATTGGATGAAAACTCATTGTACGTTAAAGCTTCTCTAAAGTTTAGCATGTTTTTAATATTGTTTACAAAAAACGCCTCTCTTCCTCATCAAACGAGGAAACATTCAAACCTTTTCAGAATTCTCATTTAGCAGTCAGCATTTAATGCTTTCATCCAGCGTTTTTTGACATAAGTTTTATCATGCTAGCAATCATGTCATTTCAACTTTTCCTTATCCTTGCAGCTCTATAAATCTTTTTAATAACGCCAACTGTCAGCATGCCTGCTTAGTCTCAGGCTCTTAAGTCATTGTGTGGTGAAAGTAGTGACCCCTATTATGCAGTGTATTTTGCATGTCCCGATGTATTTGTGTTGGTTTTTATGTTAACTGTGTCCTGATGAAGTGCAGAGGCACGTAGTCGCAGCGCTTTTGCTTGAGTGTGCTGTTTGCAATAGGCTTTCTGATTGGTATGTCATGTCTACTGAAACAGGCGCACACACACACTTATTTGTGTTTCTGAGGTCTATGTAAAACGGAGTTGTCATACATACATGCATACATACAGACTTCTCGATATAGAGGGTGACAGTTCCGCGGGGAGCTGTGTGGTTAAATCAGTGCAGTTGGAAACAGAATTTTCCACTTTTCTTCACCTCAAATGTGGCGTGGCGCTCCCAGTCAGCATCTGCACTCACTATGTGCAAACAGCCTTTTGCCATGCATGCAGAGAGTACTTCTTGCATGATTGTAAATGTAATAGGGGCCATGTTTGGGGCAGGATAGCGGCGGAGTCAGGAGAAGGTCAGGAGTTCAGGGTGTTTTTCGGCGGCGATAGTGAGGAAGTGCAAATACTTCGGTGGCTGGACGTAATTAGTTTTTAAAAAATACAAAATACCTGCCTCCAAGTGGTAAGATATCCTGCATTAGTAAAGTTAAAATCATTTATCTATCCATAAAAAAAGTATTTATAACCCTGGAGGGACTTCAAAGAGCAGTCAATTTTGGCCCCTATCCTCCAGATGCCTGCTGGAAAGACAAACTAAGAAGGAATTTCACCATTCAAGCCTTAAGAACGGCAATGGACCGAGAAACAGTACACACTATATACAACTGAAAAAAAGAATGGCTTTACCAGAACTGAATTCCTTTGAAGGTCTTCAAATGGCCTAGACGTAAATCCGATACAAAGAACTCTTTATATGATTATCGCATCTGCAAGTTTTGCAAAACTTCATAAGTATGGATCCTTCTAATCAGGTGCAGAGAACCCTCCTGTCCTATCTATTGCTGATTTTTTTTTTCGTCTGCATTTAGCTCCCCAATAATATGGTCTTTTTTAAAGATATTCTCAGAATCTAAAAGATTTTACACGCAGGATGGTCATATACTGTCAAGTCAAGATGTGGCAGAAAAAATGGCATATTAGCAAGCTTCTGTAGACCAAACACAAACTACTTGTTACATATTAAACCAGTGGTTCTCAACCTTTTTTTCAGTGATGTACAGCCTGTGAAATATGTTTTCAGCCAAGTACCCCTTAACCAGTGCAAAGCTTTTTTGGGTACCGTATTTTCCGCACTATAAGGCGCACCCTCAATTAATGACATATTTTAAACTTTTTCCATATATAAGGCGCACCGGATTATAAGGCGCACCCCAAATTAATGACATATTTTAAAACTTTTTCAATCACAATATAATAATACTCAAAGTAATAACAATAATAACTCTAAACTCTCAATAGCATAATAATTCAATGTTAATTTGACCAACTTGTTCAACTGTAAACACACAAAAGAAACAGGCTTACTTTATCAGTTCATTCCCCATCTACGAATCCCAATCCATCTCAATATTGATCCATATATAAGGCGCACCTGATTATAAGGCGCACCATCAACTTTAAAAAAAATAGGATTTTAGGTGCACCTTATAGTGCGGAAAATACGGTATTTAAAAAAAAATGAAAACAGGCCATCAACATCTGATTTATTAAACTTAAGACCCTTCATTTGTACTTGTAATCACATACATGATTAACAAGAGCTTCATAAATAGGACATAAAATGCACTAATAGCCAATAAGGAATATAATTAAAGGAGCTTGTGTGAAGTGATAGCATGATACTCAACAGTCACCATAAAAAAATGACAATAAATAAGCCAGTATGACTCAATGCATGAATCAATCACGCACGTGGTGTAAATTGGCTTGCCAGGTAGCAACCACATTGACAGTTAAACCAGATCCCACAATACCCGCTGAAATTCCTTAAAGTCACTGTGAATGATATTTATAGCTTTAGAACTGTCACTTGAGAAGGAGGATTCAGACTCAGAAGCCAACAGGACATGGAAATGAAAAAAAAAGTCTTCATACATAACAGTTTAACATTACCACGACTCATCAAATTAGACTCGGAAACTAAACTCGGAACATTGACAAGGAAGACTGCTGAAACATGGCGCGGAAAGAGACTCAAATCTAGACTTGGAACTAGTAAGACAGCTTTGACTTTAATTCTAGCTAGGCCCATGCTCAAAACCTCTATTATAAACTAAAACCCTAAAAGATGACTAATACATGACCATAGCAGCTGCATAGCAACTTGATACAGCTTGAAATGTCCTGTATGACAAAGGTGATAAATAGTAATTGATACGTCAAGGAACCAATGCAAAAAAAAAACTGTATCCGAGTAACGATCCAAGTAACAGAATCTAAAAGGATTTATAAATTTATGAGCCAATCGCAGCTTCGATGTACTGGTCCTTAAGTAGTTAGTTAGACTTTGGCTTACAATGCGTGGGATGTTATCATTTTCTAATAACGTTGTAGACGTGATCATTTGACAACGGCAAAACTGGCAGACATTCATCGAAATAAGATTTTCACATGATGATTTATCGGTTTTCCAATTATCATGACAAACAATACATGAAAATACGTCCACCATTCATTATTGCGTTAAAGGTAATTTGAGCAAATTTGTAATTTCGGAAGTGAGTATCAAACTGGTAGCTAAGTGGCTCTCAGTTTCACAAAGGTTGGTGACCCCAATTTACGACTTTCAACTTAGCTTTATTCATAGACCACTTAAAAAAAAAACGACACAGCTGTAAGAAAAAAGTGCTGTACATAAATCATGATTAGAAATAGAATAGACTAGAAAGTATTTACTGACATTGCGTGGCGCAGATACGACCCAGTCTTCTAGGGTTTGAATTTGAATCCTTGTTTATCTTTCTGTAATCAATCTTTAGAAACAAATAAATTTAAAAAATGTATACTTTTGAGTTTTTGCCTTTATTTTTTGCCAAATATGTCCATTTTGGGATTTCTACAAAAACAACCTCCTTAAAGTCTCGACTTTCATTTTCAAGCAGGCTAAAGGATCAAATTGTGTTCAAAGGTGACAAAATTAAGGAATTAGTAGACAATAAGCACAATTGAAAGATTGAAAGAGAACTTAGCAACATTCTAAGTCATCTAACCGCCAATTTTTGAGCAAAATCCATATAATAGATATCATTTTAAGGAGGTGTAATTAGAATATATTAATCGCTCAATTTTCAGAGATATGAACCCAATTTTGTGAAAACACATCACAGGTTTGACTCGGGCGGATTTTTTTATTCCCGTACAAATCTTGGGTTGCATCAGGCTATGGAACAACAGCTGTGTGCTGCAAAGTCTGGCAAAACAACTTGACCTGCATCTGGCAATTGAAGTTGAACACTGGTCCAAGTCCAGTCCTCTGGCCCAAACAGCCATCTTTCCAAGATGGAATCTTCCTTACGCACTACCTCACTTTGAGTTGTAATCACCGTTTACAACCGATGCAGTCATTCATTATACAGAGCACGCTTTCAATAACCGAAGTGAGGCAGGCGTAACTTCACCGTCGTTACATAACTGCAAGTAATTATGTTACTTATTGAGATAGAATATATTTGCAGCTGAAGTGGATACACGGATTGCGGAATAAGCTGTAAGACAGAAAAATTCTTTCAAAATGAAAGCAAATGGAAGGTTGAAGGTCACGCAATTGACTGCGCTCAAATTGAGTTCCTCTGTACTGCGTACAACGTTTTGGACAATTGAGCTTTGTTGAAAACACACCAGAGGCAAACGTTAAAAAAAAAAAAAAATCGTCTGTTTGGGTTAAAGTAACAATGAAAGGCTACATCTGGTTGTGCCCCATTAATAATGACTATGTATATGCAGGGAGATAAACAAAAAAGGCCTGTTGCATTGCCTTAGGCAACTCTGCAGATGGAGATTCTCATCACTATGTGCCCCGTGTAAAATTCAAATTTTGGTTTGTCTTTATTGTGGGCGTAATTGCGTAACTCACAAGTAACATCTCCGATGATGAAGTCCTTCAGTCATAAAAAAAACAACAAATCATGCCTCGAAATAAGTGGTTTCGTCAAGCTGTTTGCGGAGTAAATATTGGACTTTATGATTCATAAAAGCTCACGTGATGAAGAGAAGTATGGTGCGTTCAAATTCACTTGGAAGTTTCAAGCTTAGATAGAAAAAAGATAATCCATGCATTAACCTTAAACATTGTAATGTCATGTTGTTCGATAAAAAGTGTTGCTTTAGGTCCCCGAGATTATACGAAAAAAAAATGCTGCACAAAATTGGAAAATTGCTCCTCAAGGCCAATGAGTCACAAAATTCCTATGCAAAATAAATAAATATTTTTGTTTTAAAAAACAAGCCCTGCATACCGGCCAAAGTGGACATTAGATTTTGACTCATTTAAGCTACCCTACTATGTCCTGCATTATTTGGTCAACTTTAATGCCGTGCGGTATTTTGTCCAATCCTTTGATCTTTACACCATGAGCATTTGATTCAAGCATTGAAAAAAGACACTAGGGAGCTGAAATTTCACCCAAATGGTGACAACAGGTCCAAGTGACACTACCAAGAGTGTGCCATCCATTGGCTACACTACTGTGAGGATGATGTGGAAGAAAATGGTCAAAATACTACACAAGGGTTAAAAAGACCATGATATGTTTTTTATGCAGGTGTCACATAAAAAAATCCTTGAGCAGATGAAACAACTGGCCTGAAACCCACTTTTTGGAGATGCCTTCAGTGCGCATAGGAATTGAATGATTTTCTACATTTCCAGGTTTATGATCTATGTCCTGTCCTCGTCATTTCTGGCCAATGAGAGCAGTGATCGTCACTTATAGATTGCAAAAAAAAAACAGTGGCAATAGAAAACACACAAAGCAGAAGAATCTGTAGTCCGCTTCAGATTCCAACCAAATAAGTGGAGTAAAGGAATTTGCCTAGTGTTTGCATTTGATAACGGTTTTTACGTTTGTTCTATGTAGTGTAATTGCACATTATGGCAGTAGGTGGTGCTGTGGAACTCAAAATTTGCGTGGAGGTTTGAAACCTTTTAAATTCTTGTCCACATTTTTTCTATATCACATTAATGATTATCGGTACAAATAAAGGCAGCACAATTCTTTATATCTTTTTCTTCAGGTTAATATATTTAAGTTATTGGTGTTAATATTCCAGATCGATTTACATTTATTATTCTTTATTCTTTTTTTATTCACTGTCAAAAGGTTCAGTTGGTCAAAAATATTTCTAGTTTGATTGAGGATTGATTTTTTTCTTTTTTCAGGTACTTTAATACATTTCAAGCTTTTTTTCAGATTCTGAATAAGCTGTAACCTGTATGAACCCATTTGAAAGGCAAAGTTAACATTTGGTGAGAGTTGGTTGAAAAAAATAATTAAGAAGCACTACAATAGAGTGCATCCTGGCAATTCCAATGATGTCTCGCATTTGGGTGAAATGCAACCAACATTGTTGTCTTGTTGAGACAAAATTGACATAACAGTGAATCCAAATGAATAGGCTGGGTTGCTGTTTTTAGTTTCTTTTGTTAAAAAAAGGTAGATAAAAACAATATTGCAACTAAAAAAAAGTAAAAATACAAAGGGAAACTGGCAATAAATACGAAGTAGTCACAAATGAAAATCCCTGTAGTAGAAGTTGCTTTTATTTTAATATGTGAAATTGCTGTTTTGACTAGGCTGACTTAAAAGGAGAAAAAAAGCAAGAAAACTAGTGAAGTGAACCTGCAATAGAAAAAGCCGCAGTAACCAAACCACGATTTAGCAAGGGAACACTGTGGTGCTAAAAAAATGGGGGCTGGATGGATTTTAATGAAATGACAAAGTTGAAAACTGAGTCACACCAGAGGCCATCTGATTTACCAGCAACCACCAACTTTGTTGAATCAATAAAAATGATTAATTCATTTTTTTCAGGGGGTTTTAAATATACTATAGGAAGATAAGAAAACTATGTGTGAAATTACATTTTGTAAATTTATTTTTTAGGGGGGGCCTAAAGGAAATAGTAGGCACCGGGCATTTTGCTCACCTAGTAAGAGCGAATGCCTGTTTGTGAGAAAGCAGCGGGGGTGAAGTGGGGGATGATAAAGGCTTGGCCAAAGAAAACAGAGGTAGAGAAAACAGGCCGTTAGGAGACTTCAATCACTTGAAAAGCTTGTTAGTGTAGCTGTGGAAGTGGTCAATAAAAGGGTAGCAGAGGGCGCTTTTAGGAGCAACAGATGTGAAGAGCACCTTGTAGCTACTAACTACTATTAAAGCACTCAAATTTTCATTTGGACAACTTGCTGAGCGGGGATTTGAACATTGTATTATGTTCTTAGCAAACATGCATTTAATATATCACTATTTCTAGGGGGCTAAATATTAGGGTGCGTAAAGTGTGTTTTGGTCCACCATCCAAAAACATCATTAAAAAAACCTTAAAAAAAGATTTTTTTTTTTGGCGCCTTGCATGAATTACTAATAGTGTCACAAAATGAGAAAGACAATATATCGCAAAGCAACTAATCCTTCCAAAGTAAAAGAAAAAGAATTGAAGTCTGAAAAAAAATGATGGCAATTAAAAGTCATTGTGAAGTTAGATAAATGAAGATCAAATTGCCACCATTTTTTTTTCCCTCCAGGAACTGTCTGGTTTTTTTTTCATTCGAGAGAAAAGTGATTTTTTTTTGTCTTTGACCTCTAAATTAAATTGGGTTTTACTGGACACTGAAAAGCACCCACCTTGTCCAGGATTTGGTCCAGTCTTTCCAAAATAACGGGTTCCACCTGCTCCAGAGACAACATCCAGGCAGAGAGGTGCTGCTGCTCGAGACTTACTATCCTAGACTGCAACGCCGTCGTCCTCAAAAAAACTCCAATGCATATTCCAACACTTATCAGAGAGAATGCAAAACAAACCGTCAGGGAAGAAAAATGTCTCCAATTGTCCCTGCACTTGAGCTTTTCGGAAGCGTTCTTCTGTACTTTTTGGCTCGTTTTCCCAGCGACTGTCCACTTCTGCTCCATTTCCATTATGGGCTTAAAATGAATGATTTTATCCACTTGAAAACCAAAAAAAAATCAGTCAACTCATCAGAATGAAGAGAACCGGATGAAATTTCTCGCCGGCTTTGTCACAAGTCGTCAACCTGTTGCTCCTTAACGTTCTAAAAAGTTTGCCAGATGACCTCAGGTGAGCAACTATATCAAAGGTGAAAAGAAGTACATTTTGCGGCTTGCCATGGGTCCGAGATGTTCCTGGTGATGTTGAGGCATGCAGATGGAGCGGTTGTCATCTCAGTTGCGCTCTCCTGGCGTAAATCGCTTGCTCCTCTTCTAAGTGTGTGCCGCAGGTCTGCCGTCGGCGCGCCTCACTGAAACCCGAAGCAGCGTCTCTCTCCTCTCTCTCCCTCAGATGCCGCGGCCCATTTTGCACACACCGCATTGCTCCTCCTCCGTGGCTGGCTTTAGGTTAAAAGCCGGGGCGGGATTCGTGGCAACGCTGTAGCCCCCTTTGATGTGCGCACTTGGTGAGGGGTATTTTTAGGGGACGCGAAACCGGCAACTGCTGTGGCGATGGTCTGCTGACTGTACTGCTGTCATCGAATCAAAACAACATGCCAAATCGTCCGGCTTCTCTGCTAGAGGAGTGTGATGATGGTTAACACTCCATTCGTTCTAATTTTAACAGTTTTAATTAGAATTTAAAATTAAAGTTATGCCTGGGGTAGGGTAATCTCGGGGTGGGCCATATATATATATATATATATATATATATATATATATATATATATATATATATATATATATAGTTAAAAAAGCACTGTCGTGACAGTGCAGTGAATGGAAATTACATTATTGTGCCCCCCCCCCCCAAAAAAAAGATAAAAATAGCTCTATATATTTAACTTAACAAAATGTTGTGCTTTAAAAATGATCTCCAATGACATATAAATTGTGGTCATTTGGTGTTGTGGTCATTTGGTGTAGTTACGTCAATTTGAAGAGTATTAGGTGAAAAATAAAGAAAACACATGCACACACACAGTTTTTATATATATATATATATATATATATATATATATATATATATATATATATATATATATATATATATATATATATATATATATTAGGGGATAAGTGGCTCTAGAAAATGGATGGATGGATGAGAGAGAGAGAGAGCGAGAGAGACTGGCCTCAAGGTTTCCTTCGACCAACACACAATTCAAATGATGTGCTCATAGGTGCATATCAGTAGATAAAAAGAGCTAGTAAAGCTGCTATTTGATGTTAGCCCTGAAATTGTACAGAGCAGAAAAGACAACCCAAACCTTTAGTTTGCTTCTGTTGTTTTACCCATGGTTTAAAAATAAACAAAACGTTTTTGTCATATCCCGTGGCCTTTGAAGTCCTCATCTCCAAGCCTATTAAAAACACTGGCGGCTAGACTGGACTATGTTTGCACCACTTTGTAACCATGTGTGTGCGTGTGTGTGTGTGTGTGTGTGTGTGCATGTGTGTGAGGTGAGCATGCAAGTGTGTTTTACAATCATAAGAGAAACCAAGTTACCATGCAGTGTGTTACCAGTAGTGAGCCCATCTCCAACTGTCACTGTGACCCCAGTCTCCAGTGACCCCACCCCCCACCCCCCCATCAACAAGTGCCACGTACGGTCTTTTGGAATGCTATTCTGGCAAGCGAGCTGCAGTTTAGAAAATCTAATATTTAGTAGCAGTCATCCATATGAAGGTGCGCCTCAAGAAATCCCCTGCCAACTTTGAATATGGCCCCTGGCCATGCAGAAGGATTCACAGTATAAATAGCTAATAAAAATCTCATCTTTACACTGTAATTTTAGATGGCTCATGGGATGTCCCTTCAGTGTCGGCCACATCTTAGAATCCCATGCGCCTGCAAAGGCTTATGACGGAAGCTCGCCGGTCCAAAATCACTTGGCATGATGACGACATGTGCTTCAAACCCTTATAATTACAATGCGGCTCAATATGGGCAGCTGGCTTTGTGATCCTCCAAACGATGAACTCTTTGAAGATGATACTCAAAATTGAAGGTGCATTTGTTGCAATCATGGAATCATTTCAATTTTGATTTGACATCTGCTCTCATAACATCTGCGATTGATATTGGGTAGATTACTTGTTAATATTTTGTTGCTTCTCTTTCCAGTTTTCTTTTTGTCAGTATTAAGGTCACAATACTTTGACCTTTGTTTAAAGACAGCTTAAAATATTTGACCTCTGTTTGATAAGACAGAAAAATGCTGAAACCTCCAAAACATGGGCTTTAATTTCAACAAAAAATGAACAAAAGCATTACAACAGAGTTATGGCTTTTACAACAACTGAAAATTAAAGTTTTTTTTTTTTTTTTTTTTACAGCTAACAGTTACTATTTTGAAGCACCGATAGTTCTGCTATCCTTCAAGATATTAATTTCATCATTCTCCTCCTGACTGAGAGGAAACATATTTTTTTGTATGTCATTTTTATGCAGGTAATTTTTGCAATTAAGTGGGAACTCAACCATAACACTCTATACCTATTTTTCCACTTACTACTTATTTAATTTGAGGTATTTCAGGGTTAGAACTGAATGATCTGTTTAACTAAATCATAGTATGTCGATCATTGCGTTTAATGAACAACAGCATTGTTAATATTAGCCAAAGCGTCCAATGGGATTGCCGCACATTGACTACAGATTTCACGTGAAAGTATGAACGTAGTGGGATTTTTGCAGTAATAATAAACAATGATAAATAATCATGAAAAATAGATTCTCATGAAAAATCATCAATTTGTGCTATTTAGTGTGAGTTTATAGAGAAAGTCATGGTAACGTGTCAATTTCGGCCTCTACAACCTTATTGGTGGATATTTTAAAATGCAACTTGCCAGTCAATCAAAGATGAGGTGCCCTGAGTATCAATTAAGATATTATGACTAGGGAAGGACCGTCGAGACCATTTAAGAAGACCACCCAGACAACAGAGTAGCCTCCAGGCCCTCATCTTGAACAGAAGCAGGGGAGAGCTAAACCTCGCAAACCGTCTGAAAAGGCCCAACAGCTGTCCTGCATCTAGAGTGACACGACCAAAAGACAACATAAGCGCTAGCGACATGAACTGAGGATAGACAGAATATTTTTAGACTTCCTTTTACAGCTAAGGATTTAACAGCTCCGTATTGGATGCGCTCGTGAAAAACACTCATTGATGGTAACAGACACCAGTAACGTAGTGCTCTATTTTCAATTACGCCGCCTCTTCGATCAGCGTAAAAATCGCTGAATTTTGATTTTCGTACCAGGGCATGTATGTCAGAATTTGCTAGATCACAGTACAATACAAAAAAGCGATCCATTAATCCAAAATCTTCTTAATATTTATTAATAACAGTTCAAAATATTAATGTTTTTATTTACAACGTGAGTATGTTCTTGGTCATTTGCATAATAATCAGCATGTCTAGTTGAGTTATTATATCTGATTTCTTGAGCATTGCAACTTTATCTGTGCATTCAAGGTAGGTGTGCCCCTTTGCTCAACAAATAAACTTTCCGTCTCCGTTTTTCCTTGATTTTGGCCATTCTCGTTGTTAACTTTTGTCTTGACGGCTTTGTCTTGATATGGACATGACCATGACTGGATGAGCTTATATTTTTTCTGGTGTCATTTCATAATTATTTACTGCCATGAGCGTTTAACCATTATTCAGTTGGCTTTTTAGGGTAACCCGTCATGATGACTTTAAATCTCATCATAGGGAAGTTTAAACTCACCATGAGATTCATTCATCTTGACACTGTCAGAAACTTTAGATTTTATTTCACAGCCTGCCTGTTCAGCAATCTCATTCGCCCTCCTGTTTAAGTACAGTCCTTCCAATCAGTCCAATCACCACCAGGTGCAGCCAATTACCTGCCCAGCATATAAGTCTACTCTGTTTTTACCAGGTTCCGCCAGATTGTCTTGCCATCACGTCAGGCTTTGTTACTCTGCATGCCTGGACATTGACCGTGTCCCATCAAAATACTCCAGTCCTGCAACACCTACAATGGCTACCTGTCTGGTGCCACGTCCAATACATTGATAACACTGATCTGTACCTTCAGGACTATCAGTAACCGTGCCCTGCCCTATCTTTCGAACCGTCTTCACAGTCATTCCATAGAAAGCATTGCTAGAAGATAGGCGCAACGATGACGTGACCAGGTCTGAGTCGACATACTGTCTATTATAAATAAGGCTAGAATAGGTCAGTCATAAACTGGATTCAAGCATTCCTGATGGATTTTTGCTTCACGTATTTTCAAAACGTGAAATGTCTTACAATTGCCGATAATACTCAATATCAGTATTAAATAGACAAATTCTGGAAATATTCTTTGCATTTTTCATTGTGCCACTTTGTGGTTCACTGTAGTTTATGTGAAACTGCATGCACAATTTGTATATTGACTGATATTATAAAGCTGTTTACCTCTGTTTGACCTTTAACTAATTCAACTATAAAATTGCTATAATATGATCAGCAAATGCGCCATCTATTCCACATCCATGTATGTTATATTTGGGCTTTAATTCACATTAGCGAAACCATATGTGCCGAAGGATTCAAGGACTTGTGGAACACAGGGCACCTTTTATGAAACCTTAAATAATGTTCCAGCTTTTGCTCTCTTACCGCAGTATCAAGCTGATGTGGCTTTTAAATATCCAAATTATAACCTTTCCTTCGCTGCTGTGTTATTATAGTTATATATTAAAGCACAGCAGCAGTCACAAGGTGCATTTAGTAAAAGAGGAAAGTTGCATGAACTGAAATGAGTCAATAAACATCCTTAAGTATTTTTGTGAAAACGAGCAAACGGCTGTCTGATTTTGTCCGGAATTTTGAAACTTTTTTTTAAATATACAAATTTACTCACAAGCATATTTACTACCATATACTGGTATGTCCTTATATCTTACCAGTCGTAAGACTAGCAACACGACAGTTCAGAATCACACCCATAATCCTTGTTCAATAAACTCAATCGCCAATGTTGCTCGTCGTTTCGCTATTGGCGCCATGCGTTCAGGTGGTGGGGGCAATTTCTGAAGCACGAACTGATCTGTGCCATAAGTTTCCAATTTGTTTGGTCATTTCGGCGCTTAGGAGCCAACAGTGCTCTGTATGGGGGGATGAGAAACAACAAAATACGGCAATTGCCCAATGCACATGCGCGATTCATACCCAAATTAGGCGGTGGTGCAAAAATGCATTACAAATGCCTGATTATACAGCTTGAACGACTAACATTCATGAATTTGGGTTGTTCGAACGTGGCTATGATTGTTCAGAGTGCCCCAAAAACGAGGGTCGTATCACTGTGAATCAGGCAGTACAAATGGAAGGAGTTCAAGCACAAGTTGCCTGTTGATTTATAACACGGGCTGCATTCAGAAATGCAAAAAAAAAAAAATGAAGTAAATCCTAAAACCGGGCTTCTGATTGACAGATAGTGGAAGTTGTTCATCTGACAGCTAACTATAGGAAATAATAAAGAAGAAAATTGATGCTTGCCTGTATGTCTGTGGGAATTGTGTCCATTTTTACATCTGGTGTGGCTCAAGCCCACAATCCCTGTTGTAGCTCATCCCAGAAGTGTTTGATGGATTTGAGGACAGGGCTCTTTGCCAGTCATATGCCTCAACACCAGACTCACGCCTTTATGGATTTTGCTCGGTGCACTAGGAACACTAAAGAGAAGGGAAAAAAATGGCCTTCACAAAGATTGAAGTTTCATAAATTTTATTTACGATTGTAAACAATAATCCGACAAAAGCAACAGAGGGACGGTGGTTTAAATACACGAAGACTAATTACTGAAAACACACTACAGCTGGACGGGGACAGGAGGCAGGGGAACCGGATTGGCTAACACGAGAGGAGCAGGGGCACACGAAAACTAACGAGACTGAGAAAAAGGCAGACGCAGGGAAAACAACACGAATGAATCAGACGAAATGAACCAGAAACTACTTAAACTAAATCCAAAAACCCGAAAACCCCAGACGGAACGTGACAGATTGAATGTGACATATGGTAAGTTACCCCATTAAAGGGATATTCTGCACCATCAATGTGATAATAACTGATTATTTTTGGTTTGAGTATCAACAAGCACCAAGTATTCATACTTCATACACAATTTTAGAGAGGAGTTGCAAGTTCCAACTTGATAACAAAATGTAATGCTACAGAGCTGTTTGCATACATTTTAGCCACTTTCAGTTTACTGGGGTCAAATGAGCCCAAGACTATCCTGAAAGAACATACCGTAGCCAAGACCACAACACCTGAGTCTGAGACATTAAGATGAGGACACAGAGATAAAGCAAGACTTTTAAAGGTCAAGACAGAGACAAGACCAAGATGTTGACCTCAATGCCTTGACCAGTCACAATCAAAAATCTGAAGTACGCCCTGCCCAAGACCACGACAAGAACGACTAAAAATGCTTTTGCTACCGAGACAAGCTCGAGACCCTTTAAAGGCCTATCTTGAAAACTACAATTTACTGTGAGACAGAAGACAGCCTTGACTGGTCACCAGTCAAACGCAAAGCTTAATAAAACTAAGATCCACTTTTTCAAACTTCAAACGTCTGTATTAGCTCAAGTCATAACCAAAGTACGTCTTTGGTTAAGTTTTAACGCTAATGACGGCCGACCAAAATCATCTAAATCTTTCCATCAAAATCATGGAATGTTACAAGGGTATTTCCCTCAAACTGTCTTTCATTTGAAATAAAGTACCGTATTAATAATACTAAATTACTAGGGCTGAGTGTGGTCACCGTAGTGGTGCTTGCAGCTGTAACTTCTCTTTTTAGAAAGTGGAGGATTAAATAAGGTAATCTTAGGTCAACATGACACTCTATGGGCCACTGTTTCTATTGGGTGGGCTTGTTCAGGAAACAATTAGCGAAATAACCACACACTTGCCCCTTGGGCGGAATCACAACCTACAAATACAGGTGCACCAAGTCACACACGGAGCATTGCTGTGCGTATTTCCGTCAGTTGTCAGTGGAACAGGAGTCCAGTTTGAACGACTTTGCATATATTTCCACAGACCGCAATGACATTTCCCATATTTTGGAAGCGCGGTTAAAATATAATAATGCATTCATGAAAGCGTGGTTAAAAAAACAATCTGTGAGATGGACTGAAGAAGACAGTTTTGGTTAAGATTGAAATAAATATGGACGGAGTATGACGGGCGGGTGGCCTGGCTGCTGGTAAATCTTGGACTGGAGTATTCTACAGATGTGCCCATTTCTGGAACTATGAATATACATACATATTTAAAAAAAAAAAAAAAAAGAACAGCACAAACACAACCCTTCCAATCCAGTCCGCTGCAATGAAGCTCGAAGCCACATCTGGCGTTTTTTGTGGTTTTGTCATTCATTGCTAATTAGTCACACATAATTTGAACTCTATTTTCTTCCTAATGTATTGCTGGCAGTTGTGTCAAATATGTATTTCTAATCACCACACTTGTGCTCGTGCCATTAAAAACAATTTCAGTCTGATTCATTCGAGCACTATTTCAGCAATGGAGAAACAAGACAAGCTAGCTGAGGATGAGGGCCCTATTTTGGTAAACCGGTACCCGTATATTCTGACTAAAAACTGGTGCATCTTCATTTTTTTGTTTGAGCGCAAGTTCATTCTAGTTAAGCGCGTTTGTATGTTTTTTGTGGGTGTTGTGGTGGACCAGGTGGGAATTGCCTCACTATGCAACTGCTAATTTGGTTACCAAAAGTCGACTAGATTACCTAGAATACGTAAAAGGTACTATATTTTGCGGCACAGGTTGTGTGTGTTTATGGATCAGAGACAGGTTGACAGATTATGCGGTTTGCAGTGGATATTCATTCATGACTGAAATGATAAATGGAATATTCCATCTACAAGTTTATTGTAGAACTTATGCTAGGTGAATGCTTTAAAAAATGGCTGCTAGTCTTTAGGGTAAAAGTAACAGGATGGTGGTTGTATATGAATTTATGTGCTGTGATTCACACAGGCAAAATAAAACAAAAAAAAAATGGCTTCACTCATTCGTTTTCTTTAGCAGATGCAGTTGTAAGCATTTCCCTTTTGTTGCATTTGAGACTAGTTCCAAGTGCTGAGTGCAAACTTTAGTTTCAACCATCATGTGGAATGGTTTTCGTTGTGCCAAATTATTAAGATATAACACTAAAAAAAAAACATTGTCCACCTTGTCAGTCGCAGAATTTGTTTAAATGTATTGTGCTCCCATGTTTAGTTTGGCAAATAGCTTTGCTCTAGCATCTTACTTGTTCTTGTTAGCTGAGGCTGTAGTCGCAACTGGGTGCTTTGTATTGATGTGGTAAGCTAAACTTTTAAACTTCTGTGGCAAGCAAGCTCCTTCTTTCAATAACATTCTAACCTTATCAAAGGTGTGATGGGGGCTTGTTTTTTTTTTAAGTTTAGTTTTTACATATTCCTTTAATCCCTGAACCAGTCCACTTACCCACAACAGATGCCAGATTTTGTCAATAACAATAGTCAACAATGACAACAATTGACCTTTGCTTTCCATACCTCAAAGTCAAGCACAAAAAGATGAGCTAAACTACATATAGAAAGCATAAAGTTATATATTAAAAAACATGACTCAAAAATAACTCATTAGCTATGACTGTATATCATTGATCCAATTCATCTGCTAATCTGATGCTCAATTTATTTTTAGACCTAGTTTTGTTAACGATAATGAAATTACAATTATTGTTCATCCATGCTGCTGTTACACTTGCTAGTAGTCATTGACACGGCCGATGAATTCTGTCAACTCCATCTGTCTTGGCTAAGCATGACTCATCCACACAAACTACTACCACATGCAAACAGATACACAAGTGCTTATTAAAAGCCTTTGGTGTCATCCTCCTCCCAGTAACCGCGCATTTCCCACTCCCAACTCTGCTAACCACTGCCCACCCCCAGTGATGTACCAGATGCACCCTGTGGTTGGTCAGCTTAGTGCCAGGCTTGGGATGACAAATTAGAAGCATCCAGTTTTGAGGTTTGACTGTGTGGAAAGTGGATTATTAAATGCAACGTGTAGTTTAGGTCAAAGACAAATGGTGAGCGTTTCAAGTGAACGTGAAACTTCTCTGTATGTGGATCCTTAATTCCCACCATTTTACTTCACTTCTTGATGGATATTTACTGTATATTGATTGAGCTCCACAAAATGTTGTCTGCTCTTCTCATTTTAAGTTTTTGCATTGCACAAATAATTTGAGGAGGCACCTGCAAATGCAGAGGAAAATGGGAGCCAAATTCATCAGGCAAATTCAGGAGAAGCTGTATACCGGCTGTCAATTATTCTAATTTTAACTACCGGTAATTAATCGGAAAATGAGCCATAATCAATCACAATTGATTGCATTTTAGCAACTTGTTTGTACAAAAGTTGCAACAGACATATTAAATGATTAAAAACAATAAAAACAAAACCAAACAAAAACACTAACACAAACAAAAACAATGTTAGATAATAGTAATTGCTACCATTTAATGCAAATTTAAGAATCAAGATGGTTATGATTTTCCAATATGATTATTTTCCTGTCATAAAAAACTGATGAAAACAACTACAGTATCAAATCTGACTCAGTTTTGCAGTCATTTTTTTCTTGAAGTCCTCTCAAAGAACCCCAGTGGGATGTTTTTCTTTGAGATGGTAAGCCAAAGATGTAATACAGTGCTTGAGTTTTCCTTGCAAAATGCACTCTTTTTTGTTTACTATTTTAATCAATCATATTGCTATGAAGCTTCTATGCAAGCCATGTTTGGCAAATTCAATCAAGACTCTTGAAACAAACTCACAAAGTAATAAAGAAACACACGCACACACATCCCCTGCCAAATATTATTGTTATCATTGTTGAAAACAAGTTACTGCAAGTGATATTTTTGGACCGTTAGCAAAGTCCAATTCAGATCTCTAAATAATCCACGGCTGGATGATTTAATTAGACAAACCACAAGGTGATTGAGCTCACTGGATGGGGAGGTTTATTTTTGGAGCCACTATGAAAAGTGCTGTTTCAGCACCAGGTTTTCCTCACTGGGCTTTCCAACCACTTTTGTTTGGTCATGCCCGCTGGCTACAGAATATAAGCTTTGCAGACTGATTTAGATTTTGGTTTCGGCCTGTGCCAAACCTGGGTCCTGGACCAGCAGTGCTAAGAAGATCAACGTCCAGCCGCACACAGTCAACAGGCCATCAAGTCAGAAACATTCATCTTGTGATTGCAAATCATCCTTTTTTTTTTTTTTTTTTTTTTTTAGCAGGTGGCATTTAATTCAAAGTACAATTATGCACAGACTGATCAAGTCAACTTTACTTTGTAAAGTAGAATTCTGGTAAAACTAGAGTGCAAGGCAACTTTATGCTGGATTTTATTTCAAATATTTTAGAAAAATCACAATACTTAAGAATGAGTATTATCATTTTATAATATGTGTAACTGCTGTGCAGTATTTTGATCATTTTTGGGCCATTTTCTTCTTCATCATTCTTTCAGTTTTATAGCCAAGGGGTGGCACACTCCTGGTAGTGCGTTAACTAAGAGGTCATGCCATGCTGAACTTTGAGATGTCGTCACCATCTGAGTGAAATTTCAGCTCCCTAGAGTCTTCTTTCAATGCTTTTCCTTTGATGTGAAATGCCTTCTATGTTCAAATCAAATGACTGGACAAAATACTGCACAATTGTGTTTATTTGTATGTATTATATTGTAGATGTTCATCGACTGAATAGAGTTCTGCAAAATATACATAAATAAAAGAGCATTCACTATTTTAATGTTTTAATATTTTATTTGAATATTTTTTTATGGGTGTACTGAATAGCGTAGTAATAGCTGTGCAGTTCTTCATGTGGCTAGTTGCCTAAACAAACAATTAAATGTATCTACATTTGTATATTGTCAAATTATTTAAAATTAAAAAGAGGATGTGTTGTCCTGCTGGACCGGTCATAACTAAGGTATAGCTTCAAGACTTCAAAAAAAGGGGTCTCTGAAAAGGTTCTTTTAAAAACAGGTGAAACATTCACCACAAAATGTCACAACTAAGCGCTGTGAAGTAGATTTATGCGCTAATGCCATTTGTGAAATACATGGAAAAGGGGAAACTACACTGTCAAGTCGGAGATCCAGTGGAGTATCCATGGCAATCAATGTTTCATCGCAGCCATCAATCACAAGCTTTTCAGTTTCACGCACGAAAAACCGCCTGCTTGCAATGTCGAGAGTTGAGAACGGTTTCCCTTGGGTGCAATTCTCCTGAAAGGAGGAAGAGGTTTGATGCTCAATGGGTGCTGTTTTTCCTTCTTATAACCGTCTCTAGTCTACTTTCCCATCATTCCTCCTTTGCTTTGCAGATTATAGTTTTGCCTAAGCCATATGCGACAGTTAGTCCGATCCTTTGATCTTTACAAGGGAAAGCATTGAAAGAGGACACCAGGGAGCTGAAACTTCACCTAGATGGTGACATGTTAAAGTACAATATGGCTAAAATACTGTGAGAATGAATTACCGTATCTTTGGGACGTTAAGCCGCGACTTTTTCATCATGATTTGAGCCCTGCGGCTTATATTCCGGTGCGGCTTATCTGCTGGTTTTTCCCATCGGTCAAGCAAATATGTGTGAGGTATTTTTTTATTTATTTATTTTTGCTGCTATGGCTTATATACTGATGTGACTAATAGTCAGAAAATACGGTAAAAAAAAAAAATAATAAAAAAAATAAATAAATAAAATATATATATATATATATTATAATAAAAAGACCCCAAAATAGTCAAAATGCTGCTCGAGGTTTAAGGTCACTGTTTTAAAGAGGAAATAGAAATGCTTACAGTATTTTCCCTTCATTTGGATGCTCATTGCCAGTCAGTGACAACATATGACAAATTAACAAAGAATTGAATGACAAATTAACAAAGAATTGAACTAGAGCAAGCCACAAGACTTAAGCCTTACAGTAAAACGAGAAAACGTCACAGCGAGAAGTCAAACGAAGAAATTATAAATTTCATAACAACCTGTCATCACAGGCATGCACTGAAATAATACTCAAGATTAGGAGTCACTGACATGGTGCCAATGGCCTGTTCTAAAGATGCTTGTGTTGTAGGAGTGGGATTTGAACATTCAAATATTGCCAGATTTATAGAAAAACAGGAACAGGTGAAAGCAGATGTCTGTTTCAAAAATTATACAAGGTAATCCCTTATATACTGAAATGACCTCTACCTTTGTTCATTGAGAACCTGCGGGATACCAAGTTGTAGTGCACAGGTCAACGCTAATAGAATTGAGGGGGGGACCATTATTTTAACTTCCTCGAATGCCCCCACACTTCATGAAAATGACAACTGGAAGATAGGATAATGGCGGTTCGTTGGTATGGCGCCAGTTGGCTTATGGTTAATGGTCTGTATCATCGCTACCTGCAGCTCAACTGAGAAAACATTTAACAGAGGCCATCTGGCAAGAAGCTAGCGGAATTCAGAATAAGTAATTGTGCGCTATCGACTGCTTGAAAGAAATGTTACTCGGAGAAGACGAGCTAGCGGAAAGAATAGTTTCTGGCGAGTATGGCGAAGACGACAGGCTGAGGTGTTTCCAGGTGGCGAGCACGTTCTAAAGAGAGACAATATTGACATTTTGTGCCACTGGCTTGACCGTCTTGAACATGACAACTGGCTTGAAACCGATATGGGGTGACAAGGGCAAACCGAAGAGACCATGTAAAGCTGTTAATGAGACAACAGGGTGCAAACAGAGACAGGCAACAGACACCGGGGAAACAGTCGAAAACAAGAATCAAAACACGCCAACGGAACAGTTGGACCTGAAAACGCCTCTGATAGATATCGGGTGACTAGCAAAAATTCAAAGATTCGTTTAAAAGGCACAAAAATGAGACAGGAAAAGCCTTGCAAACACAATAAAAAAAATAAATTCTGAAGGTCATTGTGAGGCGGTGAAGGTGTGACTATGATAATGTTACTGTGAGAGAAGAAATGAATGACATCATCAGTAGAAATCTTGTTTTTTCTTATTGTGTTTCCTCAGACACTGTGGTTTCTTACAAATTAAATTTATAGGCACAACATGGAGATGAAATGGCTTTTTTCCACCCACTTAATTTTAGTTTTACTTGTAAGTAGTTGTACTGATAATTTTACCGACTTTGATAAGTAGGGATTGTTTTATGAAATCACAACCTCTCCGTTGGGGGATGAAGATTTTTTTTTCGTCACCGACATTCACCAAAATAATAATCACGATTATTATGGTCAATATTGAAATCATGATTATTAATCACAATTATTCATCATGTTTGGTCAAAGATGTCTTTTCGTAGCCCTTTTTTAAGCTTCAAGGCTTGGTACTCACAAATAATAATAATAATAATAATAATAATAAATTAAAATGAATACATAAAGTAAATAATAATTAGGAATCAAGGGAGAAACTCAACGACATTTCACACTGGTAAATATTATATTAGGATTGAAAAAAGCAGAGGCTTTTGTCATGCAAACATGTGGGAAACATTGTCCCCTGGTGGTAGGATGACAAAGTGCTTGATTTGACAGGTAAATCAGGCTTTTTAAATGTTAATATTGCAGAGGATCAGCTTAATTAATCGTGGCAGCCAATATCGTGATTGCAATCTTAAATCCCTATCCCACTGAGATGCAAACATTAACATTAGAATGTGTGTTCACGTCAGGGATTTGTCAGGCCTCGCTCAAGGTCCTAACGGTTTTTAAAACAGTGCTTTTCTTGATTTTTGTTGTTGTTGTCAAGGAGATTTTGAATGTTTAAAGTTCTGTGATGTAAGAAAAAAACAACAGTTCCATAATTTCTTAAAAATGTCAAGAAAAACGGTGACCTTGAACGGACCAATGAGACTAAAAGAAACCGCTACCTTTGCCGAGATTGGATAGGAGCTTTAGCTAATTCACTCTATCCTGTCAGTTTACAAAGGTTTACTTCAAAATCTCAGGAAGATTCTGCAAATATATTTAAAGCCACCCTAAGCACTCTTCATGTTTCTTATTTTCCTTTCGGATAGCCCTGTCGGGGGGTCCATTTGAAATAAAATAGGATTTTTTTACTGGTGCACAAATTCAAATTCCATTTGAAGCACTCAATATATCCTTGATCAACAGATGACATCGAAGCAATTTGGGAACATTTTTTCCTGCCTGAAATCAGCAAAGCTTAGGAACCTGTCACCCATTAAATGCTCTCACTTTAAAAAAAAAAAAAAAAGAGGGGGGGTCTAAATGACGGGCTGCAGCCACGGTAACTGTCAGCTGAGAAAACATGAAAGCACCCTGTGTAATCTCTGCAATTGCACGCTAATCAGATAGACATAGTAAGTTTAGCCTGGCAGACTTCAATCAAATACCAGCCTAATGCGGCCCACACAGCCTCACTTTTACCAACAATACTAGCAAGGCTCACTACACTCAATCACTGCCTTTTCTTACAGAACGTATCAAGCATTTGCTATAACTTTGACAAATTACCGCATTTTTGTACTATAAGGCGCAACTTTTTCCTCATGTTTTGAGCCCTGCGGCTTATAGTCCAGTGCGGCTTATCTGTGAGTTTTTTAGGGGTTTTTTGCTATCCACCAGCAAGCAAATGTGTGTATCTGTTCAAGGTGTCAATTTATGGAACAATTATCAAATAGAACTGAAAAGATGTGAATCAATAGTTGTGCTCAAAAAGAGTTACAACAATATATTATTAAAAAAATATATGTCTAAATAAGTGGTTCTTAACCTGGGTTCCATCGAACCCTAGGGGTTCGGTGAGTGGGTCTCAGGGGTTCGCTGGAGCCTCCGCCGCATAGGTCCACCCCTCAGTCTAGTCTGCAGTTAGTGGGCACTGTCATTGAAAGCGTCCTGCACTGAGATTTCCTACCATGCACTGTGTTGGTTTTGTTATTTAAACAAGGTGATATTAATGCACTATTCTTTCGTGCACCAGTAAAAAAATCCTATTTTATTTTTTACTAAACAGGGGTTCGGTGAATGAGCATATGAAACTGGTGGGGTTCTGTGCCTCCAACAAGGCTAAGAACCACTGGTCTAAATATAATAAGCGAATGTATAAAATTTTCAAGTAAATTTGTACATTTTATATACAGTACACAGTACATGTGATTTTTTTAATGTATTTATGATTGTACAAGAATTAGGTAGAATGTGTGAGGCAAAAAAATAGACGCTATTGAAGTATTGATCTTGAACTGCTATTTAACTAACAGATATCCATCCATCCAGCCATCCATTTTCTATACATATGTTGGGACTAAAGATGCAGGTATGTTCAGTCTGTTAAAGAGAGGATGTTGCTAGTTACAGACATTTACAAAACAATTAAATTACTAAAAAAATGATAAACTTCATATACCATCTTTTTGCATAAAGATCTGATGTTATCACGTGCGGTTTATAGTCCATTGCGGATTATCCATGACAAAACATTTTTTTTTGCTCATATTTTGACGCTGCAGCTTATATACGAGTGCGCCTTATAGTAAGGAAAATATGTCACTACATTTTGAGGCTCAGAATTTCCCATGATTATTGTTTTCCATGCTATTTCTTCCTCTGTTACAACCTGTTTTCTAATTCAATCGACAATGCAATCTTAAGGTGTAAATGTCTCCACAGTGCCCGTCTAATTTACACACAGGCGTAGTTCTCTATAACGCCGGTCATTAGTGGTAAGCAATTGCCAGTGCTGAAGTTAATTGCAGGAAAACTTTGTCTTGTGCTTATTTAAACAAGACTTGGATCACTGATAGACAGACGGGTGCATGTGATGGAGAATTTGGCCTCGCGTATTATTAAGCCATTCAGCGCTTTTGTAAATGAGCCAGCTCATCTGATTATTTTTGTTTCGGAACACATTACACAGCGTGCAAGTGCTGTCTAATGCATCACAGTGTAATTGTACTTGACTGGAAAACACATTGACTTCTGTCAACGTCCATTACGCACTTGAGCGAAGGATTGAAAAACGTAAACACTTTGTATATCATAGGTGTAAATGTTCAATGTCGACAAATATAGAACAAGTATAAGTAAAAGTCTCTAAGCGTTAGTAGGGTTCGTATCGTCAATTGCCCCCGGGGAACACCTGGTTCAAGACCATCTCTAGGAACACGGCTACGATACCCTTGAGCAAGACACCGTGAGAGCTAAAAATTCTGGCATTTCATACCCTCTGGTTGGGATATACAAGACGAACGGGTTTGAGGTGACTGACCAGTTACAGTACAGCTGAAAAAATTAAGGTTCTTGATTTTTGGATGCAGTTGTGGAGCTCTCTGGCACATGCCTTCGTAATAATTCGTAATAATTCAAATATTACATTGATGAAGGGGTGGGGGAAACGGGGTGTCAGCAAAAGCCTGGCATCGTGCTCTCCTTAAAATATGCTTGGGTAAAAGGACATTGCACCAGGGACAGTGCATTGGACAAGTGGATGCAACACTGAACTGGTCGGCATTGTGAATGAAGCTGAACGAGAGGGCGGACATGCGCGTGTTAGCGGTGTGGTGCTTGAGATAAGTCTTGGTCTATTTTTTTAGTCTCATCTCTGAATTGAAAGCTTTTTACTCTCCTCAGACTATTTATACTGCAACTACTATTAATACTGTAACTGCTGCTGTAAAGAATTGGATAAACACACACACACACACACACACACACACATATACATATATATATATATATATATATATATATATATATATATATATATATATATATATATATATATATGGGATTTGGTCATTTTGTTATGGTTTTTTATTAATGATTTTTCTATCTCTGTCTCAACCTCTAAAAGTTTTTGTCTTATCTTTGTCTCGATCTCCAAAAGCCTTGTTCTTGTATTTGTTTTGATCCAGTCAAGTCTCAATGTCTGTCTCGGCCTTGACAACAACACAAGCATGTGTTTTAGCTATAGTGTTCCAACCACAGCGAATCCTCATGCAAAATGGTCTATGCCAAAGCTGCGGACAATAAAACTATCTTATAAGAAGCTAAATAGTCTGATAAATGAGTCAACAGCATAGGTTACAAAAAAAAGCTCTGCCATGAATGAAAAAAGGTCACACAATTGAAGCCATATGACAGGGTTAGCGTGCCACTACAGCTTTAATCATTCAGATGGTATGCAGGGGTAATTTTAGATAACATGCAGACATCTCTGTAACATATTTGAAAATAGCAAACACTCTCCTTGCAACATCGAAGCTATGGAACCTTTTATGGTGGAAGGACAGTCAAATTTCAGAACAGTGCGGAATGTAGTTCTTTTTATTAAGAAATAGTAAAAACAAACAAACAAACAAACAAACAACAACAAAAAACATTGTGGCTCTGGTATGACAGCCATTTGGCCATACATTGTGGAAAGTCCGTGACCAGAAACATTAGGGCCCACTGTGTGACATCACGGTGTCCTCTGTGCATGCGGGACAGATATCATTTATGTGGAAATGTGAACAACCTCACAAAAAAATCAGATTCTCCCACCAAAATTCAGAATTGAACATTAAGCCCTGTAGGGTAAATCTGACGCCATTAGCCCACTTGACTCACCCAAACAAAAATTCCTGGGCTATGCTTTGTCTGCCTTCTTAATATTGACATACCAAATAAACAGACTAAGAAAAAAACTAAGAAAAAAATGCCTAAGAAATGAGCACTGAAAACGTTAAACTCCCTCATTGGTAGATAGAAGAAATCATTAAAAAAAAAATGCAAATCACAGAATGGCATCTCTCAAACACATCAGGATTAATGACAAATAAAAAAAAAACTGCATAAGCGCCATGTAAAAGTCACAATCGCTTCACCTGTTTGAATTTTAGATGCACCTTGTACTAGTTGCAATCACGTGCTTACTGTGAGGCAGCAGCGCAAACCAGTCTTGTGTGGTCCTGCCGAGCAGAAAATAAAATAATTAATGACTTCCCATCAACCTTTCTGTTTGGACGGATGAAAAATTATTGCCATAATTCCCCGCGGTGTGATACTGCTCCATCTTGGAGGATGACCTTCCTGCTTCCTTGAAATGTATTCTTTGAGTTATCTGTACATCCTCTCCTGCCCTCCCTAGAACAATTCATGTATTGGGAACAAGGACGCTGACACCATTTATAAAGAGTCCAGAGGAGAAATCAACTCCCAAAAAAACCTACTTTGATATCTCTCGGAATGGATGTTGGAACTCAACGATGTTTATTATTATTGCGAGTGGTAACGTAGCAGAGCAAACCACTGAGTGCTTATTAAACGTTTCGGGACGAAGATGGTTCATGGCGTCATCGGTGCATTATAAGCATTGTGGGCACTTAAATAAGAGTGGAATTGAGTTCAAGTTGAGTTGAGCTTGAGCGACTCTGATTAAAATGTCCGGATTTCTGCATAGTCTGTCAGATTAGCATCAACAGTTTACAGTACTAAATTGCCCTTGTAAAAATGACGTGACTTGTAATTTAGGCAGTCGATATGGATTAACACTAATGTTTGCAAACACAATAATCTACTTTCATCAAGCACGTCAATACAAGGGATCTTTGACTGTCTCACGACTTGATTCGATTCAAATTTTTGCATCTATGGTTGGATTCAGAATCGATTTTCAATTCGAAACCCATTTTTGTTTCAAAATGATTTCCGCTTCAATCTGTAGGTGTGCAAAGAATTGTCATGTTCAACTCCAGTCTGCTTTGCAAGATAGAATGACAAATGGAAACAAGGTCGTTTTTTTGTTTTGTTTGTTTTTTGGTTTCTTTTGGAAGATGGAGGTCTCTTTATTAGATTAGGTAATGTAAATCTAAGTGAGTCAATAAAGCATGTATTGTAATTAAAATATATTTTAATTTCGCCCCCATCATTCTTGGTATAGGTAATCTTCTATAGATAGATAGAAAGCCCACATTTGTTAAATATTAGCCGTTAACATTAAAATAAATTGACCTTTTTAGTGTCGGTTTGATATATCTGACTGCATTTGAATGCACCACATAGTTATCAGCTAATGCTAACGCTGGAGACTTGTGCTGTATTGTAAATAATAGAATACTTGACACGTGGTTTCTTAGCGTTCTTAATCAGCGATTGAGTATGAATTTGAATGTTATAGTGTTGACGTTGTGACGTTGTGAGTTACAGACTGTGATAGGAATAAAAACACGTCACGAGGAGAAACTAGCTGGAAGCAAACACCACTACAAAGGATAAAGGATCATTCCAGATTAAAAGCGTACTACGACCTTGCTTTGACATCTATGTATTGGATGCTCATTTTGAAGTTAGCCTTCAACACACAATTTAGTTTAGTCATTGATATTAATCCTATTTTGTTTCGTAGACAAGCACTCGATGAAGAATTCATCATTCTAGATGTGAATAAAATCATTTTTTTCCTCTTTAAAGGGACCCTGTGTAAGATTTAGACTGTTTTCATTAAAAAAATAATACATTAGATGATTGTAACTTTCAAAAAACTTGCAAATGAATGTGTTCTTAGTGACTAACAGTATGTTTTAAATATAATCATAGGTTTAGTTCTCATTAAATTATATTACATGGCGACCATGTTTGTTATAGCTACGGACAATGGTAAATGCAGCACCTTTGCCACCTCCTTCTGTCGCAATGAAAAACAGCCTAAATCTTACACACTAACCCTTTAAGGAAGTTCTTACAGAGGTCTTAGAATTAGATTTAAATTTGAAATATGCTGTATCTGCATGTGTCTCAGACTAAAGGTAAATACATAGATTTACATTCATACAACAGTGGACGTTTTCAGCAAGCCGGCTGAGAGTTTCCCGACCCAACAGAGTTGTGGTAAATTAATGCCTGTGGCAAATAATTGCATCCATGCGATGTGAAGTGGATACTTTCTAAGTCTCTCATTACAGCCATTCACGTATTCTGTATACTCAGGTGGTGTATGTTCATCTAATTGATGTCCACGGTAAGAGTTTCTGGGTGGCATTTTTTGGCCTGGGGCAGCTTGATTCATTTATCTACAAGCGTGGCACCGTCTTTATTTTAAATGTTTTCTCAATGGTGTTAAGGTTTGGGTGGTTGAGGGCCCAAGTCAGGGAAGGAAGGCGTGAGTGCACTCAGCTTCTGTGAGCCGTACTGGATTAGAAATGAATCTTGAGCTGAAATGATGATGATGTTGTTCTCATATCTAAAGCAGAGACGGAATGATTGGAACATTTCACCATTGTACTTTAATATTTTGTGATGTAAAGTTACTGTACAATAAAACGAGAAACATTTCCCTAAACATTTCCCTAAAAATAGCCAATGACAAGAAATGCCACACAACAACAAAAATGGATGCATTCTGGAAGGAAACCAACGCCTGTGATATCGTCTTTGAAACAACCATGCAAAGTAATCATCTCATTGTCCTAAAACATGATAGCAAGTCTAACTCTTTGAGGTCAGACAAAAGTAAACCCTCTAAATTGTCATATCAATAACGAACATAAGATGATAATTTCGTTCCCAGAAAAGAAACCGAACTGCCTATGACACACCGAAAGACAATAAAATCATCTTTTTTCCCTGCAATGAACAAATGTTGTATTTCCTTAGTTCTTGTGTTTATGATAGGGATATCCTGCTGATATCGGTACCTTAAGAACAATTGGGGCTTAATTAATATTCAAGCTATTTAAAGCCTCTAGAAAACGATTAGCGGATTAAAATCTGCGAGCTACAGTCAGACCTGAGGCAGAAGTTGTTCTTTTGCATAATATTTCAGATTTTTGAGAAGTTGTATGGATCTTAAAACTCATATTTGAATCATACTCATATTTTAATCGCTGTTCAATAACGCTAAGATACTGCTATTTAATTACGCTGTCATTGTATGATACGGCACAAGTCTCCAGCATTAGCGCTAGCCGCTAACTATGTAATGTATGTAGTGCACGTGGTGCATTCAAACACTATCTGACATTTCAAAACACAACGTCTGATTGTTTAATCATTAGTAACTGTAAATGTCTAAATATCCGATTAGAAAAGCTGACATATGCGAAAAAATGAAGAGCTGAATCACTGATACATTTTACTACAATTTTAATACAATACATGATCTAGCTCGTCATTCTAATTGAAAACACAGTAAATAAATAAAAAACTTTTGTCTTCCATTATAATGCTCGGTATGTCACGGAAACAAAACCTGCTTTTGTTATGTCTATTTATTAAATCATTTACTACGAACTGGAGCACATTAAATTCAGCCCATTTAAACAGATGTTAAAACACTGAACAAGAATATTATTCAGAGACATAGTATGCTTCTTTTTTTTTATTTTTATTTTCATCATTCATTTGCAGACTTGTTTTGGCCAAACACTTTCATTTTAGACAGGTTATTGATGGATGAGTTTATTTCCTGTTGTGTTTTATCTCAATTTTGCAGAATTGATAATATAGTAATATGTAAATGTGCTTCATTTATTTAGCGCTTTACATCCACCAAAGTGCTTCACAGTAGAACATACAGAATAAAAGATTAAAAAAAAAAAAAAAAAAACACACTACTGAATATTGAAAGCTGCCCTGAATAAATGGGTTTTCATTCTTGATCTGAAGAGGCCCAGGTCAGATAAAGTGTGCAAATTAATAAAATAAATAATAAATAAATAAAGCACATTTACATTTAGTAATACAGTGGTACCTCGGTACTCGACCATAATCCGTTCTGAGGTGGTGGTCGAGCACCGATTTGTTCGAACACCGAAACCAATTTTCCCATAAGAAATAATGGAAAGTATGTGTCAAAGTCAAAGTCAAAGTCAAGTTTATTGTCAATTTCTTCACATGTGCTTAACATACAAAGGAATCGAAATAGCGTTTCTCACTATCCTCTGCGTTTTACATGTACACAAGACAACGCATTGTCGGGAGAGCGAGTGGCCGCTGCGTATACACGCGCCGCCATCTTATGTATGTGGTAGTACTGAATAATTAGACATGCTTGTGGTAGCGATGCAGTCAAAGCCAACCAAGGCGTAGAAGCAGGTGGCGGCACCAGACAGGATGCCGGCGAGGCCAAACGGAGCAAATCCGAGATGATGACGAAGCCCAGCACCACCGGATTGATGCCGGTGAAGATCTTGTTGACCAGCGCAGATTCGCTCACGCCGAAAGCAAGCAGGCCGGTTAGCAGGAGCACCAGAATGAGCGCAAACAGGTCAGGGTATTCTGCGTGCTAACGCTCCTGGTCCCGTCAGCGGCCTCCACGGTCAGGTTGTAGTTGGACTTCTGCTCGGCGTCCAGCGGCCTGGCCACAATTAGGGTTCCGCTGGCCTTACCCACGTCGAAGCGGCTGTCGTAGTTTCCGCCTGTGATCTCGAACCAGACGTCGAAGCGGCTGTCATAGTTACCGCCTGTGATCTCGAACCAGACGGGAACGTCCGAGGACATAACGCTCAACGCCACACGAACCGAACTTTCGTCCTGGGCCGACGAGGGAGTTACTCCTTCCATGATGACGCTAGCTAACTGCGACGCGAGGTCGGACACTCGTACACCGCGTTCATATTTTGCTATAATTTCCTTCTTCGGTTCAATAGTGGTCCTCATTGTTTTCCTCTTTGCCTTCCCCTTATCACTGTCTTTCTTTGGACCCGTTATTAAGGGCTAGAGCAACACGAAAAAGTTTAAATCCGGGAAGAAATACTCGAACAAACGTCTTACTCCGCTGGCGGTCTGAGTTGAACTGGCGCCGAGGAGCGCGTTCGGCTCGGCTCGGCTCGGCTCGGCTAGTCGAGAACCGAAAATCTGTTTGAGGTCCGATGCATTACCTACTTGAATTTTTTGGTCGAGCACCGATTTGGTCGAGTATAGAGGCGGTCGAGTACCGAGGTACCACTCTATGTAGTAATCAGTGACATTGTTCTAAGTCAAAGTCAAGTCCAATTTCACATGAAAGGATATTAGTCAAGGTTCAACATTTTTTCTGTCCATACTGTCCCCACTAGAATAAAAATGGAATAGATGAAAAAAAAAAACCCACAATGATTTACTGGTTGCTTGCACACAGGGCAGCAAGCCAGGAAAAAGCATTCACACAGGAGGGCCGCGGTGTGAACGCAGCTTCACACATGCCCATACTGTCAATCTGTGAACTATTGTTCCTGAATAGAAACAGGATATGGCAGAGACTATAACAGAGGATCAACACAGTACAACTAGACACTAACGCAAAGAAAGTCATGTGAGGGTCAGTTTTAAAAATACACACAGAACAGTCATTTTGTGTATTGATCACAGCATGCTACATGGACCCCCATCATTTTTTAAAAAATGAACATACCATTAGTTTCTAGCCATTTAAAGCTCGAGTCTCCATAATATTTATTTATTTGTATTTTTTAACACTTGACATGGGATTCTGTCAGTGGAACAGAAATCACCATCATCACGCTGCACACTATGCTAAAACGGAATCAACAGTCAACAAATACATTATGTCGTGAGAACTACAGAAAGTAAGTATGAAAACATCCGGAAGAAAAAAAAAACACACACACACAGTTTGCCCATTAAGATTTTACAGCGTAACTTGATAAGATTGGGTTGCAGTGTTTTACATCTCTTCCTCTTTGTTCTTGTTTTTTCCCAGCAGTAAGTATCTCTCCCTGAAACGTCAACCTGTAATGTCCATCATAACCTGACAGAAGGGAATCATGCATTAGCCTGAAAAATACCGTATTTGTCGGACTACAGTATAAGATGCAATTTTTTTTCTCGTGATTTGAGCCCTGCGGGTTATAGTCCAAAACTTAGCCTGAAAAATACCGTATTTTTGGGACTATAAGATGCTATTTTTTTTCTTGTGATTTGAGCTCTGCGGCTTATGGTCCAGTGCAACTTATCTGCATTTTTTTTTTGTATTATTATTATTATTGCTAGCCACCAGGAGACAATCCACCATTCAAGAAAATGTTTGTATTTGTTCAAAGTGTCAATTTATGGAACAACCATGAAATAGAACTGAAAAGATGTGAATCAATGGCTGAACTCAAAAAGAGTTTTAAGAATTAATCATTAAAATATTAAAACATATGTCTAAATTGAAAAAAATTGTGCATAAAAGTTTGTGATGTGCAAATTTGATATGCGGTAGATATGATTTTATTTAAATATTTATGATTGTATGTATGAAATATCTGTCATGTGTTTATATGTTCACTAAAATAATCTGCCAATTAAACATTGGGAGACAGAAGAAGGTGCTGTCGAAGAATTAATTTTGATCCTGAACGGCTATTTAACTCTACAGTATTCTATTGGTGTTATGTTGAAAATAATCCATCCATTTTTGCATAAATATTTTGGTGCTAAATATGCACGCAAGAGGATGTTACTGCTGGCAGGCAATTACATTTTTTTTAAATAACTATAAAAAATGTAAAAACTTCCACGTAATATCTTTTTGCGTAAATATCTGATTTTATGACCTGCGTCTTATAGTCCAGTGCGGGTTATCGGTGACAAAAATAAATTTTTTGGTCAATTTTTGCTTCTGCGGCTTATATACCAGTGCGGCTTTTAGTTCGGAGAATCCGGTACTCAGTTTGTTGTGAATGAGCATGCTGGCCATCAGAAGTGGTCGCAGGGTCAGGGGTACTTTTGGTATACGCAACATTCATCTAGCCTCCATTTATTTAGCCTTCCACCATTAATATGCACCAGTACGATAACATCTAAAGTTAAGCATAAATAATCAGCATCAAAAATGGTAAAAAAAAAAAAAAAAAAAAAAAAAGGTTTCAACAGCTACTTTGCAATAGTATAAATACATTTAAAGGTTGAAGTTTTAATACATCAAATTGTTGTGCATTTCTTTAATGGGCTACTTTGATATTTATGAAACGAGCAAAGAATCTGACTAACGCAAAAGTTTCAATTTTTGGTTAAAATGTTTGGGGTCAAATTTACTGGAAAGCTAAAAGTTGTTTTGAAATGTTATAGCACACTACAGTATAAGGTGAAATACATACCTTAAAATAGGCGGGATGTCATTTTGGGGAAATGTTTTTATATGTTGAAATTGGAGTGACAATTTAACCGAGTGAGAACACACTTAAAATGAATATTCCCTTTGTAAAATGTTAAGATTACGCAAGATCCACCATTTATATAAGTTTTAGCACTGCAATATTTGACATCCATGTGAACAGATTTCCCATCAATTTTAGTTCCTGGATGTTTTGCCTTGAGCAATGACTCACAGAAAACAGTGTAACGAGGACCAGCTTTTTTAGAATAAACAAAAGGTGGGCAATCATCAACTATGAGGTAAACACCGGCACTCGCGACGTGTTGTTTTGATGGCTATCAGCTGTGCTGGGGAACAGAGAAACTTCAATGGTTAAAATGGCAAACTCAGATTTTGCTGCTCTTTTGAATACTAAGGAACATCACTGATTAGAAATATTTCTGATGCGATGATTACTTTATATATCACATTCGAATTCGGAAATGGAAACTGCAACGGAACAACCGTTTTGCATGCCACGAAATAGAAAATTTTCAAAGTACAGTAATATGATGACACTTTCTGGAAGAAGTATTAACATCCTTCAAGCACACATCATTGAATCCCCGACTTTCCACATACTTTTTCATCTACTTTTGGACAAATGCCCAAAATTGGGAAAGCCACATTGTCAAGACTTCAGTTCCGATTTAAAAGAAAAAAAAAGTGCTAGCCTAAAACTTGCATTGCATGTTTCTTTGTATTTCTAAAATAAATCATCCTGGTAAAGGCAACATTAAGGACACAGTATGGCAACACAACATCTGAAGGGGGAAAAAAATAAACACGTGTAACACATTAGTAACACACACATTTTATCGAACACCTGAACATTTACAACCGTATATAAAGTCGTTTTTATGAGGAATTCATTTGTGCCATCTAACTTCATGCTGGGGGCGTTGCAGGTGTGTTTTTTTGAGTTACTGACTAAAAAAGGGAAGTCAACTCAAAAACGGTTTCATAATATGTACTATGTAGCCCAACTAGTCTAAACTGAGTAATCTGATTAATACAGGATTTGAGGAACGAGATATAAAAGGCAAAAGCTACCAATTGTTGTTTTATTTTGGTAATCTGATAAGATCGAGTATTCTCCTGAAAATAACACATTGCTTGGTGAGAAACCATTAAAACTATAGAACACCAATAAGCACTTAAATATGAATGTCCAGCTTTGATCAATTTTCAACCATTTTAACTTAAATTTAAACTGATTAGCAGCGCACTACTTTAGACAAATCTTTCCCCATAAAATTTTGGTCAATGAGACATTGTTGCCGGCTGAAACGGCACATTTGAGTCACCACGGTTTTAAAATGTGATCAGTAGGAACGGCAACTCTGTCAGGTTTTCCATGTCAAAGTGAGGGTTATTTAAGTATATCACGCCGGCCAATATAGAGCACTCGAACGCAGCTAGCTAGCGGCTAATTTATTCTAGAAGCAGCTATATCTGAGCCGGTAAACACTAGAAAATGTTTCCATACATCCATGTTTGCAAAATTAAGTGGTTTGTTAGTGCCCTGAATTAGTGATTGAACGTTATCATAGGACATTTTTTTGTTTTAATTAGAAGTTGGAATCAACAGCTGCAGTAGAAAGCCAAGACAAGCTAATATGTCTTTACACGTTGCCAGGAACAACTTATAAATAAAAGCTTTGTCCATATATTAGTTGATAAACTAACATTTATTTGATTGATTTGATGTTTATTTGATGACTGATTGTTCCTCTTCACTGAACATTAAAAATTGTTCTTGTAATTAGTTTGACATTTTTTTCTGATGTGCTCGCTACAAGCTAGTGTGCAAGAAAAAAAAAAGGTTATTTGAACCAAGGTTCTTGAATGACGCAAGGACTCATTTCTGCCCCAGCTCCAGTAAATGACTTCTTGGTAGAAGCATTTAATGGACTGAAAATTAAAATTTTAGGGCTGGGAGAAATATATTTATAAGCAAACACAAATAAAAATCAATACAACTAAACTCGAAACCATAGTTTCAAGAAAAACGCTTTAAAGTTTGGCCACATTCATCGTTCAATGGTCATCGTTCATACACGTCATTACAAGCTGAACCTGTTGGCTGCTGGAAAATGAAAGTCAGAATCTTAAAGTCGTCGTTTATGTAGAATTTCCAAAATGAGCATCTCTGGCTGTATTTTCGTTAATAACGCAAACAAATCTTCGCAATACAAGCCTTATTTTTTCTTTTTTTCCTAGACCATTTGAACAACAAGATTTCTCATTTCTGGCACACTATACATATTTAATCATGTATTTTTTCTTGAGCAAGGGTTTATTTCCCTTTAGAGCATCTGTAGTCCATTACACGATATGAATTTTGCAATGGAAATTTCCATCCAGTCATTCATTTTCTATAGGGCTTATCCTGTTCGGGGTCATGGGGACCTGGAGCATGTCCCGGCCGACTCACCAGTCAATCACAGGGCGCATTCTGTAGATAGACAACATAGCGCAATTGCATTCACGTCGCCATCGGGATTTCAACCCATGGAAGTCAGATGAGTGACCTATTAAAGTAATTGAAGGTTGTTACTGGAAACACCAAATATTTTCTCGACTGTAAAATTGATTCTAGCACAACAACAGGTTCAATGCACAACATCAGATGGACTCCTTTCCCCTTGAAAGATTGCTTTTTGATTTCACGGCAAGAAAAAAAAAAAGTACCTGTAGTCCTGCGATCTTGGCGATAATGTCGCAACGACGACAGAAAAGACTCCACATCTACGAACAGATACCGAATGTAACAAAATCTGAAGAAATGGATAAGGAGATCCACATGGATAAAATCCCCGGGGCATGCTCATGATCCTAAATAGAAAGCCAGACCAGAGGAGGATAAAGCTGTCCCACTGGCGGAATGCACTGCGGGTGACCTGCAAGACGGCCTGGGTCCAAAGATCCAAGATGGCTGTCTTCCTCATCTGTCATCCTTCAACAGTAAATGTCGTCAAAACCGCCGGGGCTCTCACGTTAGTTCGGCGTTGAGTCAGGGCGAATTTGGGAGGCCGATATGTAAATATGTAATCTTTAGACTTGTTTTGGGTGAGGGGTTCACGAAGAATTTATACTTGGAAATCGACGATTCAATGGCCTTTGAACCTATGTACGATTTCATTCCAGGGGTTGTGTTTTTATTGATATTCTCAAAAAAGACTCGAAGTCACTGTGTGGAGCTCAGTCAATGGGAACTTGCAGGACAGGGAGAGACAGATCTTACACAGTCTATCTTAAACATGCCATAGAGTGTAGATCTTTGATTTATTGGATGTCTCCATATCTGTTTTGGATATCACATTCAAGGCATACACACTAGACTTGGCGTTCTCATGGAAGGGTTTTATACCGTAATAGGCATGTGCTGTATGACCGCTGTTGTCGATATCATTTTTAAGCAAGGTTTTGGTTTGCTTTGAAAATATGACATGTGGCTTTTTTATGGCTGGAATGGGTAACAAGTTAACTCTTTCAGTACCAAGCGTTATCTGAAAAGGCAAGCCCGAGAGTGCCAGCCGATTTCAAGCATTTTGACGCATCTTTCAAGGCCGACAGAATATTGTATTGTATAATAATGTAGACATTGGTGGTACTAAATAAACGCTTGGATTCCATTCTTTACGTAGAAAAAGAGTAAAATTCTATTCCTTATTCTGTTCTTTAGAAACCACAGTTTGAACATAGGTCATTTGATTGACACCAAGCTATTTTGGACAAAACGAGAATTTTTTTTGTGAAAGTGACTTTGACACTTTTTTTTTGTTGTGCATGAAACATCTCAACAGTCCTTACTTTCTATAAAACATGAACAAAATTCCAACCGTGTTCGATTGGTATAATATTTAGAGGAGCATAGTTGACAAGAATTCTTGTTACTGGTACACAACATCAGTTTTTTACATCATGAAAATTCTCATCCATGGCACTGAAAGATTCAAGCAGTATTGCTACAGTTACCTTGAAAAGGTTAATTTGCTGATTACTTGTTTCAAAAAGTTACATTACCCGTTTTATCCGGTTTTGCCATTTAATTGGAAGTGCTTTTCATAGGGATGGTAAATAACAAAAGTTTGGTGTTGGTAAAAAAAAAAAAAAAAAAGCATTTTTTAAAATTTAATTGCCAAAAAAAAAGAGATATTTCCAGATTTTCTTTTTGATTTAAAAGAAATTACAACGTTTTTCTAGACCTAAAATACATTTTAATAGTTTATAAAATACAGACAGTCTTACTTGACATTTAACTAAAGTTGTTATAGCAAAAAAATTGTAGAATGCACATGTTGTTTTTAACTGCACAACTTGATTGCATCTTAAAAACACTATCATGCAAATCAGACGTGAATTTTAATTGAAATACTCCCACAATGTATCTAAATATATGATCTATAAAGTATTATTATTTCTTTAGAGACATTGTTTTCAAAATTGACATTTATTTTCACTTGTCATAGTATTGTGCTTGGTGAGGCAAAATTGAGCCAAAACTTTTCCAGAAGAGAAAAATATCTTTGTAACATTGCACAAACTTGTCACATATTTACAAATAGACTTCATGAAAATATCATTCATTCATGGATTTCATACAGTAAATGTAAACAATAAGCAGAGATGGGAACTCCAGGTCCGGAAAGTAAAAACCCTGCCACAGTTTGGCTTTAGCCACAGGTGCTCCTAATCAACTCGCAGTCAAATGAGCTCCATAAATTACCTGTTGAGTGAACGCATATGTGGCTAAAGCCAAACAGTGGCAGGGTCACTGTCGATGGTTGTGTAACTTGTCATTTTGACCAACACATGATATTAGCTTCACATTTTCCTATCGGCCTATTTGTACAAACCTCACTTGCCACTGAAGTTGTATAAAATAACCCCATGAAGTGGCAGTGTTTCTTCTAAAAAGATTTGCAGCCCTTTTCTGTGGTCAAAGAGGCATGATTTTGTCACCTCATTAAAACGCCAACCCATGTTATTTTTCAGCAACTATACAAGTGTAACAGCTCTGTGGAACAAGACAAAGTGTGGGCCAGCGTGTGCTGAGTGGAGTGCAGCTTAGAAATTATGCACTCCTATGTGGCTTTCTTGCAACACAAAGGCTTAAAAAAAAAAAAAAATATATATATATATACATATTATATATATATATATATATATGTGTGTGTGTGTGTGTGTGTGTGTGTGTGTGTGTGTGTGTGTGTGCGCGTGTGTAAACAATAGAATATCAATGACAATTATTATTATTGTTGTGTTAATGTTTAATGCATCAATGACCTTCTATCCTGCACAAGTCTGAAATGTCTGACTGCATTTGAATGCACCATACGTCTTGTCCTCGTGTCAGGAGCTATTGGAGACACGTCAAAAGGAAAAACTTCCAAATAAAAGTCTGATAAGGCTATCGCACTGATGTGCGTGTGTTATTTGGTGTGTTCATTTTGAAGTTGGCTTAAATAGTGCGTTTGTAGCCTGTTACGTTATATTTTTTAGCAGGGACTTGGGCTAAACCATGGCCATTGTTCCATACAGGTCACGGATGAATGAAATCTGGCATTCTTGAGCACAAATGAACTGTCGTTCAAAAACCATTTGGGACTGTCTGCAGGCGTTTGATTCATATTTCACACCGCAAACAGCGATACGAAACCGCTCATTTGAGCCGTGCAACACAACACAATGGCATTTTAATGCCTTTCTGGTTTCATAAATATTTTAAGCTACCACGTTGTTAAGGCATTGCTCACAAAGCTGTTTTAAAAGACTATCCCCACAACTACTTCTTCTCCTTTTTTCTTCCCCATTTTTTTTTGTGCCGACAACACCAAAATTTTACACTCAGGCCACTGGCCCACGAACTCAGCCTAGACAAGAGCGCCGCAGAGATGACTTTGAATTTTCGAAAGGAAGACCGAGCCTTGCAGGCGCATTACTTTAAACATTAGCACGTCGTAATTACAGTGTATGGGATGCCGAGGCGGGTTGGAGTCTGCAGCGGGTCACAACTGCGGTTGACTTGTTTTGGTCTCGGGAGAGGCCAGGAGGCAATAGAGGGAAGGTGGAAACCCACAGGAAGAAGAGAAAAGAGGATATAACATTTGTTTCCTCTGTTTTGGGTCAACCTCAGGGACTGTTTTTTTCATTCTTCAATTTAATGACTTCCTCACGCCTCCTGACTGACATAATCTGGTTTTTGCAAAGGTCGGTAAGAGTAGGTTACTCATAGCGGGAGCTGTTGCAAAGGATGACAAGATGACAAAAGCATGCGGTGCAAGATTTACACCAAAAAACTACTGTATATCCCTCTCTCTACCTCTCTTGGGAATAGTGACACAAATTAGTCATCTGTAAGCATTCATCAAACCACTGTGGTTGTGATGAATGCATACAACATATGTGACCGCTGGGCTCCCTTTCCTAGTAGCACGCAAGATTTCAAAGCTCCTGCGTCTGCTGGAGTCATTTGAGCCAGAGGAAGAAGACAAATTCAGCCAAATCAAGTTAAATGTCACCTACGGTGACGGGTCCGACTTATGTTGGGGAAAATGTTGGATTCTTCTCACATTCCTTGGTTAGTTTGACTAGTTTTGCTCAACTTTTTGCAGAAAAGTAAAAGCAGGATGTTTTGTTTGCGTTTTTTTAATTGGTCGGGTAGCAGCTCACACATTAGGCAAGCAGTTTTTTTTTCTTTCAAAATCACATAAAAACAAAAACAAATGTTAAGTCCACTTATTGTGGAAAATGCCCCTTTTTTTCCCCTTTTTTGCAGAATCGGATGAGTAAACAGCAACGATTCATATATTCATTATAAAGTTTTACTGTAGAAAATGTTCAAGTGGCAATAATGTTTGTTTGGGAGAAAACGACCAGGCAGCTGACAGTGTAGTACATCGTTCACTTGTAATTGTTATGAGTAGTGGTTTCACGAGGGGACCGATTTGATAGGAGGAACAGGTGCTTCTGTGAGTGCTCTCTTGACACTTATTTTGCTTTGTTGGCAATCCCAGTTAATTTCAGTCAGTAAAACGCCTGTTTTGGCTTCTTTGTTACTCCGCCTCTGACCCCCTTTTTTGATCATTACAACCTTAGCTTTTTTGTTGTTGGTGTGTTGTCGTAGCAGTCTGGTTTAAAACAACATTATCAATGGGGTGCAGCAGTCACACGGTGAGGGGCGGGGTTTCAATGAACAAGGTGTTTCACGTCCTTGTCAGAAATGTTGAAGAAATTGCATTTCCGATATACCAAAGGTAAGATTCCGTTATTTATTTGCAAATGATTCTATCTATATAATCAATAGCATCCTACACACGAAATGCACGGTTGTGAATGCAAGACCGTAGTAAATTGTTCACATCATATATTGAGCATGAAAACAGAGCTTTGAAGCTTTTAGTTGATGATAATTATTCAAAATCCTTATAGTACATTGATAAGGAGATCCTCATCGTCAGAGTTATCTGTTCTAAATCCACCCGCGCAAGTGGGCTGAAACCTAGCACGCATTGTTACTCGTTGTACTTTCTTAGTAATGTTTTCGCATAGTATGTTTATCCATAGGTCATTTGGTTATTTCTTCACTTGGTATCTTGTCAACGGAGCGGGATCACCAAAACACCACACTCTTAACCCTAACGTTCCAGCGATAACATTCCAGCTAAGGTTAGCGCAAGAGCTCTTTCTGTATTGGAGGGAGGTAGTGCTGATGGAGGAAAGGACAGGTGTAGCCATAAATCAAGATCTACTAACGCCCCTAGCGACTTGATGAGTGAAGAGACTGTTTATTCCGCGGAAATAAATTGCAAATGGTTCTAAGTATCCATCCATCCATTTTCTAGAGTCACTTAACAATACAAGGGTCGCAGGCTTGCTGGTGCCTATCCCAGCTGGCTTCGGGCAATCGTCAGGGGACACCCTTAGCTGGTTTCCAGGCAATTGCGGGGCACACAGAGACCAACAACCATTCACGCACCCAATCACACCTAAGGACAATTTAGTATGTCGGAGGAAGTCGGAGTGCCCGGAGAGAACCCACGCAGGCCCTGGGAGAACATGCAAACTCCGCACAGGAAGGCCGAGCCGGCTAGATTCAAACTCGGGTCCCTTTAACTGTGAGGCGCAACCAAGCTGCCACCACTGGTGGAGCCAGTTTTGATCTGAAGTGCTTTTCAGTCAATCATGAACGCAATCCCTCACCCCTCACTTTTAAATGTTGCATGCTAAAAAGTCGGATATAAATATCAGAAACATTCACTTATAATATCATTTACATTTACTTATAATTATAAGATCCCTGACTCAGGATGCGATTCTGTTGCAGGGTCTCTATATTTATCAAGTATTGTTTTGATACCCAGTCCACCAGATATGGACTTCAAAGGGATGCCCGCATAAGAGGCTGGCATTCTGACAGGGCCTTTGAAACCAAACACCGCTTCGGGATGGCGGGGCAACTGTCCATCATCCTGACGCTCATAAACAAACGCCCCACAAGGTAACACATGTAATGACGAGAAAGCTTTCTCACACTCTACCAACTCTTAATAAGAAGTAGATACCTAATAGCTGTGCCCAGCAATTGAATATCCGGCAAGGCAGTTTGGTCTGCCTTTCGCCCGCAGTTATCTGGGAGAGGCTCCAGAATCCTGCTCCCCGTTATAGGATAAGACGTAGAAAATGGATATGGATACAAGGTTATACAAAACAGTCAGTGTAAATTTACACAGAGGAACTAGGCAAAACTCAACTCTGCCCTTAACTCTATTTGTAGAACTCCTCAAAGACACACGCAACACAGTTACTGTAAAACATAAAAAGCACTGAATAAGTCAGAAAATGTTCATTCCTGATAAAGCATGCGCCTCGCATGCGGGAAACTAACTCCACAAAGCTGCTCAGCTCAGCTCAATTGCTGTAATTATTGAGACATTGATGTAAAAAATAATGCAAATTGTAATAAAATGGTGGAAAGTACATGTAAGGAGTTCATAGTAGCTGTGACAAGACACAGACGCAAACTCACATGCACACATACACGATAAGCTCTGATGTTCTCCACCCAAAAACTGTAACAGTACACAAACACTACGGTAAATGGTAAAAAAGGAGTTAAAAGTTCAAATAAAGGAGAACTGGAAACAAATGTCTGCTTCAGTTCTTAGAGTGGACAGAAGACACAGCCACAGTATACTATACAGTAATTAGGCAAAACAGACTAAGTATTTTCGCAGACCATCTTTTAGGCAATCCATTAGAAACATCTGTATTTTTGAGAAAACAAGTCTGGGTCACTTCATTAAGCTTGTCTTATACTAAACAACATACTCTTACCAACTCGTTTTTTAATGCATGTCACATTTTACAGACATTGCTAATTTTCCAGATCGATCCCCAACTGAAGCAGTTGCTGACCTGTCCAAATAGGTGACAAATTTTCCGTCTCTTGGAGTGAATGCAAATGCTAACATGATTACATATTTTGTAAAAGCAAATTTGGCAGCACTAAAGTAAGCGCTGACAGAGAAGCTGCTAACTCGTGCTGGTGGCTTGGGGTTTGTGCGATTCACAATAATGGCAGGCATGTATTGGTGTGCAAAAACACAATTCTGCTAGCATTTAGGGCTTAAAAAAATGTTTTTCTTTACAGCGCATAGAGCATAAGTATGCAGTCGCTACTAATAATAGGAAAAAATATTTTTAATATATCGCACTGAGCAACACTTTCTTCTCATTGAGATAGTTACTAGTTAGTGTAAAGCGCTTTGAGTACCTAAGGTAGAAAAGCGCTATATAAGTGAAAGTCCATTTACCAAGTCCAGATAGCTTAGCATGGCTGGAAAGTCAATGTGCTGCATTTCGCAGTCATGGTTTCATGAACTGAAACGCATACTGTACACAATTTTGCTCAACACATTCATTATACAGCCCTGAAGTCAAAAGCAATGTTTAGAATGAAGCGTTAAGAGATTCTTTGGTTATTTTGCATTTTGAATATGATTTGAATGAATAAATCACTTGCACATCGTTGAGAAAAGGATGCCCAAAGAAGTGCCGACATTCAAGTAACTCTCAATCTGATTGGCTCTTAGTCAGAAAACACAAGAGTCGTTTTTAAAATCCCCCCCAAAAAGGCGCTATCTAGTAAAATCAACATAATCAGAAGAAACTTCCAGGCATTTGATTCCATCTACCTTTCCCTGGAGCTCTACTAAAACGAATCCTACCTATGACAGACATGCTTTCATATGGGAAAGGTGACTCATGACAGATTACCATGATGCCAGGATAACAGGCTCCATTTTACCCGCAACCGTAACAACGATAAGCGCTACAGGAAATGTAAGACGTATGATTTTTATTCAGCATTTACAATAAATGAACTACACATACTTTAAACACTTTGTTAGAGGCAGTGCTTTGCTTTGGGATGTGAAATGTGGAAATTGGAAGCCCCCAACTCCCAGGTGAGACAAAGCTTGCAGAGAGGACAAAACCACACTGAGCTATGAATGGAAACAGCATGGCATCACTCTGGAAGTTGGAGTCCTATTCATGTGACTGACCGGGATTATCAAAGTATTAGTTTGTCATAAACATGAACATCATGGGGCAAACATCAAAGTCAGTGGGGTTACACATGGTCAAGCTATCTACCTATATAGCTATCTTATCTATTTAGCTAGATAGCTAGCTAGCTTTCTAGCTCGCGGGAAGCTGACTATGAATAGATTAACGTTGTGTTGTGTGGGGTGCAGTAGTGAGTAGTCAAGCTGTTACGCCGTGACACACTTCAGGGGAAAACTTCAAAATGAAAGCGCACATTGCTATTGCATATTGCTATTGTACTGAGTGGAATTTATATGCTAAAATGCTACTAAATCTTTATTTGTTTATTTTTCCTCAACATCTACTTGCTGCCTTGCCATTGGTTCACTCTTTCAGTGCCATGGACGAGAATTCTCGTCTTTTAAAATACTACTAAAAATAATAAATAATACAATTCTCGTCAAATATTTTTTATGGGGGGTAGCTGACCCCCGTGACTAATGCCTACCTAATATAAGCCAGTTGAGCACTGTAGTGCTAACTGTGACCATTGGATGGCAGTGTTTCCTCACATACAACACAGATATTACCTACGTGCAATTTAAAGTAAGGTATGGAAATCAACCTTTCATATGATAGCACACACTATGTTGGCCTTGAAAGACGAGTGAAAATGCGTTTTCCAATAACACTTGGCACTGAAAGAGTGAAGAGCATTGAAAGATTCATTTTCATTTCTTAGTAACTTGTAATGCATCTGTTGTATATGGAAACACTGCCATCTAATGGTCACAGCTATCACAACAGTGCTCAATTGGCTTAATATGAGATAGGCACTAGTCAAGGGTGACAGCTACCTTCCATAAAAACAGTATTCGACCAGAATTTTATTATTTATTATTTTTATTACTATTTTAAAAGATGAAACCTCTCGTCCATGGCACTGAAAGATTTCTATTTTGCGAGTTAACTATCCAAGTGAGTACGAGTTTCTACGAGTTTAGTTTCTGAGTCTAGTTTTATGAGTTGTGAATATGTTGGATTTTTTTCTGCTCCTGAGTCCAGTATCTCCTCAAATAGACATTGTAAGCATATGCAAAGTAGCAGGCAGATAAGAGAGAACTGTGTTAACAATCTTGTTTAGGTTCTGAACTTTCTGAACTGTTATGAATTGACTAAGGCCTAGATACACTCAAGACTATTTCCAGCAGCGCACATATAATGTGAGTTGAAAACCCCTCAATTCGTTATGATTCTTGTGGACACCACCACCACCTATTTTGTGTGTCTGTTGTTTTCTGTACACCTGTAATGTTTAAATAATTGATGTGTATATGCAGTAAAGCATAGCAAACATGGCGAACCTTGAGTGCAGTAACATTAGAAGGCAACTTTCTAGTGGCTGCAGAGCGAAAGCAACGCGGTCCCCTCGCAGGAGTCGGATTACATTCATGAGATGACTGACATATAGTGATGGCCATCCGTCTTGGTGTCACTACATTCCACTTTCATGTTTTATTTCAAGAGCATGAATAACAGCTCTCATCGCAGGCCCAGTGTGTTCTTGCACTGCTTTGAACACAACGGTTCATATGTTAGAGTTCAACAAAACTCTATTGGTAGCGTCAGACTCCGTTAGTTGCTTTTTTTTTTTTTTTTTTTTTACAAGGGCTCAGACTAGTCGCAAGTTGTAAAAATATTTTTGCAAATTTTTGACGGATCCAAAATTGAAACTGTCCTCTGTTATGGTGACACAAGCTCAGTGGTTCTTAAACTTTTTTTTTTTTTTTAATGTACCCTCGGTGATGTTTTTTTTTCAGACAAGTATCCCCTAACCGACACAAACAATTATTATAGAATTATAGAATAGAATAAAATAGAATAGAATAGAATAGAATAGAATGCCTTTCTTGTCATTCTGTACTTTGTACAAAACAAAACTGTGAGCGTTGCTTTGATTGGTGAATATTATATCAATATGCACAACAACTATAATCAATATTTTAGAATAAAAGGCATTGTTTCACATAGTGTCATTTTTTTTCAGTATGTTGTTTGTGTGTGTGTGTGTGTGTGGGGGGGGGGGGCACCAATCATCAAATCATTTTGAAATTGAAGTGAGGATAGCACTGCATAATTAAAAAATATGTACATTATTATTTTTTCAGGCAAACCTCTTTATGAAATTAAAGCCAGACTTAAATAGTTGCAGCTATCCAAAAGAACAAACCAAAAATTCCATTCATTTTGTCATAATTTTATCACATGTGGCTCATGTAGAAACTCAGATTGAATGGACAATTTCACCTAATGTCAATTACAGTATATGATTGCAAAAAAAAAAAAAAAGGCCTGCCAGTCAAACTTTTGTCAACACTTTCAAATTTTCAAAGGCTCTTTACGTAAAATCAGAAAAAAAGAAACCACAACGATCTTCATATTCAGAATTACATTTAAAAACAACAACAAACTACTGAAATTTAAAACGAAATTAAAGTAAATTAAGAAAGTCATTTCCACCGAGCTACAGCAGAAGAACCCTCGCCTCCTGAGTCACGAGCCGGGGTTGCGCACCACTTACTATAAACAATAAATGCTATCGCTATATGCATTCAAGGGAACAGGAAATGGTGTGAATCGACCGTGTGGGTATGTGAAAGGTTGCCAAGTATAAATGCCAGAGCTAAAAATAAACAGCCAGAATGCGGGAGTTGGCAGCGTGGTCACTGCTGGTTTCTCGGGCTTTGTCGCCACTCTCGGGTGGCTTTTATCTATCTCGCGCCAATTTGTGGCACAGAACTAGAAGCCTGCTAAGAGGCAAGGGGGAAAGAATTTTTTTTCAACTTCAATTTCGACAAATGCTACCAAAAAAGGTTCAATGCTTTTATTGTGAAGGGCTACATGTCTTCACTGAATGCATCCGAAAAAAAAAAAAAAAAGGCCAGGCATTTTTAGAACGGGGACGATGAGATATTCCTCCTCTCGCACCCATAACGGACTTTTTTTTTTTTTAAACAGCATTGATACTGCACTTTTGAGTGAGGCGTAAACAATGTACATGTTTTAGTCAGATACTGATTTTTTTTCTCTCAAATTTTTCCGATTTACTATAATTCCCAATCCAAAACACACTTCTTTTTAACCAAAAACACTGAAAGGCCAAAATTATGGGTGCATCCTATAAACGGTAACTTAAAAATGTGATACTTTTTTTTTTTTCAGGCACATAAGCCAAGTTTTGACGCATAGATGAGTATTTTTATATTGGCTGTATTCTTACTTACAATAATTAATGTCAGAATACTGACATTTTTTCACATGTCTCAAGATGTGCTCATGATCTCTGTGTGAGGTATCATAAAAATAGTTAACAGTGCAACAATTCATACCAACGCAAAAAAGTGCATTACCAGTACTACTGTAAACTACATACGATGAATTATGTGTTTTGTTTTACGCTCCAGTTGCATAATTTATTATTTAAAGCACAGATCTGGGAAAGGCTCCAAAAAAAAAAGATTGAGAGTACTGTAAAGGATCTGCAAGACGAATGGCAGATAAATGCCATGTCCTGGTGTGCAAAAACTGGCATGATTCCCAAAACTGTTAAATACTGTTTTGGCTTGCCTCTCTCCAAGTCAGAACTGAAAAGAAAGAGTCAAAGGCAACTACAGTGGGCATCCTGGGAAAAAAGTGCTTCTCAACATTTTTTCAGTGATGTACCCCCTGTAAAATATGTTTTGAACCAAGTATCCCTTAACCAGTACAAAGCATTTTGGTTCACAAAAAAAAAGGACTTAAAACATGCCATCAGTGTCTGATTTATTAATAAAGCATCCTCTTTTAGAAAGAAATCTAGAAGAAATCTGTTGTCTGTTCAAAACACACAAAAAAAAAAAAAAAAAAAAAAAAAATATATATATATATATATATATATATATATATATATATATAAAAATTATTGTATTAATAAATATTTGTCCACAAAAAAATAATCAAAAAAAATGTCAGCCCTGTTCTCAAAACAAATAATTACAAAGAGATATTTGTCCAATGAAAAATATTCAACATAGAGCGTCTTGTTTTGGGATTACAGTAGAGATGTGTTGACAAAAATAAATCATTAACTCGAGAGGTGGCACATGACAAATTGGGTTGAAACATTCTAGTAACCCACTGGACATACAACAAATTTTCTGTACTTCTATTTTCCTGAAACAATTATTTAATCCAACAATTATTTCTAAATGATTTTTGCATTCGTTTGTTTTATTAAAAATCTCAAGTACCCCCAGGGGTACCCGTACCCCCATTTGAGAACTACTGCTCTAAAATACAATAAACATACAGAAAAATAGTTTTTTAATCAATATATATATATATATATATATATATATATACATATATATATACACACACACACACACACACATACACACACAGGGACTTGAGGACTACATATCCATACTTGAGGCTCCTCTAATAGGACGCATAAACAAGGGTGATGGTATCTAAAATAGCTTAAAATGTAAATTGTAAGGCAGCTGATTACCATTTTGGTTCAACATTTGAGATATGATTTTCAAATGATATATGGAAGACATTCCATTCCATCGCAGCTGTCCTTAAATTATCTGCGCAGATGTAACACATCTGAGGAGCAATTCTGAACTCTCAAATGGTTGCGTTGGCTTTGGACTTGTCTACTTTAGGATTTTATACCGAACAAAAACATTGTTCTCGACTTGCTTTGAAGGCGCAAAGTCCCGTCGGCTTTCTTTCCTTGCCTAAAAATGCGCTCCGATCATTCTCCGGAGTAATTCACTTTGAGATGAACTGGCAACAGCTGGTACAGAAAATAGCTGAAAGTGAATATAATCTACTTTAAAGGCCAGCAACGCATACATGAGAAAATGGAGCGAGGATACCGTAAACAGTCTGATACTTATCCCATCTGCGACTTAATGGTGCCACCTGAGTGTGGTTTGGAAGATGACTTTTCCACTGCTGGGAAACAACTCCGGTCTTGTCCCGCACGCTGCTGCTGATGTACTTGTCGCGCAGGCCCGGTTAACCCCTGCCGGACTATAAATGAGCTTCATCTGCCTGCAATTGCGGCAAGTGTCGCAAAACCGCGAGATGTTCGAAAATAACAGAAGAACCTTATGGGGTTGGGGACATACTTGAATTCTGTCAATAAATCATAGAACGGCTTCAACTGCGTGGGTTGGGTGATAATTGTAGTTTGGGTTGTTTTTTCTTTCTTTAAAGATAGAAACTTGTAATAGTAATTACAGGCAGCCGTGAGCTCCGGGATTTAACGTTCCCTGAAGGGAGGCCGATCCGCTTTCCGAGCGCTGCCCCAAGGCGCCGGATTTAGGGTGAACCTTTATTGAGTTGCCAACGTTCGATCCCAGGTGTCGATTTAATACTTCAATATCTGGAAATTAATGTCCTCAATTCACTTAGGCGTCAATTGTCCGGACTCTTAAAAAAACGTGAAAATAAATCCCTGGCATTGAATGAGTTTATGTGTTTTTAAAAATGTAATCATTTTGAAATGCTACTGGATGATGAAGCAAAGGTAAAGCGGCATTTTATTTTAGAATGCTGTTTTTGACTAAATAAAAGGAAATTGAGCCAGTTTGTTAAAAGGAGGTGTGCAATTTGCAATTTTTTCGTCGAAACGTCATCAGAGCTTAAAAGTAACAAATAGATTTGTCAAATTGAATCTTTTGGTCAACAAAAAGGGCCCTTATTACATTTTTAATTGAATAAACTTAATCAATTTTAAGTTTTGTTTCCACGAATCTATGCTTGCCAGTGAGGTGTCCATGGAAAGTAAAGAAGATTCATTAAAAAGAATCGAATGTAATTTCAAAAGTAAAAGTGCAGAAGTAAAAGCCGAGCAACGAATGTTCTATCTGGACAGGAAATAACAAGCATCGGAATGCTATACGTCACCGTTCCTCACTCTAATCTGGGATAAGTGCTCATTGTTATACAAAGTGTCCAGATCCTCAAACTACAAAACCTCACTTAGGATGAACTCCATCACCTTGTCGCTGTTGTGCAGATCACAGGTCACTCAACAAAGGACAAAGACCCCGAAATACACCACGATGACCTCAAAAGCTGTCATTACCTCCATCCATAAACAGCAAAGAGGAAAGGCTGGGTTTCCCTCTTCTACTTGTGGAACAGAGATAGGCTAGGCAGAAAGATGATCGCAAATTTAATCTGGTTGACAAGCAAGGTCGTTTTCCCAGGATCAAATAAACAATGTTGAGGACACGGAGAAAATCTTATTATTTACACACACACATATATATATTAGGGCTGCACGTATTTTGGACAATATCGATTATTCATCATGTTTGGTCAAACGTCTATTTATAAAAATAATAATAACCCTACTTAGAACCAAGCACATTATTTACTTTTAAGCACATTTTAATCAATTTAGTAGTCAAAATGTCATTTCTGGTCGTTTCAAACCGAATTTATTCCCACTTTTTTGCCAATCGGATTTTTCAATATGGGTCTGAATGGACAGCTAGCACTGTATATATTAGGAACCAGGTGTGAAACTCAATGCCATTTCACACCGGTAAATAATATATTAGGGTGAGAAAAGCAGAGGCTTTTGTAAACATGTGGTAAACAGTGCCCCTGGCGGTAGGATGACAATGCTGGCTTTGGCATATGCGTACTCTAGGTAGACAGCTTTTTAAATGATAATATTGCAGAGGATCACCTTAATTAATCGTAATATAATGATTGCGATTAAAATTTGATTCATTGTGCAGCCCCGACACATAAATACACAACTCAGTATTGGAGGGTTAAGGTTGTTCCACATTACCTGCAGGCATTTCGGGGGGCGCTAACAGTAATTTCTTTTTGAAGAACTTTAAAATATTAATTAGTGACATGTATGGTGAATTAGCGCAACAAAATAACAATTTTAGTGAGATGATCATTGAAAACACTTTTTTTTTTGCAACTAGCAAGATTGTATCGCTAACTTATGACCTGCTTGAAATTTAGTGCGTACGAGAGTAGAGTTTCTGGGTTTTTAACGACAGTAACTTGGGACTCGCTTGAAACTTGAAGGTTAGGACTTGAGACTTCCTTACGACTTGCACATATGTGATTTACCTCCACCTTTGCTCTTTGCTACCGTTGCCAAAGGCATTGCTCACGCGGTGTTCCGTTGGCTTTCTTTAATGTATAATGACTGTGGTCCTATCAATCTATTTAAAAATTGCCCACATTCATTTTGTGGCTGGTGTTTTGAATCATTACCATCCTCAACTTTCACGGAACTCTTGTTTGGACTGCTTTTGCTCTCCAGGTGTTTTCTCCATTCAAAGCTAATGCTGACGTTGGGTGTCCATGCCCATTTAGCTATGGCTCAGGGCTCAGAAGAAGAAGAAGAAAAAAAAAAACATCTGCTGGGCCACTTTGAAGCATCTGCTTGAGCACTAACTTCAAGTGTCCTACCCAAGAACAACACAAGACTGTGATCACGTTCACTTAATAAAGTCCATCCAGCATTTTCATCATTCCTATTGCTTTTGTGTAGCTTTTTATTTTTCACTTGTTTATCCACCACTTTTTAAGAACTTTACTTGACAGTGTGACCCTGCCTACCGTTTTTTCTACTTAGGAGAATAAAGTGACTCAAAAAAAAATAAAAGAAATTCAAGAGAACAGTTCATTGATTGACGCATGGAATTGCCTGTAATATATTGGACATTTCAACACACGCTGTATGGCTTTTCCATTCTAAAGCAAAAACAGACCCAAAACTGAAATGAATCTAAGTTGAGTGGCAAATTACACTGGTCACAAGTCATTTCCTATGAAACTGAACAGCCGCTCTGTCCAATTAATGCTGTAGGGCAGACCTGGGCAAATTACGGCCCGCGGGCCGCATCCGGCCCACCTGCAGCATTTGACTGGCTCCTAATTTTGAAAATCGTCATGTCATTATTACACGCATGTTCAATTAGCAATAGCAATAGCTCAACAAGCACCACATGATAAACATTACCATTATTTGCATGTACAAGGTACGAGTGATAGTTACCCCAGTTTATGTGATCATAAACGAAGTGTTAGGCCTAACAATTTGTGCTCATGTCAATAACCCCCCCCCTCCCAAAAAAAAGAAAAAAAATCATGAATACTGTGGACTTTTTTTTTAACGATATATTAACTCATGTTAATATGTATACATGTAATGTTAATGTCTAGTGGCATTTTTATGTCCTAATTATGCAAACATCTTTAAATCTAGTGTCTTACAAAAGCAGTAAGTCATACTCATATGTTAATTAGTATGCAACATACTAGCATGCCGCTGTGGCTCTTGTCAACCTTTTCAGTTTCTCAAATGGGCCCCTAGGAAAACGTAAACTTCAACTGCAGCGTAAACACAAACGTATCGCTTCAGTTAGCTTTCTACTGACCTCTGCTGGTTATAAAAAATTTAGCAGCAGTGCAATATACATTTCCAGACATTCTGATTGCAGTTACGTTGGAATAATGAATAGAAATAGCATTCTTGGCTTGCCCAAAGATATATAACTCGCGTAAGAATATTAAAAATAAGAGGAACAATTAAAAAGAATATAACGAATAAGAAAAAAAATGACGATTGGGAATAAGAATGAGAAAAAAGTAAGAATTAAAATTAAAAAATAAGAATTAGAACAAGACAATTAGAAATAGGGTGAAAATAAGGAAAATGAGAACAAGGGGAAAAAAGAAAATGAAAACAAAAACTAAGAAGGAGAATAATGAAAAGGAAAATGGCATGAATAAAAATAAGAAGTATTTAAGAAGAAAGCGAAAGAAGAAAAAAATAAATAAGACTTAAAACAGAGTGCTGCACCTTTCATGTCTAATTTCTTAAACTTAACGTTTGTGTTGGCATCTCCAGCTGTATTTCAGCAACTCCAAATGATAAATCACATCACAACATTTTGATTTTAAAAGTTGTCAGTACCACGTTGTCTTTAAAATTAATCCATGAACATGACAATTAACAAACAACAAACAAACAAACACAAAAAACATCACCTAAACCCTACGTAGCAAAAACTTTTACAAAACGCTCAACAACAATTAGGCGTGGTATTTTTGGTGCCAGTTTATTTGACCATGTGCTTTCATGCTATACACGTGACAATAATTCTCTACAATCTACAATTCAAAACGTCAACGTTGATAATTGAAAGGCATCCATCTTAGCAGCATTTCGACTCACCATTTGCTTGTTCAAAGAAATCAGCAGCCGCATCATGAAGTCTACTTGCATGCAAGTTGATTGTCCCCACGCACGAGACCACGGCGGCCATTTTGCTTTTCACCCTAGACCCAAGCAAATGCATGAGCTATACCTGGCCGCTAGAGGGCAGTCTAACAACAATACCAAACGTCTAGAGTTCAACAAACGAACTTAACTACAGTATAAAATCAACCTAATGTGTCCTCTTTTGGATCAAAGAAGAAATCTGTTATATATATTTAAAAAAAAATACATAAAAAAAACTTAACTTCAAAAACTTAATTTTTAATAAATATATTCCACAAAAAAATCAATAAAGTGTCAGACCTGTTCTCAAAAAGAAATAATTATAAATAAATATTTCTACACAGAAAAACATTAAACATAAAGCGTCCTCTTTTGGGGTTACAGAGGAAATCTGTTCACAAAACTAAATTGTTAACTTAATTGTTAATAAATGGATATATATTCAACTTTTGGCATCATTTTAGAGGTGTGTTTAAAAAACAAAAAAAAAAACAAACAAAAAAAACTTAAATTGACAGGTAACGAGAGGTGGCACATGAGAAGATGTGTCCAACCATTCAAGTATGAGCGAGAATCGGAGTTTTTATTTTTTAATGAAATTGAATAACCTACTGAACATAAAATTTGTTTTATGGACTTATATTTTCCTGAAACATTTTCCTCAATAATTATTTTTGAAGGATTTTTGCATGTTTGTTTTTAAAATCTCGAGTACCCCCTAGAAGTTCTTCCAAGTACCCCAAGTACAAATCCTTTGTTTTGTACAAACCACCAGCAGTTTTAGATATTTTTCATATCATATTTCTCTACGTAATTTTCTGCATATTTTTTCTTTAATTATACATTTGATGTATTGATTTCCCCCAAATATATCGTTTAAAAAATGTAACGGCTCACCACCGTCTCTCTAACTCCTGGGTCTCAAATGACTTGTGTGCGATTTCTGCAGTCTGGGTTCCATTTTCTGCTCAAAGATTAAAATGTGAAATCGTTGTTGTTTGAAAATCAATTACCGCCATGACGTGCGAATAACACCGCTATTCGTTTATTTTGGAGACTCGGTATTGGGGGGTGGGGGGGGGGCGTTTTCATCGACTTTTCCCGGTATTGAATTTTTCCCCTTTCCAGCATCAGTAGCACAGAGCCAGCCTCCACACAGCCTGCGCATGTTCTTCTTTGCTGTATTTTTTTCCTAAGGGGGGTTTTGAAAAAAAGAAGTTACGAGCAGAGAATTCAGATTAAGACCGTTTGGCGCGGAGTGTGTTATTGGGAATTCGTTCTCCCCAGGAGCAGCGAGGGCGCGCTTGTCTCGCGTGACAAGAGGACAGTAGCGGAAAAACAGGTAGGAAACTTGGAGCATTTGTCTTCATTTCACGCATCGGCGCCTGAAGCTTGGCACTCGGGGACACTGCTTCTTGCTAGTTCCCACGTCTGAGGAGGTTGTCATGAGGACTGGAAGTGTGCATGACAAAATAAGTGGGCGGGAAGGGCCTTGTTGAAGTGTGTTCATGAGAAAAATGTATCAGAATTAACAGGAGAAGCTCGCGAGATGTGCGGAGTAATTTGACAACCAGCTCGCTGGTTCCTATTGCATAATTGGCACATTTCGTTATATGTTTTGTGTTTGCAAGTGTTACGCGAGTCGCTCCGGTTATTGCCGCTTGTGGATATATTTTGTACAATGTAAATGGCAGAAATACCTAATTGCGAATGCGTAGCTACGATGAGTTGTGCGGAGTTCAGTCTGTCGTATCCTTCCGCCGACATGCCAACTAGGGAACCCGTGCGAATTAGTGCGGATACGAACATGATGACCCAATGGCGTCCTCAACGTTGCAATGTTACAAAATAATACAACCCCGAGCGTCAATGACCTCCCCTAAGTTATCAACGTCATCAAATGGTTTATAGAAATACATGTACATTTTTTTTTTTTTAAATACGGACCTAAATCCTACTCGCGGGGAACGTATTTAACAAAAGTATTGGGACACATGCCCGTGCCACCTTCAGGTTGTGGACAAAAACATTTTTTCAATCGATTCTTTTTTCCGTCTTCAACGAAAAAAACAAAACCGGAAAACAAACACTGGATGGATCACAAGGACTATGTAGCGAGGCACATAAAACTTAGCCAAACTGTCAAGTTAGAAATACATAATGAAACATTGAATTAATTGAATACACAAAAATTCAAGTCAGAAATGTTTTTTGGGCCCATCTTGTCACATTATCCCGAATAATATTGCGTTTGTGGAATATGAATAAAACTGCAAAAACAACCTGTTTTAATTCATTTTGGACAGCGGCCATTTTGCCACCAATATCAACAGAAATGACATCACAGTATCTCAGGGGCTGACCAATCACCGCTCAGTTTATGAACATCACATGACCAAACTAAACAGCTGTTACCTGTGCAACTGCAATGTTATTTTTATGCCAACACACAAGAATGTCCACAGCACATTTTGAAAATTTAGCAATGAGCATCATTGTATTTTTAAATAAAAAAATAAAAATAAAATACTTTATACCTCAAATATGCAGTGCAGTTGTACAGCCCCTAAAAATAAACACACCATCCCTGGCAGTAAATGATCAGATCCAGTTTATGTCCTTTTGATATCCCTAAACTGTGTCTTCTACCAAATTTGGAACTGCAGAAGAGGATGTCTGCCAGAGGGGGGAAAAAGAAGGTCACAAAGCTGTCCCGCTCAGCCCGGGCAGGGGTCATCTTCCCTGTTGGCCGAATGATGAGATATCTGCGCACTGGCACACACAAATATCGCATCAGCATGGGGGCACCTGTCTACATGGCAGCAGTCATCGAATACTTAGCAGGTAAAATGACTACACCGTGTCTCTTGGAAGGTTTGTCTTCGTTAAAAAAAATTAGTCAACTGACTTTTTTACCAATACAACTGTTTCTAAAAGAGTATATATATCACAGTGACAAGTATAAATATATAAATAAGTTTAAAAATAAAAAGTAAAAGTATATAAATAAAAATTAACGTGTCATTAAATTCCATTTTCTTCTTCTTTGTAGCTGAGATTTTGGAGTTGGCCGGAAATGCTGCACGGGACAACAAGAAAGGCAGAATCACTCCAAGACACATTAAGCTAGCTGTGGCTAATGATGAGGAGCTTAATCAGGTAGCTACGCATTCCTTCAGCAACCTTTGATGTGAATTAAAATGAGGAAGATGTTTAAAGCATGTTTGTGTGCAAGATATTTGTGCCTCTTTATGTAACGGGCTCCTCTGTTCCGCATTTACTTCATAATTATAAGTTGAGAAAACATGGCATAGTAAGAGATAGTGTTCCCCGAGAATCAAAGTTCATGTTTTCCAGCTTCTTCGCGGTGTGACTATCTCAAACGGAGGAGTTCTGCCTCGCATTCATCCGGAGCTTCTTTCCAAGAAGAGAGGAAACCGAGTCAAAGTGGACAGCCAGGCGTCTGTCCCCGAAAAGCAGGAGTCACGCTCCAAAACCACCAAAGCAGTCAAACCCTCCAAAAAGGTTAAAGGCAAACGAGGGCGAAAGCCAAAGGTTAGTCTACTGATTGTGTGCCTTGCCCCCCCCAAAGACTGTCACTTCACAGCTGTGCCTACCTGATAAACAGGAATAACACTCCCACGTCCAGTCCAAATGTGGAGTCTAAAAAAAGTCAACCTACAACCTACTTGGTCTTGTTCAAACACAAATGAAGGCACTTTGCTTAAAACTAAACCACCGCTCATAATTCTCCATAGACAGATTCATGGTATAAGGGCATTTTGGCAATGAGTGGTGCTCTTGTGGCTGTGAGTGAGAGAGCTGTGCAGAGACTACGTGTGAGGGGGGAGAGCAAATGCATGTGCTAATGATAAGCGGAACCTGCAAAGAAGTACCTGGGATTGAATGTTGACACTTTGAAGATGTATTAGTATGCCTTTGGGATGGAATTAGTTAATTTATTGCCTGTTAGTAGAAAAAAAAACACACACAGAGGATGTAAAAATAAATATATAAAATAACTGCATATATGTTTTCATGTGACAGAGCACAGACAACGACAAAGAATCGGTACCAAATTCCACAGTTGAAGATGGCCCGGGTGATGGATTTACCGTTCTCTCAGCCAAGACTCTGTTCCTCGGTCAAAAGGTAATTTTGTATTCTTGAAGCCAGCTTTCTTTTTGGTTTGTTCCAAACTGCCACTTTGACGCTAAGTTGTTTGCTGGTGGGGAACCGCAGCTTTCTCTCACAGTGACTGAAATTGGCAAAATCGGAACAATAAAGGTGGACGCCATAATTAACCCAACAAATGCAGAGATGGACCTCAAAGATGCCGTCGGTGAGAAAGCGCCACTTCGGTGACACCTTGCTACTTTTTTGCACTCATCTGAACTATTTTTGCTGTTGTTTCGTTTGAAGGCAATGCTTTGGAGAAGGCAGGAGGTCAAGAATTCCTCGACGGAGTCAAGGAGCTTCGCAAAGCACAGGGACCTTTGGAGGTGGCATCAGGTACTGATTGCACCCATCATTTGACAAAAATGTAACATTCAAATTTAATGGTTTTTTTTTAATTCCCGTGTAGTGGCAGTGAGCCAGGCTAATGGAATGACAGCCCGTGTCATCATCCACTGCAATGTTCCTCAGTGGGGATCAGAGAAGTGCGAGGAACATTTAGAAAAGTCCGTGGAGAATTGCCTCTCAGCTGCAGAGGAGAAGAAATACAAATCTTTGGCTTTCCCGTCCCTCCCGGCTGGACGGTGAGGACACACCCACTTGTTTGCAATAAAAATGATTCATGCATTAGCACTTGTAGCATTCTGCACTGATGGGAAAATGAAGTCTCATGAAGCACTTGCAATATTTTTTTATTCCTCTCGATGGCGCTCTTGGATTAAAGATAAATGCTAGCACAGTGGAAAAATAGTAAATTTCCACTGCATCTTTAAACTGAGAGGAGTAAAAGATATCACCTGTTTCATGAAGCTTCAGTTGTCCATCGTTGGTGTTCTGGATGTACAATGGCTTTTTTTCCAATGATTGATAATTGAAAAAAATGAACTCATTAAATCCCCAAAGACATTTTTTTAAGACTCCAGACATTCAATCCCAGATACAAAAAAAATAAAAAAAAAATCAAGGGTTGACTAAAGGATTGTCTAAAAACGGCCGTTATTAAATAGATTAAGTATAATGGAATCAATTAGTAAGTACTAAACTTATTAATTTAGGTAGGTAATTTATTGTTGACGTAAATTACTTTGGGTAATCAACTGAAAAGTGATTACGTAAGGTACTGAAGTACACCTACTATAGTGATCGATAACTAAAGTAATCAAGTACATATACTGATTATTTTAGTCCTTGATTACCTAAAGAAATAATTACTTCAGTACTAATTCACAAAAAGTACCTAGAGTAATCAACTACTCGAGTTAAGTACTAGAGTTAACTGATTACTTGTTGATTAATGCTTGGACAGAGGAAAAAAAAACATAAAAACAGCATTTTTTTTTCATTAACATTTGTGCAGAAACAAGTGCTTAATGACTTCAAAATGCCTCACATTCCCGACTAAATAAAATAGAAACCTTGTGTTTTGTTGTTCACCATTCTCCAACCATGCGACCAAATGAGTTTGGATGTCTTCGTTGTTATTTAAAAAAAAAACAAACAAAACATGTCCTTAAATAAACCTCACCCACAGGAATGGATTCCCAAAAGCAACAGCTGCCCAGCTCATCCTCAAGGCCATCTCCAACCACTTTGTGTCATCCACCAACTCCTCTCTGAAAAACATATACTTTGTCGTGTTTGACAGTGAGAGTATCGGGATATACCTTCAGGAAATGGCCAAGTTGGACTCCAAGTGAGGAATCTTAGTTGTGGATTTTTCTCGGTGGGACATGCTGATGTCCTTTTCAGTATGGTGCAGTGAAAAATATTTGTTTTCTCTTTTTATTTATTTATTTTATTGCATTTTCTCCCAACATCAGCAAAGATATGAAAATATTAGAAAGATAAACCAACCCAAGTTAAAGCGAACTTTTTTTTTTTTCCCTTAAGGAAATAAAACTGATCAAAGATCCCTTTTTCAGTTGGGTAACGTTGAATATTTTACCACTTAACTCTCTTAATGCCAGGCATTAAAAAAAGAGAATTTGACAGCTAATTTTGAGTTATCTGAATATTTTTTCTTTTCATAATAATCAAACCAGAGCCATTCAAATGTTTTCCTTTACCATGACAAAAAAGAAGAAATTGACATGAATTCACGTCGGTCGGATTCCAATTGACATGCTTTCAATGTCAATGGTGCTCTAAGTTTTAATACATAAAAATAATGAAAAATAAACTTTAAAAAGAGGTATTCATTTACTTTGGCCTTCCTTTGTTTACTGATCTTTAAAAGAAGTAATTGCAAAAAAAAAACTTGGGGAGACAATTTTTTTCACTACACGGTAGCTGATAACACAAGCGGATCTGCAGTAAGTGAAATTAAGAAGGAAATGTGAACGGAACGCTGATGACAAACTATGTTGCTGTTTCTTAGAGATTAGATAATTTAAGTCTCTTAAGTTTGCCATTACGTTGTTGTGTCACGGATGTTTTTACATTCCATGTATAAATAGAAGTTATTTCTTGGCTTCTGTAGTTTTTCAATTACACAAGGTTACTGACAAAAAAAAAAAAAACGTGGTTCTCATTCTGCTTTGAAATAAAATGTTTTACATCATTTTGCTTTTGGGAGAGTCTTTCCATGACGATGTCTCGAAGAGTCCTAGGCTGCGTCCAAATGTCCACCCTCATCACCTAAGACACATTTAATAATAGTGAAAAATGCTCATAGGATTATGTTTCAGACAACAAAAAGTCTTCTACCTTTTGTCATCTAAAATAATTTCATTCGGCACAAAATTGCACTCATTCCTGTTTGATAGCTGTGTGTATAACACAGGAGACTCGTGGGAGGTATATGACGACAACAATCCTTATTTACATTAGATTTATTACATTTTAAAAAGTACGTCACTTTTTATTTATATATTATGTACAATTGATTTGATTTCCTGTCCAAGCAAAACATCAGTTCCAGATGCACAACGAAATAAACATTTTTTTCTTTTAAATCTCTTAGGCTGTTGGTGGTGCAAGACTGCCTGTTATTTTCCCACTCGATAAATAACATAAAACATCACAAAGAGGACGCCGGGGCCATCCGACTTAGAGGAGGCTCTCGACCTAACTTATGTGACACAATTAGTATTCAAGTAGTGAAACAAAATGTATTTGATAACTAAAAATTCCTACTCCTTGAAACACAAGGAGACATGATTTCTATGTCAACGTAAAGCGCGTAAGCCAGCCTGCCAATGAAAGTTGGTCAACTTTCAATTGCCATTGACGAAGGCAACGAGCACAAGCCTAAATGCGTTTCTGAAAGAATGTGAGCCCTCCTTATTGATTCAAAATTCAGTTGAAGTCATTTCTTAGAAGGAACTGGAGTTCCGCTCTTGGCAGCCAAACTCAGTTTGAGCCACATTCATTCAGATCCGCTGTAGTCACTAAGAAGGTTTTCGGCATTGTTTGCAGGCCTCGGCTTTAAACGGCGTGTGTTAACATTGTTCACAAGAAAAACAAAATAACAATACTGCACTATAGAAATAAATCTACGCATTGGAATGTTGATCTGCTGATCCTCTGAAGAAATGCACATGCACACAAACACTTCATGAGGTCTATTAAAACAGTTTTTTTTGGAAGGGTTTAAAAAAAAATCTATATATGTAAAAAAAAAAAAAAAAACGTGTAGCAGGGGGAATACAAACCAGTCTCTTAGTCCAATACACGAAACACAATATATATCTTTTTCTCCCCCTCGTGAGCAGAATCTCCACGAGTGATAACAAGGCTGCTAAGAACACGGACAGACCTGATTTTAACTGACATGCAGTACCTAAAATACTTAATTCTCCCTGCCTACAATCTCAACATTTACATGCGCCAGCAAACCTCAAATCTTGCATGATTATCAGGTTTAAATGTGGACTTTGCTTCACTGCGTTAACACGTTGGGAAGCACATTGCTGACATGCTCGGTTGCTCGGAATCGGAAAAACTATGTAAGCCCAAACTTGAGCATTTATGGAATCATTTTACTAGCGTATGTATGTAAGTGGAAAAAAAAAGAAAAGAAAAAGAAAACGGTTTTGTTATTTGACTACAGGAGTGTCCAAACAGTTAAAGCATGAAGTCTAGCTGTCAGAAAGCAAACAAGTGAAATTCCGAACATAAATAGCAACTCGTCAATGATTGGGCGAACTCGTCAATGCATTTTGACCTCCAGACTGTGGAATGAGTCCAAATAAACTGCAATCTGCCAGAATTGCCACTATGAACAAGTGATATAAACGGATCAGATCTGACTTCATTTGACAAGCATGTGGTGGTTGGGCTGGGGGGGGGGGGGGGGGGGGGGGGGGTCCTACTGGACCTCGTCCGAGGGGCTTGTAGGTCTGGGACCCGGAAGCAGCGGTACCGGGGATGTGGCCTCGATAAGGGCGGGGTTGAGGATGATTGGCAGGGACATGGGCGGGACCCCCACCTGTAGCGGAGAGGCAAGTGGTTGGATAATGAGAGGGGACTGGCTCAAGGGTGTGGGCATTTGACAGTGAGGGCTTTGCGATGGCACTGGCATTGGTGGCAACACTGGGGAAGATGATCGCTCTGGTCCTGAAAGACATTAGACCAGAACATTTTATGTTAGGCATTTTATTTTTAATCACGTATGTAGGAGTATACATTTGTATAAATCATCACATCCAATGCAAGTCAATGAACATAAAAGTGGTATCTCTAGAGATATCTTTTTTAGTAACTCCAGAATATCTATCATGTAACATCATCGGATATATTTCTGACTCTTCTTCTGAATTGTGTCACTAATGCATTTCAATATGAAACTTGCAAATGTTCCCAGAAATTTGCTCTCAATTTGAAAAGAAAAATCTCTTTCTTTCTTGGGATTTAAAAAAAAAGCATTACATTAAATCTGTTAAATTCTCATATCTTCAGGGTTACACATACCCCCATTTGACAACCACTGGTCTAAGCAAGTCATGGCCCAGGTACCAGATATGGCCCCATCATATGATATTACATGGCCTGCGAAAGCAGATTGTGAGGTCGGGCTTTGTTTTGTTTTGTTTTTTTAAAGCAACGTGTACCCCGAAATGCGTTTTAGATTTCAGTGCAACTTCTTGTTCATGGTGCATTGTTTTGGTATGACTTAAATTCTGCGGCGACTACAGTGCTAAAATGCTACCTTTGGTTCAAAGTTGTCAGAACTCTAATCTTGACTATCATATCTATGCAGTTGACACATAGGCTTTCTATCAATGTCCTCATTCTAAAACAAAATTTAAAAAACGGGATGAACCAAAATGTCCCTCAACTAAACGGAAACAAAATCTTAGGTAATTGTTTTTGGCAGCAAAGAAATTATTTTGAATCCAAAACGTTGGAGTGCTGATAAAACTATATGTGACTCTGACCATTTAGATCAAATCTGTCAATAAAATAACCTTTAACCAGCTGAAAAATGTATGGTGGTACCATTGGCAGCTTGGGTCTCCTGTGGTGATGATGGCCTGCTTGGAGTTTGAGGCTCTGCACAAATTATAGGCACAGGGGAGGGCGGTTGTTGGAGTGCTGGAACCACAGACCCCGGTGGTGAGGGGGGCTGGCCTGAGGATGATGGCTGCACCTCAGATGGAGGACTGGGTACTGGTTCTGAAGGAACTAAGGATGCAACATACTGAAGATGAAGTAACTTAAATAGTTCTGCAGCAAAGTTTCAATAGTTGGAAAGTCAGTACTTGATCTAAAACATGAGAGAAAAAATATATAGTCAAGAAGGCAAACAAGAACCTAGAATCCCTAACATATAGCTTCAGATTATATTGTTTCCCAGTTCTCAGTCATTTATTTAATGTTTGTCTATTGTTTCTCCTTTATAGTGCAAATTTCCTGGTAAAGCTGTAAGGAAAAAGGGCTTCAAATTCAAATTGCAGTACAAACTGTTTAGTTACTTGTAACGTTTATTTGCAGTTACAATGGCCAAATACGGGAAAACCCCAACTAATATGACATCATTTACACCTTCCTATATCTAACTACTTAAATGCCAGCCAATTAAGAGCATTTTGGCTTTCAAAACCCACAGGGTGTCGTGCATCAGTAAAGTCTTTTTTCCCCAAGATTTGGGATTCACGGTGGAGTAGGATCAAAGGACCCCCTGCCAATCCTCCTTTGAAGACGGTGATTGACAAGTGTACTCCTCAGTGTAAGGGAATGAAATCATGAATATGACGTTTCAATCCTCGGGCAGAATCGTTTCTGTTCTACGACAATAAAAATGACTCCATTTTTGAGTTAGGTCAAGCAGCTTCAAGTGAAAGTGCATGAAATAAACATGTACCTGGTAAAACAGTTTGTTTAAAGAGCTCTTCTCTAAGGTGAGGCAGGAAGCAGTCGATTCGTTCCCACGTTATTTCCCATAAATCTGAGTATCTTGTCTTGGAATCTGGGCTGCGGAAGATTTCTGCTGTGTCCATCACCAGCAGCATGTTCTTCAGAGACTCTGGGATGGCCTCCAACTAAACATACCAACACAGATGTATGTTGAGTTCCACATTCACAGACATCTATGCTACGGAGTGACATCACGTTTGCTGTCAAAGCCCCCACCAATAAGTCACTGGATCCTGCGTGCATGTACTTGTCCATGAAATCCAGAATGGTGAGCCACAGGGCAGCAAAGGTAGGCAGGGACAGCAATGGTAGGAGATGCTGTAGAAAAACCTGCCATACATGATGATCATTTAAAAACATAGCAATTATTATGAAAATACATATTCACACAAGCCTGTGAGGATCGTACGTAAAGCCTAACAGACTGTTTCACATATTGAGTCCTGAGAACCGTGAAAATTTGTGTAATTAAAGCCCACCACTATCAAAAAGTTTTACAATTGACTGCAGGTGCTGAGCACTCCATGACATTCCTCAGCTAACAACAATACCTACTTGGTACCATGATGCCAGAAAATGGCACATATATAAAACTCTAAAATATGTTGATTTATCCATTGCTTGTGTATAGCGCAAACCTTTGATAGGATAGTACAGGCTCTCATTCTGGTCTCCTCCATTCCACCTACATCAGCTGGGCTGATGTTGTTTAGCAGCTTGGTCAATAGTGGGAATAGCACCTGCAAGGAGATAATTAATTTAGCTTTTTAAATGTATGCATTGATTTAGTTTTTTTTTCCTTTCCAAATTACGTAAGCTGCATAAGAATCACCTTATTGAAGCAGGACTCCCATTCGGTAGCATCTAGCGTCTGCAGATCGTGTACAAGCAGAGCCCTCTGGAGGTAGTTGAGAGCCTGCATGCGCACTTGACGTCTGGCATCGCAGCACAGCCAAGCGATGCCTTTGGTGATACAAGTGCAGAAATGGAGATATACACCAAAGAAGTGATTCAAATTAACCTAAAATGTGCCAACCAATCTAAAAGCGGTTTAAAAAATATGTTTTGATAAGAGCTTAGACTAGGGGTGGACCATTTGTTTAAATTAATGGATTTATAGAGGACATTAAATTGTACTATTTTATATAAAATTGAGACAAAATTCACATAAAATACTTACAAATAACAATAAAGCAAAATTATGAAGTAGAATTGAGGAAAAAATATATATATACACACTCACACACAGTACATATACTGTATATCTATATCCTTGGTTCAGCGCATAAGTAGCAAAATCAACCTGCTTTAATCCATCTCGGGGAGTGGCCATTTTGCAATTTAAATGTGCATACAGTATTTACAGCATTTGCATATCCCCCCTGAGATGAAACCCATTCATTTGTGTCTATTGTATTGCACATTGTACATTTGTTGTTGGTCGATGTCTTTGACTCATTCAAACTACTCCTACTAATTTCTGGTGTGCTCAGTAGAGGACATCCTGGCCTTTCCAATAATGGCTCGTGTTTGGGTGGGATGCAACTAACCTTGCTATCTTCCTGAGACAAATTGGACACAACAATGGACATAAATGAACAGGCTGGGTCTCATGAGGATATGTCGATGTACGCATGTGTAAGTGCAGTTAGAAATATGTAATATGTAATAAGTTTATATGTTGAGTTTTTAATGTGCATTGATTTTTTTCCCCTCATTGATTTGCGATAGGGCAAACTTGAAATAGGTCAAGTTAATACCACCTTTATTAAAACATGCATTAATTGCAAAATATAACCTAAAAGAAAATCTGTTTGAAGCAAACACATGAGCATGATATAGTCTGTACAATGCAATATAAGCAGACCTTGCAGTAGTGGGCACCAGCAACTAGTCCACAGTGTCTGCGAGTCAGCTTCAATCTTTCTACCGGCAGCCTCCAGATTCCGCTGTTCTTCTGCCCAAGAGCTGTAGATACTTGCAGCGCGAGTGTGCAATGTGTGCATCAAGTCTAGAAGCTAAAACATTAGACACAATATGAGTAAGCATTAACAAAAGAAACTATAATACTACAATAATAAGTTGGGTGATAAATTCAATGTGATGTCTGACAAGGCACATGCATATTGAATATGGATTTATCGTACATGCTAGTAGTAGTGATGGACAAATGAAGCAACATGAAGCATTTGTAAAATTTTTCACACCTATAGATGGCACTCATGGTTTGAAGAAGTGGAAATTTAATATATTTTCATTGAATTTCCATTGCATTCACATTTATCTTTAAATTAAACCAGGAGTACAATCTAGAGTAAAAAAAAGTATCGCATGTGCTTTATGAAGCTTCATTTTCCCATCCCTGGTTAGCAGACCTGTTTATTTTCAAATGTAAAGCCGACAGTGCATCTTCAAATATTCAATGCTTCCCTTTTCCCACATTTAACATGCCAAACGTCACACACCTTGTTTTTCACAAATTATAGATTCAACATCCTGTATTTCCTTTTTCTCAAAATTCTGAATTCAACATCTATGATGTGAAATGCATTTGCTACTATAATAATCTATCTTGAAAAAGCCAATAATTCCATACAATATAAAATTCCATAGGAAGAGCTTACTTAAAACGCACAGTGCAAATCCATCGCGAGTGTGCATAACAGAAAGTGACAGCACAATGCATTTTCTGTTCATTGAGATCAAAAAACATATTTCACGTCAGAATATTTACTACAAGGTCAGCAAAGAATAATGAATGCCTAATCAATCGCACAACTCAATTCAAATGAAATTTCAAAAAGGGAAATCCTATCTCATATGGATGAGTGTAAATCACTAAAAATGAATAAATATCTGCTATATTGGGTGTAGGTCAGCCTTTCCCATTAGTCATACTGTTATGTTAAATATTTGTGCAACTTCCATTCTCTGAATGCTTATTTCAATTGCGGATGTGGACTAGTCTATCCCAGTAGTTATTGAGCAAGAAGCTGGTTACACCCTGAACTGGTGGCCAGCCAATCACAAGGCAAAAACAGACAATCAAACATCCACACTTACTGTACATTCACACCTACGAACAATTTCGAGTGTTCACACTGACCTGCATTTCTTTGGATTCTTTTTTTCAAAAAAATTGTTCTTACATACACATATTCAAACAACTAAATTGCTTTAGGCTGGTGCAATGTTTTTAGATGAGGAATTACTCAAAATTGCACCACCCCTTAAAGGCATAGACACCAAAAAAATTGGTAGCCCCCCCCACCCCCCTGTTAAAATCAAAGTAAAAAAAAAAAACCACAATCACTGCTGAAATAATTTTTACCTGACATAACTAATCATGACTAAAAATGTACCGAATATTAGCAACTGTATTTAAAATCAGGCAATAACTAATGTTGCAATCAAACAGAATACTAAATAGAATGAAAAAGAAGGCTCCTGTACTTACATCCCGACTAACCTGTAATGACACAGTATGATAACCTGCTGGGACACCTTCGTCCTCCTCGTCATCACTATGGGAACGTGATGGACGATGGCCGGAAGCTCGACTTCCGCCTCGTCTTGCCCCATTCCCACTCTCTTTCTCCTTTCCTCCAGCCTTCTTCCTTAAACGAGACTTGGCAGAATCGTACTTATGACTCTTCTTCTTGTCATGGTTGCGGTAACCTGAGGAACGAAACATGCTCTAACACATTTGCAGTACAGCTTGTAACATTTTGTCAAGTTCTATTAGTAGTATATAACATATAATGTGTAGTGACGAGACGTCTCACGAGATTGAGTCCACAAGAACAAGGATTTGGTGAAATCTGTAATATAAATAATGCCCAGTATAAATGCCAGTTTTTAAAGTTATTTACCCACTTGATGATGACGAATGACTACATTTTTTATATCTATATTTTTTGATAATCAACATTTTCTTTAACCTAAACTCTGAGATTTTAGACAGCTCTCTCCGCATAGTTATTTTTCAATGAGACAAGTGACATCAGACCCACAGAAGACACATTTGACTCAGCCCTGTATGTTCAAAACTGATCAGTAGCAACTGCAACCATGTTAGGATGCCAGCATCAATGTGTGCTGTTTTGATTTATGTCTATCAAATCTCCTATGCAAAGTGATCTGACTGCTTTCGAAGACACGGAAACTGAGCTAGCAGCTAATTTATGCTAGATACTGCGCTCAAAGCTAGCAACTGGCGCTATACAATAAAATGTCAGCATAAGTAATTTTAAGTGTCCTATTGAACATGATTTCGGAACAACCTGTAGTTTACTTTGGGAATTCCGACTCACGTCGGGTGGGAGGAACAGTTTATGAAGTAGAATGTATTGTCACCGTCGATGTGACATGTTTCCAGAAAGGATTTGAAATGAATAAATAAAGTGTCCCAAAGTGTTCATGTCCATACATTATTCGGTATGGTGAAGTCTTATTTTGAAGCGTAGGCTGGGCATTTCACCACATTTGGCAGCAGGTTTTACTGCGATAAAGTGTATTCTGCTGTGTCTTTTATTGTATGTGCATTTGAGTAACTAACCTCCATTAAGACTAGCCTCCACGAATACCCGGATGGCTCGAACACACAGCTCAAAGTTGTCTGGTGTGACGTGGGCGGCGTCACGGACAATGAAGGACAGTGTTTCAACACACTTGATGAGAGACTTTGTGTCATGCTGACCCAGGTCCTGACCCAGTGTCAGACTGTACTGGTTGACCAACGGGTGATTGAGTTGGGATTTGGAAGTCACTGGTAGGGTCTTACTAATTTCCAAATCCTCTTTTCCAACCTAAAAAACACAAAGTGGTCTTTAAATTGAGGGTTTCCAGAAAAAGGTCAAAGCATAAAATCATCTGAAGTAATGTGTGGGTACTGACCACCAGCCATCCACTGGTAGCTACATCCACATCTGTTGTGGAACGAGGGATCCGTGCCTTGCTGTGTTCAGTGTAGACCTCGGAGTCAGATGTATAGCCGCGATCTAAACTCACTTCGCTCGGATGATGGGATGGCAGCTCACTGTCCGACTGAGCACCTGGACAAACAGATTACAGATTGACTCGTGTCAAAACATAAATACTTCACAAATGAAGTATTGTTGGAAAGGGGGATTCAACAAGAATTGCTGATTGAATTTTCAACGTCAATTTATTGATCAGAAGGTCAAGTTACTAAAATGTGTGCTAATCTTCTCAAGTATTATCTTAAGTATTATAAATTATAATCTGGGATCCTTCGTGGGTGATTGCACAATGGCTGAAAAATTCTCTCTGAAAAATTCTCTCATCTTCAATAATGGTTTCGTTTTTCACCTGAATAAACCACTATGGTTTTCATGTTTGTTTCAAATTTAAATTGCACAAATGTAGTTTTCACACACAACACCTGTTAGTCCTGTTCCAATAGTTTGGTCACGAGACAAAATTTTATAAATTATGTTTGCGTCTGTTTTCAAAATTCTAACTCTAGTTATACTTGACAGTAAACGAGTATTTTTAATTATGTTTCGAAGCTATGCCGTGGCTTCAAGCACAGTCAGTTCAGCCATCCTTCATTTGAGAAGTATGAAAAGGTCTATTTAAAAGAGCACATGAACATAGCACAACTTATGGCTAACAAACAGGCTAATCAAGCTCAATAGCTAATTGCCCTCTTGCCAGATGGCAAGACAATCTGCAAGGGCAACACAAGCTCTATTTAATAGTTTTCTTCTTGCCTTTCATAAAGCTAAGCATGTGCGACCCAAGTCGTCCTATTCTGAGGATATTTGCTACTGAAGCGGCTTGGATTGGCTGTTGGGCGGGGCTGTGTATCATTTTCGTGAAGGAGATTGCTTATATTATCACTTTACAGTTGACGGAGATTTTGCTCTGACTTCCTTGAACTAATTAAACTGGATCCAGAGCAACCCATGTAAACTATAACTGTGTGTACACACAGATGGTGTACTGCTAATGTCAGAGCGACACAGAGAAGGAATTTGAGGGAAACTGTTTTTAATGAAAGAAAGGATGCATCCCTAATGGTACTCATGTGAGTAACCCATAAAAAAAATAATACATGCACCGCTGTTAATTGAATTGTGAAGTATTCATTTTTATCATGTCTAACCCAAGCGTTTCCACTTTGCGACAAAGCAACTGTGTTTCATTTTAGTCAGCTAAAAAGTGTAAGAGGCAAAGTGTCATATATTAAAAATGTATTGAATCAAAATAGCAGATGTTTATTAATGCTTAACAACTATGATGTGTGTGTCCTAAATGTTTAAGCAATCTTAAATCAGAGAAATATTGCACCTGTTTCGATGTCCGTGCTGGAAGAGGTAAACTGAAAAGAGGCAGGAGGTTTCACTCCAGCCCCAACGCATTCAAGCAGCGAGAAGAGAGTGTACCAATGGTCTGTGCTGTGGATGTTGGCTGCATTGGTCTTGAGCAGCTCATGAAGGCCATAAGCCACCTCTCTGCTTACCCGCGACAAAACATGTGGTTTCATCATAAGCAGGAGACGCAGAGAAAGTAGTACCTACATGTGGGATTCAAAAGAAAAAAGATCAGAGGTATTGAAATATTTTGATAGCACAATTAAATGTAGTACATAAAGATGGCTAGCCAGTGTTACCTACTGGTAAACAATTTTAAGTAAATAAAAAATAATATCCAACATGAGAGCAGATCAAAGGGCAGTTATGCCATGAAGGTAGACTATTAGACGATCAATTTCAACACGTGTCAAGTTTACAAAATAAAGAGGGCACCTTTGTGTTGGCATCGGAACGAAAATATACTAGTAATGTGCTATGGCAGCATCATTATCCCAAAATGTGCAAATCATTTTTGTGTCAATCATCAATACTTCAAGAGCAATAATCTTGCTCTTTCAATATATTAAACACATTTAAATTCTCATGTTTTTTTAAAATACTAAAAATACTTTAATGTAATTTCACTTTTTGGGGTGTCGCACTTTCACATTTACACAATTTTCTTGCCTACCTTGTACAATGGTTTGACCTTGAAAAGTGTTATAACATTTAAAATTTTGAGAAAGTTTGAGATCGCGCTCAGCTCCAAAAATGCTTATCGAGTAACGTCTACATAAAAAACATTATATAAACTGAGAAAATATAATGAATGAAAAAAATGCAGTATAATAACAAGAAAAAAAGACAAAAACACTGTGTAATAAAAATGAAAACAAATACAATGCACAGAGTCCAGATAAAAATGGCCATAACCAAAATGACTGATTACTCATAATAAACAGAAAGAGGGTTAAAATAATGAATATAAAAACAGGTAAGTATTGTAAAGGGAAACACTCCTTGGGAGAAAACAGTGTTCACCATTCAGAGGTCATTTTTTGATGCATAATAGGTCTAATAGGTCATTTGTACCGTTTTTTTAACTGCATTTCTTTATTTGAAAGTAGTGATGCTGTGAAAAACATTTACAATTCATAAATAATTTTATTTATTTATTTATTTATTTATTTTAACTTGAGTCCAGGATAGGTACTTGGTGCTCGTGTACTTAACGCTCTTATGCGAAATCATTTCTAGTGAACAAAAGGCTGTGTAAATTATTTTATTTTGACCATGCCATTAATTAGCATTTATCTTTTCTCTTGTTTGAACATGTTCATTTTTGGGGGCTTTCATGTGACACTCCTAGATCGTACTTTCGAGAACCTACTCTGAAATTCTGGCTTCGTACTGTACCCGAATATCTGACATGTGACTTTACGGAAGAAAACGATTGTTGTACCTGGGAGCTTATATCTTCTCGTCGTAGCAAGCGGATAGCAAGTCGAAGAAGTCCTACTACAGCTCTCTCCACCAAGAAGCAGCTCTCGTTAGCGTGAACGCAAAGGTGACAGAGGTGGTCACGCACTGTCTGCCACACGCATGACACGCGGTCTCTGAAAATAAACATAAATTATTAATATACAAAAATTTTGATAAAAGAAACAAAGGTGGTATCCTTTTATTCTGCCTTAACTCCTACCGATTTTCCATCACAATACGCAGTAACATTTCTAAGCAGAAAGCGGCATCCTCTTCATCATAAGTCTCTTCATCAGGGGTGACGGATATTAAAGCCTTCAGAAGATAAAGTAGTTATTTAATTTCCAATCAAATAAATAACTTACATGCAACAACATGCCATAAAAGATAACATGCTTAGCATGGTGGTTGAAAAGAAAAAAAATCTGTGTTAATTCAATCAACAGTTACCTTCATTAGTTCCTGTAAAGACTCAAGCTGGAGGAATTTGCTTTCTGTGATCATCTTCTCTGGGTCACATTGCTGAAAATAAAGAATAAAAGATAAAGGTTTGACATTTATATTTGAGAATTTGTCTATTCAGAGATTGTTGGGGAGAGGAAGGGAAAGGCTATCTTTCATTATTTGAAAAGTGCATACAAGCATCCACAATCGTCTGCAACGTAACAAAAAAAAGGACATTTTGTGCAGCAAAGCACTGTCTTCCTTATTAATGTACATCATGTAAGTACAATATTAAAAATTGATGAGCAAGCATGAACTCCAATTCCAAATATGATGGGCCAAATATTAAATTCTATTCATGAGTGGAAATTAATATATTACAAACTAAAGGTGTCTCCTAAATATGTGTTGGGCATGCTTTTTAGGCACAGTTACACTGGAAGATATTCTGGAAGAGATTGAAATGGAAATAAAATGTTTTGGAATAATAGTGTTTGCAACGTTTATCCATTAATAAATAAGCAATAACCAATTAAAATATATTCTAAAGGCGTGTCGAAACACAAGGATCCACCGTACACTAATAAAGACAACAAAATCAAACACATGATGACTGAAATTAATTTGTGTATGTTATTTATTGTAAATTGTATTCAGCACCTTTATGCAGAGGATGGCGGCCTGTTTGGCTTCCTGATTTTCCATAGATGGTCCTCTAAGTCCAGACTGTTCCGTGCCACTCAGAGTCAGCCAGTTGACAAAACTCAACACTGCTGACTCCCCACTGAAATGATATTGCGGAAAATTGTATATTTTAATGCTTAAATGTCTTGTAGCTCTTTGTGTCATTACAAGCTTTAATTGCCATTTTGTTCAGATCAGTAAAAGTGACAGCATTAGGTGTGACTGTGTTTGGTTTAAGTGTATTTGCGTTCTTTTTTTTTTATGTTGTAAATTAATGTTAATAAATTTATGGTGTATTATTACATCAGGTGCATGAATTGAACAGAGATCAAAAATGCAAATACCGATTAGAAGGAGTCTCCTCTCTTTGAAGAGAGATTTTCCCATTTGGCTCGAGAAAGTCCTCCACCTGATAGAAAAAAACCCCAAAACAAAACAAAAAAAACAACTCATTATTGAAGAACAGCCGATAGGTGGCAGCAAAAACCTCCAAATGAAAGCAAAAAGACTAGCTTTGCACAAGGCAGAACTAATTCATTGGCCTGCATGACTAGTTCTGTTGAAAACAAGTATAAACAGAAGTTCAAAAATAAATGTAAACAAGTAAACATAATACAATTTTAAGTAATGTTATAATATTAAGTGTAATTAAGTACTATTTTATCACTTGAAACTGACCTCAACCATGGCTTTGGGTAGGAGTTCAGCCCTGAACAGCTGAAGCATGGATTCCATGATGTTCTTCCAACCCTCTCTCAGGATGTTGCCGTGCTGATGGGCAAGATCAAACACCGTCTTGGCGGCTGTTTGTGCCTTTGTGTTGCTCCCAAAAACAGTTGGGAGGTTTTCCACTGACTGGAAGGGAGAACAGTCAGTCATATCAATGCTAACTTTCTGTTTGCCCATCTATTTGTCAAGGAAGTAGGTTGTAAATGTGTTTGTCTGCAGTTAAGAATCAGCTAACAAAATCACATAATGGTCTACACTGTACAATATATCAACCCACAAAGAAAATGTCACCACTTTAAATACCTTGTTTTTGTGATAATATAGTACCAAATAAAACATTTTGGTATGTCATTGCAAACAAGGTTTTGTGGCAGTTACAGGCAGAATACAGTGACATATAAAGTTTCCTCACTTCACTACTCAGAGTGGTAAACTTGCACAATGAGATGATCAAATTGTCAAACACATCGTTAAATCCACAGTGAGCTGCTATCTTGGCACATTTCCTGCACAAACACATGCAAACACAGACACATTATTAGTAAAACATTTCCGAAAGAAAGTTTTTGCATGACTTGAATGATCTACTATCATGCTATCCTGACAACCCAATGCATTTGTAATCAAACGCAGTATGCATTCAAACAAGGCAGCTATTTTGAGTGTTTGTGGGTGTTTAAGTCAAACAGTGCACAGAAATTGTTGAATTGCTTTTAAAAAGCATACACATTGTTCAGGTTTGTAAATAAAGGTGAGTGACTGTATATGTGTCATATTATGGAGCCATGTCATCAAAACGTTCTTCCAAAACACCCTACAGTTCAACTGAAATTTTCAACATACAGTACCTAAAGCCAGTAATGGCCTTTTGGAGGATGTTGTCATCCAGACTCTTGTCAAAGACGTAGGAGAGAGCTGCAATCGTAGGCCCCCAGGTCATGGTGAATAAGTCGTGATCATAGCTGCCAGGTGGCAGGTGAAGAAAAAGCCCTTCTGGTGTAGCGCCACGGTGTAGCAGCACACTCCATACGTAGTTCTCCTTCACCAAACCAGTCTGCTCATCCGGCATAACAATCTCATCATTCCTGGAAAAAGGAGGAGTTTTGATACTGTTTAGTGAAAACACAGATGTTTCTTAGTGAAATCAAGAGCCACTGATATTGATGCTGAAATATAGTGTTCGGAGCATTAATTCAGTCTTTGGAACTGTTGTGTTGGTCAAGTCAGGCTTTCTACAATTCCAATGCCATCAGTCCTGTTCAAGAATCCTCAAGCAAACTGTAGTTCATCATGATGCTGCAACAGTAGTTTGTAAATAAAACTTACTTGATGGCATTGTAGATATCCTCGAGCATGTCCTGGTTAAAGTCTTTATTTCCATTAACTCCTTTCAGATTCTTCTTGAATTGCTGTTTCAAACAAAAACAAGTAGGATATCTTATTAAACCAAACATCATTTCCAACTTCTTTTAGAGCGAAGCTGTTTAGAAATTCAGCTAACGGCACAGTTTAATGCTTTTACATGAATTGAGCATCGACCAAACAATTAAAAGGATTCTAGGTGGGTAGACCCTCATTATGTGTCACTTAATATTGTTAAGCCTCTAAAACGGGGATTAGGGAAAAGATCCTCCTGTAAATAAACACAATCACCGAGTGATAACTGACAGCCTCAAGCCTCGGGTTGGTAGGATTTGTAAATGGTGACTGCATAAATTAATACTCCACAACTTCAGTGACTACTCAATGCTTTATTTATCCATTTCTTTTTATTATTATCTCAGTAAAGACATTTTTGGACCAAAGTATTGTTTAAAGCGTTTACGTGATAGCAAAGAGAGGTAAAATTTGTAGCATTGTCCAGGGCTTACTTAACATGTCGTATAGGAGCACATTGCACCCACAGTTAATCCAACAAATCCCCAGACGCACACGCAAAATATATGTTGAAATGGGGACAGCATAATTAACTTATTCAAAGGCATATTTTTGAGTTGTTTTTTTCTCTCGGATAGTCAACACCAGGCAATTATTTATATTTTTATTTTTTTTTTCTTAGTTGGCTAAAAGAGGGTCTAAAAGGGGAGACAAAATGGGGTACAAAATGAATTAGATGCTTAAAGTAATGCATTGCTTTAGTACTTTAGTACCTCAAATGATAAATTACTTTAGGTACTAAATTACTTTAAACAACTGTTTATTATTAAACTATTTAAAATGATTGATTACTTTGACAATTAATAACATAAAGCAATCAATTACTTTAGAACCTAATTACCCAATCGATTACTTGAGTACCCAATTACCTAATGTAATTGATTACTTTAGTTATTTTTAGCAATAGGCATTCTTGAGCCATTTTGAAAAAAAAAAAATGAAGACGTGAATAAGTACCTGGGATTAAATGTATGGACTGTCCAAAGAAAAAGGACAAATATGTCTTGGTATTGAATGAGGTAATGACTTCACCTATGGGTCTGGGAAAACATGCCATACCACTGTCAAGTAATTTGGAAAAGGCTCTGATTTATGCACTGATGCGCTGCATTGTGTTCTCATGTCAAAAATAACCCCAGCACTGACATGCTGTGTTGAATCTTACAAATTGCAAGCTAAAGTGTTTGGTGCCATTTATATTGGGCCTCTGTAAGTTATTGTTCAGTAGCCCCTTTTTGTTGTTGGAGCCAAGCGGTCAAATGTCCTTCTAGGAAATGTGATTACGGAAATGAACTGGAGCATCCTGGAAGACCATTCAACATTCAAAGCAAATGAAAGAATGAAGAAAGCTAGAAAACAGGAACTTGCTGGCCCACCCACAATCCATTCACAAAACTCCAGAGCCTGTTTGGTCTTCAGGATCTGCCATCGAAGCTGCAAAATAACATTGGCAGGGACAACAGATGAAATAAGCCCCCGACCCCCACCCCACCCCACCCCACACCCTCCCCCAACCCTCGGCCGCCTGTTTAGAATGGTTTCGCGTCACAGACAGACCACCACTGGTTACAGCTGTTGACTGAGGGCTTTCTGACCCGCCAAGCCGAACCAGTGCAAATGCTACAACTCCCAGAGGAATGTCATACCATCAGACACGGGCATACACCACAGAGAGAACAAAGACAAAAACAGTTGATGTATTTCTACCAGGAAGCTTTAGGTTAATTAGGATGGACTCTGCATTTAATTTTGAAGTCAAGAAATCTGTACTTGGGTTAGATTGACAATAAAAAAAAATGTTCACATTGAAGAACTACATTCAAATATACAGTATTTAAGAGTCTACTAGGGTTGTCACTATCGGACCTTTATAAAATCCATAAGCCTATTGAATATGCCATAGAATAATGGAGTAATCGTCTCCCAATTTTTAAATTAATCTATTAAGCATGAACTTAAACTGACTTTTTAAAATCTACTACAGTTGAACCTTAATTGAAATGAGTGAACATACTCATATTTTAATCTTTTATAAATACAACATTTTTAGATAAACAAAATTTGCCTATGCTGACCGGTTAGCGATTGTGATTAGCATTAACGTGCTAGTAATATATTTAAGATCAATAAACACCAACTATCATTTAGTTCACACATACTTAATGGTATATGTTTATTACAAATGAAAGAAGTGTAATTAATGTAACTTATTCAAATATTTCAAGAGTAAACCTGAGAGTGGAGCTTGCTGTTAGCTACAAAAAAATTAATAATTTCCTGTTGTTCTTTGCATATGTGCCTCTCCCTGAAGGACTAATGTTGTGTGCCTTGTCCACTTAGCAATAAATGAACATTACTTTTTTTAATTGGATATGATCTCAAATTGTGATATCTCCTCTTTATGGGGAGAGTGTGCCGCTATTGTAACACTGTGCATCTTGCAGAAAAAGGTGGTGCGAATAGCTTAGAGGCGGGTGTTTTGGGTCGCCATATAAGTCGACTTAGAACTTGATCAACATTTTTCCCTTAGCCCTAGAGTGTACACATTATATAATGAGGTACAAATGAGCATCCAAGTGTTGTAAATTAGCTGCAATAAAAAAATAAATAAAATAAAATAAAATAAAATAAAATAAAATAAAATAAAATAAAATAAAATAAAAGCTTGGCAGAAAAAAAAGTGAATGGATGAGCAAGAGAGTGTGATCACTAACCTCTACAGTCATAGGAATATTCTGTTTTCGGACATTGTGGTTATGCTGGTCAGTGTTCAACATTATAACAGCGTAGGCCAAGGCAAATCCTGCATCATTAGTCAGGAAAGGAGAGCCATTTACTTTCTGAAAAAAAAAAAAAAAAAAAAAAAGAGTACAGACACACACACAAAAAAAACAAAAGAGTACAGATTATGCCATGGTTTCAAGCTAAATAATAGATGTAAACAGATAACTATTTGTGATGAATGTCACACAATATTTTCAACTAATCGTCTGATATAATTATATCCAATAGTGTGGAAAACCCATTCACACTGAGTCATTACTTATAATTACTCATTGACGTTTTTAAGATGACTATTTTTATATTAAGTGTCGAATCCAAGAAAAGGTCACTACTAGGAATAGTTTCCAGGTCACATGGATTCTCTTGTTATTTTGGGAAGACAAATGTTCTAGGAATAGAGTGGTCTTTTTCCCTTGTGGGTGCCTGTGTGTTTGATGGGGACACACTGTCTTTAAGTCTGATGTCATCCAACAACTATAATACCGAGGGTTAATAATGTGACAGGTCTTGAGTTATGTTGTCGCCATGCCCACCAACTTGACACCAACTGAAATGAGCTGGTAATGGAAAAGGTTATGTTTCACAAAGCTGAAAGATGTATTTAAAAAAAAAAAAAAAAGGCAACTGTGTGTTTAGACAATTGAGGTAGAATTTAGGGTTTTCTATGTACTCATGGAGGTGCCAATATTACCAGAGTTTCCTCTAGAGTGTTATAAGGTCAGTGGCAAGCCCTTATATATATAATTATTTGTTATTTCATTTTGTCCACCGTGGGAGGAGCACTGTATTTTTCAAACTTTGTCCTTTTGTTTTCATAATTTGGCCGGTCCCTTGACTCACTCAGGAGGGAATTGGGGGAATATAAATTAACCCTTGGACTGGCATCAAAAAAGGCCGTTCCCAAGGATGTGTACCAAAATGTATTGTGACATCCAAACACTACTCAGAGTGGTAACATGTGGAAATCCTCTTACAGATTGCACAGTTTCTCACTGATTGTCAGTGAATAGCTTTTTCTCCTCATAAAGAAAAACTAAGAACTTAAATTTGTCTTAGTCAATGACCAAGGACCAAGCACAAAAAGTGCAACAATCAACTACAATACTACCTTAGAAAACAATTTGAATAATGGTCCTGCAGTGACTGAGGCCAAGTGATGAATTTCACTAATAAATATGCATATATCTACACACTGTATAATTTCACTCTGCAAATGGGATAGCTACTGTATGTCTTACATGCCAGTTGTCTGTAAATGTTTCCAGAAGTCTTTGGATGACTGGAGCCTCTCCAGGTAATCTGAAGGCCTCAAGGTAAAGCCTCAAGGCCTCATCAATACGAAGCCCCTGGAAGGTGAATGTGCTGCAACACAGTTCATATTTTTATAAGGAGTGAACATGCTTTAAGACGGCAACCAATAATTAATTAAATTGCAAATCGTTTCATGTTATTTGAACATCTTACTTGACAAAGCTGTCTAGGAGCTCCATATTATTACGGTCACTGATAAATTCCCCTATCATCTTTTTGTCCAATCGGGGATTTTCACGAAGCCACTGGGCCACTTGGTTATTATCCATTGGATTACTGAGAATCCCCTTTTCCTGAAGGAACTGAATTCCCTTCTTTGGTTTCAGATTAAATTGTTCTGTTCCTGTGATAAGAAGCTATAGAATGAAGAAAGAATGTACGATTTATTTACAGATGCACTCTGCTGTGTTCCAAACCAAAGTGTACAAGCGTGAATGTGTGTGAATACTACACCTTTTTCTTTGTTCTTATTTGGAGCAACTCTTGGGAATCAGGAATACTTGAAGAGAAACGCTGAGGTTTTTTCAAGATTTTCTTGTCAGCTGGAAGAAACAATGAAATGTAAAATTTACATGTAATACCTCCAATACCATTAGAGTCAAGCAAGTCTCTAGTCTTACTCGTGTCAATCTCTCTTTGAGCCTGTCTACACAGCTTCATCTTTTCTGCCATGAGATTTCCACTGGTTGGTGGGCATCCTGGACCATGATCCACTAATGGAAAATTCAACCCATTGGTACTGCCTTCTTGATTAATATCTGAGAAACGCATAGTTTAAACATTGTGATCAATGTTTACGCAAAGGTAAGGATATTATCAAATTTTGACATCAGGAGACCAAAAAACAAAACAAAAACAAAAACAAAAAACAAACCCACCAGTTGTTAAAGGAGATCAATCATATCTCCAAAAAGTGAACAAGATTCACATAGTAAATAGTCTTTGATTTTACCATTTGCAGTGTCTACGCCATTTTTCATCAACGTTTCCTCCTCCGATTGCAGTTTTTCTGATTGGTCTTTGTGAGAGGTGTTGTCTAGCACTTTGGCCTGGCAGTGGCCCACAATGCTGTCAATCACAGTTAGCAGAGCTTCGAGTGACAGAAGGTGAGTGGTGTAGAGCTGCCCTGATACAGGAAATGCATTCTGTTGGATTAAAAAAAAAAAGAAGAGAAAAAAATCAAATTAATCCATCATTACATTTATCGTTGTGCCCCTGACAACAGGAGTCTACCTTTGACAGCAGCTTAGTGAGGTCTTCAAATAAGTTGGAGCAGTAGAAGTCACAGTCATAGTTGATGTACAGCTCAGTAACAAAGCTTGGGATTCTCCACAGCTGAACTAGTGCCTCCAGAGCCATTTCCTTCATTTCATAAGGCATCTTCATATTCTCTGAAGTGATTATGTCCATCAGTTTCTTAAGATACATCTGTAAGGTTAAGCATATTTTCTGAAGACTATAAAGTACATGCTTGACATAGATGTGGTTCCATGAGAAAGATTCTACATGTCAAATAAAGAATACTGGAAAATGGTTTGTAACATTACCTCCAGCTGAAATTTAAGATGCACCCTCATGCTTTCAAATAGCAAAAAGCACACTCGTAACGATGAAGCATAGAGGTTCATGCGGTCCATGCTAAGTAGCTGCCAAAAAAAGAAAAAGAAATAAAACCTTACACTTTACAGTTTGAATTTTGAAGTTTTTGCAAGTGAAACTACTAAATTCGACTGCACTCGCAGAAAAAAAGTCTTAACTGATAAAATTTGTGGTAAAGTTGTAATAGGTCCATGATATTAAAATGGTGAAACTACAATACCAACTTGGGAAAAGTGGATTCTATGAAAATGCGCACCACTTCTGCCCATAACTGCAAAGTATGTTGTTCAATATACAATGAAGACATGCGTCTGAAAGTAATGTAATTGTCATTTCAATAACACACTAGGTGTTATAATTGGACAGCTATGATCTAAGTAACCACTAATCAGGGGTAGACTTATACTCGCTATTTGTAAAATTCACCCAAATTGATGTAGAAAAAAAAAGGGGGGGGGGGGGGGGGTGTGAAGCTGTCGACTTATAAGCGAGGTGAACTTGTACTCTGAGAAATCTGGTACGTTACTTTTTATTTCCACAGCATTGTACAAAGGAATTATTAGGTTATGATGCTACTGTACTTTACCTGGAAAAGATGCCTACAAAGCTCATCTTTGATTAGTCCTAACAAGGTTTGGTAGTTAACAAAGTGTGCAGACTCCAGGGCTACACTCAGCAGTTGCAGGCCCATGTGCATCATTGCATCAGTGTTGTGGCGGTCATGAGGGTTGGTCAATGATATTAAAAACCGGAAGAGCTCCCTTAGACAGGGCAGACCATAGGGGACGAGAGATGCACCTAAAAAGAAGAAAATAAAACAATTAATAAAAGCAAATAATCAGTAATAGCTGCAATATTGAACTCCAACCACCAGAGGACATTCTTTGCAGATTTAAGAGAGGCTAGCATTTTAAAAGAACCACATAGCATGTTGGACTAGCAGTAACAGTGAAACTAATCAACAAATGTTTAGTTTTTGTTTTTTAAGGATGGAACAAAATAAAAACTGTGAGTGTGTCATATTTTTCGCAACGCAAAATAGAGCAAGAAAAGGTTGACATGCATATTTCCTATATGCCTTTTCTGTATTTGTGGAAAGAAATATGCTCATAGCTGATGAATGTAAACGACCCTAAAGTACTGCAATCACTAATCACCTGGCCCTGGCTGAGTGTATGTTATTAATAACTGAACTGTCATACTTTCTCTCACATCATGAAACTTCAAACGTATAGTGAATGTAACTTTTGACGCTGAAGTAATACCATGAAAATTTACCAATAGTATGCTCTATAATCAGTACTGTTGTTTTGAAAAAATTCCACAGTGATACAAAGCAAAAATGCTGTACACATTGTGACTATTCTTACCATCTCTTTGTGTGGACTGTGTGAATCGGACACCTCTGGGATTGACGTAGTCCATGTCATGGACAGATGCGCTATTTGACTGTTCTGCAATAGATTCCCTTTCCTCAAGAACCTCTGGGATGGACTCCACTGATGCTGATTGAGGCATTCTATCCTCAGACTTGAATGACATGGGAAAGGACATAAATGACATCCTTTGCATCGCATTTGTATTAGCCATATACGTAGATATAGAGACGATGCCTGCAGGCTCACCTGTGCATTTGGAGAGCCAGGATCTGTGCCAGGTAGTGGGTTAGCATTGCCAGTTGTAGTTGCAAATAAGCTACACTGATCCAGGTCAGAGAGGTCTTCCCCAGAAGTGGCTTTGGAGCCAGAGTCTAGGCCACTGTCTGTTGTTGTTGGACTGGAGATAGAAGACCCAGCACTGTCTGAGGCTGGTAGTGAACACCTTTGCTCTGTCGAGACAACTCCTCCTGAAGAGAAAACAAAGATAGGGAAAGATAAAATACTCGGAGGAGTCAAAGAGATTTTGGAAGCAGGTGCATGGATATTAAGTGGCTGCCGTAAAATGGCTGCAGGTAAAGGAAGCACATTTTCTTTAGAAATGGTTTTAAAATGCTTACCAGATAGGTTGTTATTACTGAGATTGGTAGACTGGGTAGAGTCCATCTGTCCAGAGGCACTTCGCACCATGTGGCGAGCCGGCTTTGGTGAACGTTTCTGCTTTTTCCATTTGGATGACTCACTTATCCCACCTGTACGCATTTTCAACTGAAAAGAAAAATATAATGCATAAAGGTGATTTTAGTCCAGTACTTTTAGTACCTCAGTTAAAAAAAAAAAAAAAAAAAAAGTGAGGCAGTGTATATGTCAGAAAACCTGTAAAGCCAATTGCAGCAACAGTAGTTAGAAGACAAACTTCAAAATGAAGCTTAGTTTAGCAAATAACATATGGACGTAAATGCCTTCTAATGCTTCCTGGCAGCATGTCAGTTTGACTAGTCTTCCCACTGCAATCGACTCCTGATACAAACAACGCTATGTTGTTCTGAAGTTACGTTCAATCGACAATGCAGGACGCTAAAAACAACACAGAACCTTTTGCCGGTATTTGCCTGTGGCTTGAGTTCCATTGTAGCGGTGTATAGCATAAATTAGCCGCTCGCTAGCAGCGCTCAAGTACTCCATATAGAACGGCATGATGGATGTAAATGATTGCACACTTTAATGCTGAAAGCATGACGCAGTTCCTGTTCTTCAGATCACAATTTAACAAACTTTGATAAATGTGGTGCTTCATCTGCCAAATTCGTCTCAGACCAAAATTTATGGGGCGAGAGTTGGAGGTGGAAATTAGTGTGCTGCTAGCCAGTTTAAATTTAAGTAAAAATAAATTAATTAATGTAAAAGTTGCTCAAAAATCTAAAATGTGTTTTTTCTGTCTTCTGTCAATCTTTTTCACAAAGCAAAAAATTTAATTTTTCTGCAGGATAGCCAAAAATACTCAGCATTTCAGCAATAGCAGCATCTAATAATCTAATAATGCGCCCTATTCAGTAAGGGTTCCACCAAAAAGAATAATTAACAGCAAACAATCAGGTGGTATATGGACTTGCTTATACAAGATGTTTTCTCCAGCGTAAGTCACAAATCTTTGCATGCTTAATCATAGTAGGGTATATCGTATCCTAGCATCTCATCTAGGAAGTAGTGCTGTTGTGAACTATAGGCAAGAAACCCCTACCCAATTTCCCATCCAAAACTATTTGAACTCTGCCCCTGAACCCTGAAAGTCACAACTTTCAAGTCCAAGTTCTGTGTTTTTCTCTTCTTTTTTCGATGAACCCACATTCCACTTTTACTCCGTCTTCAACCCACAGTACTTGTGTTTCCAGACCTGGGCCATGACCGATTGGTATGGTCAATAAGCGATGACTACTGTACTGTATAAACCCAGTCAATCTAATTAGTAGATGATCAAAAACCAAGACTTTTGTCTGTTGAAAATCTGAAGTGCAAAATTGCACCAGCTCGAGCACTATCAAATAACGTGCAAATGTGTGCAGTATGCAGTGCGCAGTGTGAGCCAATGCTCCGTTTTAGCAAGAGTTGCATGCACTAGTGTGATTATGATTGTCCAATATTTTTCATGCTTTGTAACACTTAAACAGCTTCAGCAAATTATAACAATGATTTTGAAATATGCACAATAAAATGAAATTTGAAAGTAAAAGAGAGCTTTGGAAATAAATTCCAATCAAAAGACAGGTTCACATCTTGAAATATTTGGACATTAAAACAATTCTCAATTTTTGGGGGGCTTAAAACAATGCCATGTGAGTGTAAGTATTCTATTTGGGTTGGAAATTTGTTGCTGCTGTCTCGCAACCTGAAATACGAAAAGTTGCCAATACCAGTGGAGCATGCCGGACATTCGGCTGAAAAATAAACAAACCCGTCAGATAGGTACCAGTAATTAAAAAACATTAGGTTTGGTCAGAGCCACTATTTGTAATATTTTTTAATAAATATCCTAAAAGCAAAAGTCAGTGATTAAAGCACATCTTGATCGTTTCATTTCAAATCCATAATAGTGATGTTTAAAGATAAAATATGAGAACTGTGTTGAACTGGTTGCAAGCTTAATCATTGTTAATATCAGTAAAATATACACGAAAGTGTCATCTGCTTACACATATATCTAGGGAACAAACTAGGGTTAGTATTATCTTAAAAGTGAGATAGAAAATGTTTTGGGGGGGGGGTGATAAAAAAATACTCCAGCTTTAGTTTTTAAGATTATCTTTCTTACCTGGACTCGTTTGTTTTTCCATAAGATATTGTAAGCCTCAGAAGAGAAGGGGAGTAGGCAGGTGCATGTGATTAGTGATAAGAAACATGTCAGCAGTGGGACCATCAGAAAACACATGCAGGTACAGTTATTTATGCACAGTCCATCCGGAAAGTATTCACTGCATCACTTTTTGAACTTTTATTAGAGCCTTATTATTAAATGTAAAACTTATTTTTTGACTAAATTCTACACACATTACAACCCAAAATGACAAATTAGGAATATTTTTGTGACATAAATCAAATGTACAGGCATTAACAGCCTTTGCCATGGAAAAAAAAAAAAGAGCTCAGGAGCATCCTGATCCCAGGGAATGACACAGACATTGGCATGTTGTACTTAAAATTGAAGCCTACAGTAATTATACATCTGCAAAATGACACATTAGTGATTTTAGGTTCGTTATACAACAACACCCACTTCTGAAGGAAAGAGGTTAGCTTGTGTCCTACTTTTCAGCTAATGTCGCAGGCAAAGTATAGGAGACCAAAGGGGGCATATATCCATACCATACAATGCAGAGGAAAAGCGGCATTACAAGCGTAGTTAGTTACAAATATTACAAATATTGAAAATGCAAACTGGTTTCATTTTCTTGATTAAAAAAATAGTTTTGAAGGAAAAAAAAATGACAATCCTGGCCCCAATCATCTCTTCAAATGTTTCAAAGCGTAACTGGAGTCAACCTGTAGTGAGTTCACTACTGCCTTGGTGTTGAGTTGACATGAATTGTAAAGCCACACATTTCTACTTAAAGTCCTTTAGATACTTTGGGATGCATGTGTGGACACAATACAAGCATTGATATCAAAATAATTGTCTGTAGACCAAGACCGGATGTATTTTCAAGGCACAAATCTAAGGTTACAGAAAAATTCTGCTCTTTTGAAAGTTCCTATGAGCACAATGCCTTCTATCATATAAAAATGAGAAAGGTTATCGTTCTAGTGCTGGCCATCCACCCAAACAGAGCATTCAAAGTTGAAGGGCTTCGAAAAGTAAGATGACCCAGAAGAGCTATGAATACTTTCCGGATGTACATATGGTGACAAAGGTGGGGGTTTCTAAATGCAGCACTGTGTTGGGAACAAACACAAAGTATTGGCTGAAACCATTAGGAAATGTTCAAAATAGCAGGGGAGGTTGACTCGACAGACAAGCAGATCATGCAAACCAGTAAATGTGGAATAACTGCAAACATCAATTTTTAAACTACTCCTTTTGGGGATTTTGCGGGATGCTAGCTCACGATTTCTTTTAAAGAACAGTCTGAAAAACATTTAAGAGCTACAGCACTACACCTGGTCAAAACTATTAAAAAAAAAGCCATAGGGAAATGCCAGTTCTTTTTGGTGATCACATGTACAGTAGCAATATGAATAAAGCCTATTGCCTTTAGCTAGTGACCCCACAACACGAAAATATGGACAAAAGCAAAAATGCTCCAGTCTGCTAGGTATTCTAGAGATAGGTGTGCTGCATAGTCAGAAAGCTTGGTCAATCGCAGGTCATGGGGGTTCAATCAAATCGAATAAAAACTCATAGATAAAAATACTAACGAATGACTAAGAGCAAAACAATGGACTATTCTGAAGAGCCTTGCCATACATCCCAAAGAACATTAGTTGAAAGAACTGAAAGATGCCCTGTGGTAAAAGTGCCCTTCAAATCTGAGACAACTGGAGGATTGTGAGAGGTGCATGTGTTTATGTTAGTTGAAGGTATTTGTCCAGGTCTGTTTTATGAGTTTTTTTTAAAAAATTTTTTAATAAGTCTGTAGAATCATGGCTCAAAAGCAATGGGGTTGGGTTTTCATTTGTAAAATTCCATTAAATGTTCTTTTACTTAAGTGACTTACATTCAAAAATATGCAAATATTTTGTGCTACCGGTGCATATTTGGGTATGTCGTGACCAGTGTCTATTGTACTATCTGTGGCAAAGCCCTATGTTCAAAATTGCAAAAAAAAAAAAAAAAAGAGAGAACTCACAATGAACCCCAAGGCAACAAAATAAGGAGGTAAACACGAGATTAAAGGATTATGGTCTGTAATAATGGTCTGTAATAAAATATGCCCTCTATCAAAACAGAACTACAGCAAAGAAATCTACTGCACAGTGGTTGACATTTGTCAATTATAGACATTTACAAGACACAATTATTCAACAATCAATGACACACAATCTCTATCAGTTAATCTATTCATTCATTATGACTATATCTATTTGATTATGGAATGAGATTATTTTACTGCCTATGTGCAGTTGCACTCAAATAATCCAACACCCATTTATAAATTAAATTTGCAAAGTTATACAGTATATTTCCATGAACTTCCTTAAAAGGACAATGTGTAAGATTTAGACCGTTTTTCATTGCAGACAGCAGGAGGTGCTGCATTTACCATTGTCCCTTGCAATAACAGATATGGGAGCCTCTGGAGGAGTGCCACCCTCTATGTAATATAATTTAATGATAAAAACACCTACAATTATATTTAAAACATTTTGTTGGTCATTAAGAACACAATTATTTATAAGCTTTTAAAATTTATATTAATTGAATTTATTCATTTTTAATTTAAAATGGTGTAAATCTTACATATTGTCCCTTTAAGAGCAATTTAAAAAGCGAAAAAAAATATAAGGGCTCATTATTTACTTACGAGTCGCCATCTTTTGGAAGGCCATACATTTGACTCATAACGTAATTTACAATGACGTTTGAATTGTATACCTTTGAGTGAACATTTAACATGCAATTGTTATATTCAGTGATTCAAGGGATTACGATTGCATCATTACGTAGGAATGGTAATAATCAATTACTCTATGTCAAACGATCGGATTTAGTGCAACATAACCAAGTGACCTGGGTCCCGTTTGAAAAAAAAAAAAAAAAATCTAATCTATGTTTTTCACGCTGCCAACAAAAAATCAGATACAGGTCGAAGAGAGGGAAAAAAATAACAGAAATAGGTCCCCGCCTACTATTGCTACTCAACAAAAATGTTCCCATCTCTGAAAATGTTATTTTTTAGAGACAGATTAGTTTTTGCACAAAGGTTTGTCAAAGTCACATGAGCCACAAGGTCAATTTTACATACAAATTATTGATAAAAACGTCAAGTCCCAAAATTATGCTGTAATCTTGTAAATGAAGTCCTTGTTGCATCTTTCCAATGACACTTCATTTACGAAAATCAACCTAGTGGTTTGAGATATAAGAGTTTAAATGACGCCAGCCATGACCCTTTTGCCTAAAATGTAAAAATTTGGCAAGCTGTAGCTCTGAAACCACTGCTTTGGTAAAGCTAAAATTTCTGATTTAGTCCTGCGCATCACTATCAACAAGTTTCAACAAAATCGTATTTGAAAAAGAAACAATTTTACCAACAGCTGATTAATTCAGATTCATTTATGACTAGAGGCAATCGAGGAAATGAAAATTTGCAAACACAACAACAACATCAACATACAAGAGGATAATCGAATAACAGGCAGACCAAGTACTCATTCCTTTAATTACCTTTTTCATGCTGGCACCAGCATAACTTTTTGGCTCTTCCTTAAATTGGGGAAGTCTGTGGGGAAAAGAAACAAGGACAAATTTGGTCAGCGATAAGTACCGTACCTTGATAAATTGTAAAATTTGGTACTTAATTTCAATAATAGATCAAATTAAATTGAATTCTATACATTTTCATGGACATTTTCTATGTATTTTTCCGTTCAGCATAGTGCAACAGTGAGAATTAAATCCTGAACTGTGACTTTTTGCAACTGTTCTTTTGCACAAAAAATTGTTGTTTATTACGCAAAAAACATGCATTCCCCCAAATTATATAACTGTTTGTCTTCCATAACAAAGTACCATCACTCAGATTCTCCATGGTGAAAAAAATATCATATATATATATATATATATATATATATATATATATATATATATATATATATATATATATATATATATATATATATATATATATATATATATATCCCACTGCTAATGAGGGGTCAGGAAAATTAGGATTTAGGAAAACTAACTAAAAACATACAAAAGCAACATGTGTATGGCTTTTTTCCCCAAAATAAATCCATACAATTAATTCTGTAGGAACGTAGAACATGCTCTAAGCCACTTAAAAGCCAATAACATGGTGGGAATCTCAACATTCTCTGCCTAAGTCTCAAACAAACTTCTCCAAAGATGGTGATCAATGTTATCAAAGTGTGTGATGTGTGTGGGTGTGCGTGTGTGTGCGTGAGTCTGTGTGCCTCTCTAAAATTTTGTGGACTTTAAGGCTTTAGTGGAAAATGAGATGTCACCAGCAATCACACGCACAAATACAGAAAAACCCCAAGAGAAAGCAGCCCCCCATGACATTAACTGTGATAATAGAGAGTTGTCTCACAAGCATGATTATTGGATGAGCTGTGAGTCCAACAGATTAACATGCTAATACTCTTATAATCCAAGAGTCCTGTGAAACAGACTAATGGAACTCCTCAGTGAGCGCTCTGATTCATTCACATCTCAATTATCCACCATCTGTAGAACGGAGGCTGGTGGAGGTTGAACGGTGATAACTAATATGCGAGTGCATATGTGAAAGAGCGCTAGTACATGTGCATATGAGCACATATAGATTATGGTGCGTACTGCCTTACATACAGTAAAGCATTTTACTGTTCTCAATGTGTACATTTTTTAAATTGTACCTTTAGTATCTTCGGTTTCTGCCAGAGTTATGGAATGATAATCCCCATAATGTAAAACTGGATTTGTTGAGCATCAGGATTTCTACACCACTCATAAGAAATAAATATGAATATGTGCATTCCTGTCAGATCTTGGGCATGATTATAAGTGTAAAAAACACTTTATGTTGCATTTGAGAAAACAGGATGTGGGGCACATTTTACTTATATTGCCATTTGAGGTCAGCCCCTAAGTAATAATACAGTTGAATAGCTGCTAATCTCGGAGGATACAGGCCGGAAGGGCCCATGAATAGAGATAATACAAAGATAATTGACATCGGAAAAGTACTGATTTTTTTAATTGTATTATATTTAGTTATTTTACAAACCAAATGTATATTTCAAAAATCAAGATACAAATTCAACATGTTTTCGAAAAGAAAATGAGAAAAAAATAGGAAACCAAAAAAATTGGAAACAAAAATTAAACAAAATGTAAAATGGTGGGGTTGACTGTCATTCATTTAAAAATTTAGCAATATAAAATCTGTCACCCACAAGAATCTTTGCTTGATTTGTAATTATAGCAAGAGGCTATAAAGTGTGCTAAAAAAGTAATCTGTAACAACAGCTGACCATGCGTCAAAACCATACAGTAATAAATGCAAAAACATGCAAAACTAAATATCCCTACATTTTTTTTTTTCCATTTTAGTGAATTTCTACACTAGAAAGAAAAGAGAATTTATAAGCTGATATCAGATCACAAAATTCAGCAGCTGTTAATATTCACGGAAGCTAAATTAGCTTTATCAACATGCAGATCACTCAGTGAAGAGCTCAACTGGATCTGGAAGCATTTATGCTCAATGCCATGTTATGCTATTAGTTGATCAGTGGTCCAATGACCCTTTGTAGAATGAAGAAAAAAAACGTGATTTAAAAGAAAAATAAAAACTATGAAATACTTGAATTGTGACAGACTTCTCAGTCATTTGGCACAGCCTTATTCCAGACAAATAATAAACAACTCACCACAACAAATTTGAAGGGCCACAACTGCAGACAAATATAGCTCATTACACAGTCATATCAATTTACCTGGAAAACAGAAGCTGCACCATATCAACAAGGGTGTGTTCCGCTGATTTTCTGAGGAGCTCTGTGTGCACAAGACAAAAAAAATGTTTGATGTAAACATCTAAAAAAGTGAAGAAAGACTACAAGCAGAAGAAAAAAATGAGGTTAGGTGACAAACCACTTAGCCGCATCTCGAAGCAGATTCGGAAGCACGACTGCATGATCTCGCAAACTGATTCATTGGTAAGGTGGGCTCCAACTGGTGTTAGCAGCAGTGTCCTCAAAACCTGAAAGGAGATCATAAGTGTGACCTTGACTTTACATTGTCTGTCATGTGCAGCTTTTAAATCAGTGGCATGAAAATGCATTACTTATATTAGATGCGCTTTTCATTTTAGGATCCATATACAAAGTAAAATGCAATTCACCACAAAATAAAATAATAACAACTAATAAAATTGCACCAAAGACACTGCGAACACCATTCACCTGATTGTAAAAATATGTAGAATCAGCATCATATCTGTTCGAATGCAAATGACCAACAAATGGAGACCTACCTGTAGAATTTTCATAAGGACCACTTCATCACTGGCAGGGTCTGTTCCGACAAATCTGGCGTGTGTTACGGCATCCGCCATGTTCTCGATGGCCTCGGCTGCACCTTCATGATTAGCATCTACAAATAGAGAAATACAATGGTTTCCACATATGGTTAATTTAAAATAAAAGTGAATTTCATTCATATAAAAAAAGAAAATGTGAATATAGGAATGTCAAAATAAGGTTAGATCAACTTTAGCATGTTGAGGGGGATACAACAGCACAGGATTTCAGTTTATTGTACAAGGAACCATAAAACGGAATGACAAAAATAAAATTAGCAGCTCACGTTCACTGAAACACAAACCTAAATCACTGACTGGTAGTTAAAAATGTACATAGAGACGTTTTGGTTGCATGGAAGTATAAAAACATTGTTTTATTTTTTGGGGGGGTGATAGTTCAAAGCTTTTGAAGAAAACAAAACACATTTTGACAATCAATTACAATGTATTTGATTGAATTTAAGTTCATTCATTTTGTTCTTCAAAACATGGGACCAGATGTGGCCACTTGTAAGAGGAAGCAATGGACAAATTGGCTGGTGGAAACACAGGAGCTTGTGTTTTGGTAATCTGAGTGGCTAGCTAGCTGTCTGCCAGCCTGTTTTTCATTATATCCCTCTAGATAACAGCAATTCATTAACTAATAAGCATGGGTAAAAAGATGAGCATATGGGATCATAGATGGAAAGACTGAGACTACGCAATTCAGTTAAGGGTTTTCGAAGAAAAGCTACAAGGCAACCCATCTGACTTAAAATGTTGGAGATAGTAATTGGTGTCTGCCAATTGCAGCAGTTGTCGTGTTAAAAAAAAATCATTGACTGCTAGCTAGTCTAGATAGTATGCACACTGCCTTTCAGCGTAAATCCAAGTTTATTTGACTAGGCTTACAGTGGAACAACAATGAACAGTTTCCTTGCATTCAGCCCTTTTACCCACGATACCAACCATTTAAAATCTACACATGGGCAAAATTGTTGGTATCCCATCTATTAGCATCCAACTGAATACTGACAAGGGTAGAAGTCCAATTTACAGTTGTTTGATTGTAGTACTGTAGTTTTCAGATTGCAACTTGTCTCAAAGTGATGGCAACAAAATAATAAGGTATGGCTGCCATCACACTTCAATCATTCCAAATTGGAAAAATGTACAGAATATTTTCTGCTAACCAGGAGATGGCAGTGCTTGACAACAGCGAGTTATCTGATGTTCAGATTGAGCCCTTACTGTATTCCAAAATTTTATATTCCAGGTGCAACAACTCAGAAATAAATTGTAATTGGTTATACAGCAAGACATCGTATTAAGATTAATGTATTAAGTTTTGGCATCTCGTTTATTTGTATAATCGATAGAAGGGTGATAAACAGCTATAAGCAATAAAAATGCCATAATCTTTCTTACCTATTAAGCCATAGGAGAGGAACTTGTTTACAGAGGTAAGGGCAAGGCCGGTGATTGGTCCAGTGGTATCCTCCGAGCGCACCACCTCGAGGAATGGTCGTAGGAATACATTGGGTTCAACATCTGACAGTTCTGTATATAAGAAACAGGCATATTAATTATTTGCAATGAAGAAAAAAATACACGCCGTATCAATTATGAATGGACTGTGTTTAGCTACAAACAAAAAGAAGAAGCAGTACCAGCAGCAACAGATGAAGACTAGCAGAAAGTTATAGACCTTGTTGTAGCAAACAAGCAGCTCCAGTTTTAAAGTTTACCAAGGATGGGATATTGTCAATGCATCATCTGCAAGCAACTTTAAAGACACTATTAAATGTGACTTGTAAGACATTATTTAGGTATGAACTAAATGGTAGTTTCAGTTTAAGGCTAACCCTAACCCTGTTACCTTTAATGTTAATCGCTGGCATGCTAATGCTAATTGCAATGGCAAATCATTAGGCACAGGCAATTATGTTGGTGGCCGATAATTCGTAGAAAAAAAACTGATTACTTTCGCTCACCTCTAGTGGGGGAGGAGTAACAGTAAGGACAGTATTTTTTTCTTGATATATATATATATATATTTTTTTTTTTTGCATTCATAAATATAGACCTGATTCGTCTTGCAAAAAACTTTCCAGTTTTGTCTTAGCGGTCCATCAATCAGACATTCTCCTTGAAGCTTTGCTGCTTGTCAACGTGCATTTTTCAAACTGTAGTCTCATGTATGTATTTAATTTGAACAGCAACGGTCTCTTTTGTCGCAACCCATAGAGTCCACTTTGGCTCAAAAAATGCAATCTGACACTGATGTATCTTGACTTGGGAGTTCACCTTTGATTTCTCTGAAGGTTTTTATGTGCTTTTCTGTTAGAATTTTTTTTATCTGTCTCCCTACCTTGTTATTAACCTTCGAGCTGTATCCACATCTAGTAAGCTTAGCTAAGGTCCCTTGGATCTTGAATTTCTGAATAATATGTGAAACTGTAGTTGCAGAACCTCAAAAATCTGCTTGGTGATACTCTTGTAGCTTTCACATTTGTAACAACATACAATTTGTCAATGTTTCCCCCCCCCCCAATGCCCTGTGACGTCTCTCCTTCTGATATCTCTGGTCTGGTCTATACTTAGTGTCAAAAATATGTTCAACCTTTTCTAGAAGTACTAATTATTTTTGTCCGATCCAGTTACATGAGATTTTCGTTATTATTAATAAATCAGCAGAATTATAGTTTACAAGAAATGCCTGATTTTCACCCTTTCAAACGTTGAGCAACTGCTCCACCAAAGGTCTCTACATGTCCTTGGAGAAAAAAAATAAACATATACCATGTACCATTACGAACAATAAATGTTAGTGCTAGAGCGCACAACGGAACATATTGTCAAATAATCACTTCATAGACCAAGTTTTGCCGGGTATTCCACCATGGGAACCCACATTCCAAGATAGAATGGGGTCAAGGAGGGGTGCCCCCCAAAAAAAGAAAGAAAAACCAGTAAAAACAACAACAGGCAAAGTTAGTGGAGTCACGCACACCATAGTGAAACATTGAGTACATGCTGTGTAGATCATGGCTCCACTCCAGGCATAAGAAAACAACTTGGGCATCAAAAGAGCTGCAGTGAGAGCCCAACTAATTTCTAAAACTGCACATGTGACCACCACGAATTAGACTCTGATATCCAATAGCCCTACGGCTTTGTTTAGAAATAAAATATGGAATCGTTTGGAAACTCAAAAGAGACTATCTGCCGCCAAGGTCACTTTAAGGCTTCCTTACTTTCAAAGGCAAACCTATTACTTTCGCCTTTATTGAATATTTTTTCACCTGGTGTTTTATTTCGGGTTAAATCTGAGAGCTTTGCACAGTCATAGTTTTTACTGGGGGAGGGGGGGGGGGGGGTTCAACCGAGTGTAAATTTAGAACCAAGCCAAAAAAAAAAAAAGTTGACTGTAAGACGTCAAGATTGAAGAGTTTTATTGTTATATGTATTTGCATTATGCTACATCTTAGACTAATGTTATTCAAGAAAATTCTAACTGTGGTTTTAAAATAAAGAATAATAAAATTGAAAATCATCAAACTGAGATTAAACTATTCATTGTTAATTGTGCCACTATGTCCATTACTCACTGAAAAAGGGGATTTAGTGTTCCATTGGGTTTCAATGTGGGGAAAAAAATTACATGTAGTATTGGTGGAAGCCGGGTGCCCAAATGAATCTGTCAATAGATCCTGATGAAGACTTCTGCAGAGGTGAACACCCAATAAGTGCTAGAGCTTCTCTCCTAAAGACCAGATTGGAAAACTAAATTGTGCTATATTGATCTGGATGGCCATCAGTGCGCATGGTGCTGACTGAAGCCATGTGTCAATGGCCATCACCAATCTTAAATAAAGCCCAAATACAGACTCGCTATTTCGTCTCAGTCTGTGGTCACGGTAAAACAACTACTCAAAAGCCAGATGACCTCTACTTAGAATTGGCAGTAACAAACAACAACATAAGCAATCGAGGGGCAAAACAGGCATACATGTACTGCACGTTGCCATCACCTGAGTTTGCTCATTTAAGCGTATGTTCAAGCCAAACATGAGCTGAATTTGTTATGAAATGAAAGTTGTAAAATATGAGTTGTGTACAGACTCTGATTGACCATGAGCCTAATCCTCTCAAGCTCTCACCATGCTAGAGCCTCGTCTCTCTGCTCTGAGTATCCAGCCATGTGTGGATTACTACTCCAAATGACCCCAGCAAAAAGAAAGGGTGCGGGGGTGAACCTCAAACCCCCAGGAGAGCACCTTGGGATGAAGCTGGCTTACTGCAGAAGCAGAAGCTCTCTTTAACACATGCACATCTATTGGCACTGGAGCAGAAAAGGCTTAGAACACAAGGAGAAAAAAAACAGGAGATGAAACTGAGCTGCAGACACACACTGTTGTCCAGACAATGACGAAAAGAATTGGACGTCAAAAAATGAAATACAAACAATACCCACAATGTACCAAACCTTCTGACTATAAAACATAATTATTTCCATCTGGAGCCTCAACAGATTATTGTAAGGCTATCTAAGCAGAGTCAAGAGTTATACAAACAGGGCAGTCTTAGGCTGAATCACAGTATTGAAGAGTAGAGCAAGCACATCAAAAGCAGAGTAGGATTACAGTTTAACGCTCCTAAGCATGAAAACGACTAATATCTTCATCTCACAAGTTCAATTTCAGGTGTGTTTGGACTTCACTCTTTCTACTTAGGTTGCAGTCTATGGAAGGGCTATTTCAACTGACTTTTTTTCCAGTTGTTTTTTAAAGATATATTTTAAATAGAGCTGGCCAATGAATCCAATTTATTCAATTAATTTATCACTGAAAAAAAATTCGAAGATTAAAAAATTAGCTAAATTGTGAGAGATTTTGGAAAAGAGGCGTAATGCCGAATGGGCCATTAACAACATGTTTACAATAGGCACTAAAAACTTTAAAGTGGCATTTGAATTCTGAAGACTTCATTTTGCACAGGTAGCAACTGTTCTGTTCCAAGTTATAAAAGAAAGACATATGATGTATAAAAGTAAATGAACAGGTAAAATATGAAACTAAAAGAAAAAAAAATAAAAGACAACAAAGGAAAAACAACTCAAAGAAACCTGATGCAAAAAGAACTATTTAAATATCCCTAAATAATGTTTAATAGTAAAATTTAGCATGTCAAATATATGAGAAGATCTTGAAAAAAAAAACATGTAAATTTGCGACTGAAAATAAAGTGATCAAATCTTTGATTATTCAATTGTTTTTACATAACTCCAAGATGGCAGTCACTTGTTATTTTCTACTTTCAGTGGTGGACTAAATTAAATTAGATCAATTTTACAAAATAAGATAGTGATGGTTTCTAAACTACAGTATAAGCTCTTGGATATAGTATGGATAGAGCACAGAAATGCAGCAGACAAAGGAAGGGTTGACCGCTCAGTGATCCAAAACCAAACAATGATGGGTATTGATTTGGACCACTTTGCTTCTGAAATTAAGCCAGACTGTTGGTTCTGGGGCCAAAGTTCCTGATGCTGAGATGACACTCATAAGGTCAGCAAACAAAATCCAGAGAGAATAGTCCTCCGTTCACCTGTTGAACGAAATATTTTATGCCTTCATTCAAAATAAAAGAGACTTTCTGAAGTAAATAAACTATATTTTTAGGCATGTTCGGGCAGCACGATGAGTAGTTAGTACAAGCAGCTCACAACTCCGCGGATGGAGATTCAAAAGTCAGCAACAGCCTACAAGTAGTATCCATGTTGCCCTTGTGCTTGCATAGGACACACTACGAAACACATTTCCCAAGACTCATTTGTCCATTGACATAAATGGATGCATATGTGTGTCTATAAATTTGCTGTGATTGTCTGATACCCAGTCAGCTGAGGTAGACTTCAGCTTACTTGTTATGCTAGTGAGAAAAAAGGAGTACAACAACAAACTGATGAATGGGAAAAAAGGAGGCTAAAATGTTGTCCGGCTGTAAAATTCTTGAGTGAAATGTATTTAACATTAAAATCTATACAAACAATTGTACATTTTTATTCATTTAGTTTAGGATAATGGATGTATGACAGAACAACATTTGTTAAATGTAAATAGTATACAGCCAAAAGTGTTTGAACCAGTGGGTGGCGCAGGGTCTGCACATGTGTGCAAGGTTAGAATGGTACCGCCTATGCCTCAATTTGAGCCAGAAAAAAAAAACCTGACCATGCTTAATTTCATTGCCTTTTTCTCGTCTGGGACAGAGTCTCCGGCAGGCCCAGTGCTGTTTTCTGCACCTGTCAGTCTACATTGAGCAATAAGTATTTTCTATGCCACACTCATAGCACAGAGGCTACTTTATTGCAACAGTGTTGGCAAATCTCCCAAATCTATAAAATTTGTTCAACAGTCTGGAGTTAGCTTTTTTTTGTGATGAAACTCAGCAATGCTTTGCGAAGCGGAACACAACCGAGCTAGATGCTAATGCTAGTCTAGCTGATGCTAGCTGCCAGAGGCACAAAAGTACTGCACCAAAGTATTGATGTTTTTGGATGCAAATGAATAAATAGCATAGAAAAACCAAGCAAGTACAAGAAGCTGAAACGATATGAAAACAAAGCAACAATACAGCAATTCAATGTGTGCGTGTCTCAGTCTGCGTGTGTGTGTGTGTAATGCATGTGTGTGTATATAAGCCTTGTTTGTTTCACCTGCTGCACTCCTTCAGCTCTCCCCTAATGGCATCCCCATGGGATGGGAGATTTTAGAAACCACATACTGTAAAGGCACACACTACACTGTGATCTCATCAAACAATATCATAATACTAATGCAACTAGTATCATGAGGTTTTTTTGTTTTTGTTTTTAATAAAATCATGATCCCTACAAAGCATTAAAGGTGAAATCTTTTTTTTTTTTTTTTTTTTACAATGTATTCTACGTGCACCCTCAAATCAAAACAAAGCATTCTGATTATTTTTTTTTTTAATAAGGAAGGCAGAGGTATCTAAGACAAGAACATAAATACATAAATGAAAATGAGTTTTATATATATTTTTTTTAAATCCTTGATTAAGGTTTGATAATTTGGCCTAGACCAAAATGAAAACAAAAATATGCTTTGAGGCATGCATGTCTTATTTGTACAGCATCCACAGTGGACCTGTATGTGATATTTGTATATAAAATGGATGGATATGTACAGTATTATCCGGTTTATATCACACCATTAATAATAAAAATAAGAATAAACAATAAGAATTTAATTATGTGGTATAGTAATAATATACATATGACAATAAAACTCGTGAATTTTGAATATGTCACATTAAGATTTGAATGATGGGAGTTCACACTTGACCAAAGAGTAACATAAGGTTAAACTCACAATGAAACATTTATTCATTTATTAGAACATAATTAATTAGTGTGATTAGTTTAGATATGCAAATGAGGTACACCAAATGACAGTTTCCTCACGCCAGCGCATTTCATTTATGACCGTCCCTGTGTGCTCTTAAATACAGTCTTGTTGCTTTTAAGGTCCCCTAAAGCTGATCCTAGCATGCCAGACATGCGGATCCACTAGGGAATAATTTATGACAGTTGTCGCCTTGGTCTGCTAAGCCAGTCCAGGACAACTCCAAAGACTAAGAAAAGGGCAATTCAGTGCCCCAGTGGGGTTAAACCTGATAGGCTTTAATGTTTCCCCACCATGGAGCCAGTGTGGCATCAGTGGTTTGAAATGTCCCTTGTAAGTAAGTCTGTTGTTTCAAAGTCACGAGCTGTTGTCATGGGGAGTATAACCTGTTGCAAGTCAGGAGCCCATAAAGCAAATAGGCGAGCAGGCACATTTATTTTGCTAAAAGCATTTAAGAGATAAGGTAGACTTTTATGACAGTTTCTTATATCAGCGGTTCTTGAATGGGGGTATGAATACCCCAGGGCGGAGATGAAAGCACTTCAGGGATACATGAAATGTTAACAGGGATTCTGTGGGTATCAACAGATTTATTTTAATACATGTTAATGCAATGAAAAGAACAGTACAGCTGTGTTTTCAAATTGAGAGCAAATTAATTGGACCACGAATCAACTTATTGCTAAATTGGGTTATAGTAACTCCTTCGCAAAATGTTTATTTTAGGGGGTGTACAACTTTTTCACGTCCAATACACCACCATTATATAAGCCTAAAGCGCTGTTCGATATCAATCCAATAATCTATCATCAGCAACTGTACCTGCGTTTAGTATGAATTTTAGATGAGACTTGATCAAGCGATAACATTCAAACAACTAACGAGTCACCAACAGTAGGTATTCCTAATTGTAACATTTGAGTGACATAAAGCCAACCCCAAAAACGAATATAAAATACAAATAAACCATGAAATAAACTATGAAAAAATTAAAGGACATTGCGGAATTGTTTGGGGCTTTGGGGTATGTTACATGGGCTCTGTAAGTAGACGCTGCTGAACAGAAGAGCAGAAGCATAGTCTGGAATGGATCGCTTGTATGTGTGTGAGTGCTAATATCGGAAATTTTCAATGAATAACAAAATATCAGATTAGCGCACCTCATTCTGAGCTGGTTAGAAGGTACATGGCTGAAAAAACATTGATTCTCAAACAAATCTTTTTTCAGTTCAACAAACTATATTTACGGACTGTCAAAGCTCCACATAGAACAGGGGGTCTGGGTGTAGGTTAGATAAAGCTATCCAAAACAACGTTACAAAAAGTCCAAATGCAAAACAATATAATTCTGAATAGGGTGCACTTATAAAAGAAAATAGTTCAAAAATGTGTTTGCAAAACCACTACTTGGTTAACATCAACAACAACTTAGACAACTCTAATGAATTGATAATACTCAGAGACTTTTCAGTTCTGAAACTTCCTGTTAATATTACGTGAGCCCATTGAAAACATGTAGACAAATTCTTTCCCATGAAATTCGTTTCTGCAGTGTAATGTGTCTCCCCAACACCAAGCATGCTCTGCGCACGCAAGGCTGCGCCTATCCAATCTGGCTGGCATCACGGCCATGGAATGCTGAAGTCCACATTTTTCCCATTCAGCAAGGAAAAGCGGCCTTTCAAAGCCAATCAGCTAGAAATGTTGCTTTGTTTTTATTTTCGACTGAACTTCCTGGAACCTATTATGGAGCTGTCAGGGATGTATATTTAGCTATGGCTACACAGGGCCTCCTCATCCCCTTGCGCCACTGGTCATGTCACCTCTGATAAACAGAAAAACAATTGGTTATTGCTTTTGTCACCTTTAAAGAAAATGGTACTGATAATGTGGGCAGTGGGTGGAGCTAGCAAATACAACCTATACAAATTCTCTGGAATCAAGAACTGTTGGGCAACGTACTATATTTGAGCTCGCGAAACAAATTTCGGGTGTCACACTAATAAACTAACCGCCTTTGCAGATTGAGGGGTATTAGCCAAAACAGGTGCAACATGATTTTAATCTGAACCTGAATTTTGAGTTGTTCTTAGCAGAATATGAAAATTAGGATCACTTGTGTCTAGAACAGCTGATCCAAATTCTTTCAAACAATCTTAACGACTCTCACCTTGACCGAAACTCACAATAATTAAGACCATCAAATGATTATTTTGCTAGATGACTAGTCACCAATACTAGTTGTGATTACTTGACTAAGCTGCTCCCATACAATTGTTACCTTGCATCTTAAATCTTTTAAGACCCAATTATTGATGTTTATTGTGGTGTTTATTTTTTTTTTAACTACTGGTCTTTTTAATTGGTAAAAAAAAAAAAAAAACAGCAACACAACAGTTAAGCAATAGCACATAAGAGAAAATTATGTTACTCATCAAACCTGTTAAAGTTTATTTAATTACTAGTTCAATCAATGTTTTTAAAAAAAGCAACTGCTGACAAATGTTTTATTTTGAAAATACAAAAAAAAGATGATCAGAATAATTACTGTTGTGAGGTAGAAACGAGAGGATTCAGACCCCTAAGAGTGAATTCCTTCCATGTTTTTGCAACCAAACCACCTAAGAATTGACTAATTCTAAGGTATCTTCTAGCTTGGAAACATTCTGGACCTCACAATTCATCACATGAAGCTTTAGGTATTGCAGATTATATATTCTTTTTTTTTTTTTTTTAAAGTGGTTTAGACAGTTACCAAGAACGAATGCAACTGATATTGATATGAATTTTGGGCCATATCATCCAGTCCTATTGTCACTGCACTAGGGACTATATCGTACTGGCGAAACTGCCTAACTCATTCACATAAAGGTATACTAAATGCCTAAAATCACAGTTAGTTGTGTATAAACTAAAGTGATTTTGGTTACGATCAAGAGAATAATAATGAATAAGTGTTTAAGATCGTCTTTTAAATCACTCTGATGAACTATTCTTGTTGTCATTATTATATTTGTCCCAACAAATCTGACTTTAGTTGTTCTAAGCATTTACAATGATTAAGACAATGAAGGAAAAATGGTAATCTAACATTTTTTCCATGTCAGTACAGCGAACCCAAGTTTCCACTGAGGGTATCTACTCTGCTCTACATCAGTGAACATTGCATCTCCACTGCCACTGCCCAGGAGCCCCTCATCACCCCGCCAGTGACTTCATGCTACAAGCAACCACAGCAAGCGAGCACACGACACACTAACAAAAACAATGGAGAATGCGTGAACCAATCCAGCTGCTTCTGCACATACTGAATTTTTAAGATAATAATGTAGGTATTATAAAGGTTTGCACCTCCTCAAAAGTCCAAATATTGATTTGCTGGAAAGCCATTCTTCTCTCTTCATCGTTAATGATGGCTGTAGTCCATCGGTGGTTTGCACAGTCGCACAATAATGGCAGATTTGGCTCGGACCAATCGATGGCCTCCAAAATATATACGTCAAATTTCTTAACCAAGCTGTTATTTTTGTCAAGTACTGTAGGCATTGGGGAATTATATGGGTTCAGAGTCAAAATTTGTATATTGTGATTGAAAAACAGCCGATGGATGGAAGGTCCCCCTCTGGGTATGAGTAGGGAGCTCAATGTTTCACACTTTGAAATCTTTTCTCCACAACCATATCTTTGTCCCACTGACGTGAAACTGAAAGCTGTAAATGAAGGCTTGAGAGAAGGGAGTGAACATGGTTGTACATATCAGCAGATCTCTTTTGCATTCAAAGCAATCAACACCTTGTTGTCTCTGGTATTGAGCATGTCTCCTTGTCAGCTGCACTGGCATAAACTGTCTTGTGCTTAGCTTCTTCCACTGTCAGCAGGTTGGATTATGTCAAAATGTGTTTTCAGCCAAACTGATTGCACTCTACGATCTGGGAGTGCTGTCAGGTTTAAAAGGAACTCCCTGTTGCATGCATTTTATTTTTTGCGGCTCAAAAATTCCAAAATACAGTAAATCTCAATCATGAGAACTATTTGCAGAAACCCAATGACGACACTAGTCACATCAACTCGCAAAGGGTAGCTAAACTTAGTGGCACACTGATAAAATGAGAATAGTTTTCTCAAAAATGTGTGTAGCCTATCAAAGTGTCATCACATGCCGAACATAAAGTCTATTTTTTGAGCGGACCTGTGGTTACTAAAAAAGGCACTAGATTAAAGGGTGCTGAAACACACCAAATGTTAATACCCTTCTTTAAAAATGTTGCCTGTCAGTGTGAACTTTGTGAAGTATTTGAAGCAACATTGACCTCAAAGACAATTAGCTAAGGGGTTAACACAATGAAGGGAAATCAACATAAAAATAAAATTTGACGTGTAAGCCAAAAACTTTCACAGCTGTTTTTGCTGTGTCTGATTCAAATCTATCAAATGGGTTTATAACCAAATTCCATGCAAAGGTTTGACAACATTATTTCGATTATTGTTGATTCAAAAATAAGTGTAAATACTAAACTACTAATAAATATAGCCATTAGCCAGAGCTAGATTTATCAGTAATCAGGTTCGATTAGTAATGATTCCAACTATTGACAAAAAGAGATCAAAAAGCTTCATACTTTTCGCAGAATTTGGATGTCAACACACATTTAAAAAAGATTAGTCATAACTCTCGTTTGGTTGTAAGGGCTGCGGGCTTCCAGTCTTTCCTAAACCATATGGATAAATTATTGTTTTTTTTTGCATGAAAATGCAAGTTGAAATTGTTGAACTTGCGTTTCTTTTGTGACAAGTTAGGTTTTAGCTCAAATTCTGCCTACTTCTGTCAACATAACACGAGTCACACTTCTACCCACAGGCCATCAGGATTCTGAACAAATCCCTCATGCACTAATCTGCCCCATCACCAGACACTTTACTACATGCACTTTACAAACCATGCACAGTGCAGGAAAGCTGCTACCTACATAATATTTTACACTACATGATAGTTTGCACTATCATCCTCATATGTATGTAGTTTCTGCCACTCTATCCACTCCATACATTCAGAATGTGAGTCTATTCCTTTATTAGTGCCTCATTATCACTGTTCTTATTGCCTTATTACTGGTTTTGATTGCCTACTTTATTATTGTGCGGAATATAAGTCTGCTCGGGGAGGTGAACAGAACTTCGTTGAGGAGTGTTACCATGCATATGACAATAAAACTCTTGAATCCACCAAAGGACCCTCCACAAGCTGTCCATATATTAAACCTTCGACCCCAAGCCCAATCCTGTAGACAACTCGGCGTGCATGATTAATAGCTCTCTGTTGGGACACTCCTTCCACTCAACACATTGTAGGGAGCCTCTGATACAGGGCAACAGTTGCATCCCTTTTTCACACTGGACCTAAGCCCCGCCTGTCGTTCCCCAGTTAGGGCACTGTTAACTGTTGAAATTTACAGCTACTAACCAGAACTAGACGGCAACCTGTCTGTTGTCGAGAGACACTGATTAATCACCGCTCCATTGATAGTGTTTTACAACGGTATAATTCCAGTACAGTCCACAACACTAGCTATAAAACCTACTTTTCCTTTTTTTTTTTTTTTGGCGGGGGGGGCAGTTTGAGTCGAAACATTTAAAATATATTTTTTTTTTAAAAACACAAAACAATGTATTCCAAGCTAAAAGCAGATGTTTGCAGATGTTTGCAATTTCCAATCAAGGGGGCAAATTCTACACACTTGAACAATATTAAGTCTCTAAACAATCGATTAGCAAAACTAATCAATTTGGTAATTGATTAGTTCTCCATCGATTGATTATTGCAACTCTAAAATAATAGCAATAGTTGTAATTATAATAATGATAATAATAATAATAATAATATAGCCGCTAATTTATCTGAGAAATAGGTATGATGCAAAAGTTGACTGAGAAAAACGATCAACTAGTACAGAAGATTCAGCAAAATAAATGGATGCTTTCACCCAGTTAGGCAGACTATAAACGTTTGCATTTCACCCCTTAAAAAATCCAGAACACTCATTTCAGCTAATATCTGCCTTATTTGCAGTTTATAAACATAAATGAATGTAAGTAATTGATGGAAGTGAAAAGAGTGAATAATAAAAAAATCATAGAAATATATATTTAAAAAATACTGTTGTCTTATTAATGTAGGCAATACTGTAGTTGTTTTCTGTTGGCACCTGATTATATAACTCGATTATCAAAAATAGTAAACAGAGTTGTATAAAAGCTCTGGTCTAAGGCAAAAAAATGATCAAAGCAACAGAGTCTGAGTCAGTGTATTGTCTTATAACCAGGTCATAAAAATAACACTAAAAGCAAACTGAGAATCTCTTCCATTACCTCATACCTAAAGCTACATGACCCAAGGGTCAGCCAGCAGACATGTAAAGAATGTCCATGATGTGGATTATCTTTGCTCCAAATGCCATCGAGTGTAAACATATTTGCATAAGTGGGTGAGCAATATGAAATACGGTTCCTCCTCATTGGCATTTACCAGCTGCCTTCTGCTGGTTCAATTGGGAGTGATATATGTGCAAAGATCAGATGGCATGTGATGGGGGAAGGGTGTAAGGCCACAGTCAGTTCCCATGTGCTCCGACTATGACCCCAGAGACGCCCACCAGCGCCTGGCTGACCACAGCTGAGGTCTGAGAAACACACACACATACACACGACCTTGAAAGGAGGCTAAGATCGGCATCATGTGTGCATTCTCTTTCGATGACTGACATGGCGGTAAAATGCAACAAATTAGGGCTGCTGTCTTCAACACAAGGATTGCTATGTGAAAACATAAGGCTAAGAAGAGGTACACATAAAGTCATTGATATTAGTGTTAAAAATGGCTTTATTTATTTGACAATAAAATGAGACCACAATTAGTCATCAGCAGGGATGGGCAATGAATCAAATTAATTCAATTCATTTGTCATTTTAAAAATCGAAGATTAGCTAGGTAGGGGGAAATTGAGATTTTACAAAAGTGGCAAAATGCTGGATGGGTGGTTTGCAAGACAGCTTTCCATTTACAATAGGTACTAAACATTTAGTTGTGGCTTTTAAATGCAGACCACTTATTTAGCCTTTTTTGAAATGTTTCTATTTTGTCCATAATTAACTCTTGGCGAGAACCATTTTTAGACCCTTAATTAGCTTAACACTTATAAAATATTTGAAAAATATATAAATAAGTACATCGGATTGTATGACTAGACATTAAAAATGTAAAATTACCTCTTTAGGATTGAATTAGTTACCGTATTTTCCGCACGATAAGGCGAACTTGATTATAAAGCGCACTGTAAGTTTTTGAAAAAATTTAAGGCTTTTTGGTGCGCCTTACAGTACGTAAAATGCGGTAATTTGACACAAATAACACACAAATTTGATTTTGTTGAATGTTAAATTATAAAGTTAATAGAGCAATATTTTGTGATTTGCAAAATTTTTCATTGGTCATTTGGCTTGTTTTAGAAAAAGCACACTCTATATTAATGAAATACTGTATGGTACTGTAAGCCCTGGTAGTACCCTCTGGTGTCAATGTGTGTGCTTGTGAATTTCTTCAGTGTTGGAATCAAACGGAGAAAAGCTGCAAGTCAAAAGGCCACTCAGGTTTTGCACCACAGGGGCTTTTTTGAGCTCTAAACCTGCATTTGTATGAATAAGAATGAAGGGATTTACAACTGACTTTTGTTTCCTGCAGAAAAACTGGCCTCCATTGCAGCTCAGGGGTGGGGGGAATTTTGAGAAGGCAGAGTCTGGAGTGACAGGATTGAAGATTTGACAAGCTGAGGCTCCGTGACTTACATCCAACATGGAGCACTATCTGAAAACCTTTCTAACAAAGGATATTCCCCATGCAGACATACTATCAAAGCAAATACAAAAACAAAAACAGAGTAGCCTTGGCCTTACAAAAGAGGCCCTATATCAATGTTGGATGAGAGATATGCAATTACAATAGTTTCAAAAAGCACAGTCGTAATAACTTTGAAACAATGCAAGATGGAACTAAGCCAAATCAAAAGATATAGTGTAATATTGTTGTCATAAAAAGAAACAATATTGCATTGTCATCCAAACGATTTGCTTAGAGTTGCAAAAAACTTCCATTCAAAATCCTTTGTTATTTTTTTTGTACTTACACACTAAAAAAAATGTGGTAGGATATTATTGTGAGGGATAAGAGGGTGTAATCTCCCCTCTTATCCTTGGGTTTCCCTATTCTATATAGAATAACAGCGACTCAGAGAAATGAGAAAAACCTTAAAGCTTTGTAGTTTCCCGTGAAATGCTTGTGGCCTGCTTTTCAAGTTGACAGCAAAGGGAAAATGGCAGGCCATTCAATGTACAGTATACATAAAGAGTGACTGATACTGTTACTTGCTATGGCATTATTGTGAAAATTCTGAAACAGAGGTACTGCAATATTTACAGGACCATTACATCCCTAGGTAACACTGGAAAGGAGATTAGAAAATGGAAGGCTGGAATAACAAATGCAGTTTTCTCTTAATTTGTAATGCTACTTTGTATTTTGTAATTCTATGACAGTCTGTACCATGGAAACTGCATCATCGTGCAGTGGTTGAATGCAAAAAGCGACACACACATATGTTCTTCTTTCAACTTAACTGGTTGGGTCACTGGTTGGGTAGCCACAATGCCTCCCTAACCCATGAGGGCCCCGCTGCTTTGGACAGAGTGAGTGTAATGTAGAGCTGACGGATCACACCAAATGTTCAATCAGTGACCAAGCTTCTCCGATGGTGCTCTCATTGTTTCAGTCCAGAGAGACTTTTCAAGGAGATGATGGAAACTTTTTTCCGTCATTTAAAAAGAAGGCAACACTTCCTTTCCCAGAACAATTTATCTCTCTTTTTGACAAGACAACCTGCTATATTTACCCAACTAAAATCACAGATGATATACTTCCAGCTGCACAACTCTCTACTTGGTGGCACATGGTCCTGTCAATCATGTTAGGTTGAACAGAACAGCCGTTAGCCAGACAGAAAATGAGAAAAGAAACAACAGAGCGGAGACCTAGCCTAACTGAGAAATCTTGAGGGAACCAATTCATATTTCCCTCCGTGTTTGTCTTTTGGCGTTAGCAAGAACAGACACACACGCTTGAGTGAATGGAGTTACACCGCTTCCATAATGCAGGCAGCTGGGACAATGTGAAAGCATTTGAGCAGCAGCCAAACACAGCCCACCCACAGCATTTTCAAACAAATTACTTTGTGCTTTTGAATGACAGACTCGTAAAGATGACATTGTTACGCTAGTCAAAATGGGGAAAAAAAACTCAAATCAGTATGTAAGGTTCAGATCAAATCTCTGTTGAGGTTATGTGACCTTCCTTTTGTCTTCCAACAAGGTATGAATGTAACATTTGAGGCAAACTGCACATGGGAATTGGGTTTAAGGGCCTTCAAAATGGCCTCATTATTTAAACTGTCTTTTTTAACAGTGAATTTAGTTGAATGAAGATGAGGAAAAAAACTGTTCAACGATAACAAGCAAGCTTTTATTTTTGCCGATAACAGTCAGAGCTACTGGAATATGAAAACATAAGGATAAGCCAACATGGTAAATTTCTCAGACAGCAGTGCCTGTCCATCTCACAATAGCAGAGGCCTTCCCTGGAGACAGACAACAGCAGCGTGGGCTAAAGCCGCACAGCATCGTGAACTGACTATCCAATGGCCTTCTACTGCTGCAACTGGAGATGAAGGGCTATGAAAGCTGCCAGGTCTCATTGCAAAGGCATGACAACATGCAGTATTGTTCGAGCCAGCTTGAGTCGGTCAGACAGTGCTTTGCAGCATATAAAAACCTAAACTCATTATATCATGTCAATTCAATTGGTGCAAAAGAAAACCAGTAATTTCCTGCTAAATCATTCACAAAAAATATATTGTGGACTGAACTCTCCAACAATGAGCTGAATTCGGCAACTAGTCTAGCCATTACACTATATACAGTACCCACATATTGTATTTTACAAGAATACTTTATGATATTTATCATTTCTTATACACCAGTCGACAAAATAACAAAGCTTGCGGCAAAAAATAAAAAAATAAATGTACACAAGCAGTAGGTACCTTGCCAGTATGTATGTGCATGCCATAAAACATATGGCCTATATTGCCTTTATTCTGATTTTTTACTGGCAACCTGCATCTTCATCAAGCAACACACTGTATTTTTCTGGCTTTAAAATGTGATACAATATAAACTATTGTATACAGCCATAAACTCTGTCAATGTACTATTATATTTCCAAATAAGGACTTCTCCCAACCTTTCTATTTTATTTTGACAGGCAACACTTACAATTAAGACTCACATTACTTGAACATTAATTTCTTAGCATCTGTCACACAAACCAAAATACAGTGGGCCCCCGGGTTACGAACTTAATCCGTTCAGCGGCTACGCTCGTATCTCGAATTGCTCGTATAGCGGGCAATCCAAACCCATGTTAATTCGTGAATGCGTGCAACGCGCGCCGAAGCCTCAGGTAAAAACGACACACTGCATACATATATTAAAATTGAGTGACATAATCTGCTGTACACTTGCATTATATAATAAATACAATGGATAAATAGCTTTTACCTTTGAAACGACGAGACTTGAGCTGGGTGTAAGCAGAGGGGGGCAGAGTCCAACGCTCAAAGTTAACACGGCGATAGATATGCTATTGCTCTTACAGTGTTACAGTAACTCTTTCAGTCAGGGTGCAAATCACGCAGATACTAAAACATCATCCTCTTATTTCTTTCTTTACCGCTGCTACTAATTTTAGAAGCTATGTCTAACAGATAAAGTTTGCAAAGTCTTCACAACATTCCGTTTTTCACTAATTTTCTCTCCTTCCTTCCATCCTGTCCCATCAAGCTAGATAAAGGCGTTCGGCCAATAGCATATCGGCATTTCTGTGATTGACGTGTGACGCCGGCCAATAGCATCTCCGTGAGTGAGACCGGGTGACCTTAATCGACCAATAGCATATTCGCATCTCCGTGACTGACTGATAATTATTCGCACTTTTTTTTTTTAAACGGTTGGAATGTATTGACAATTAATTTAAAAAAAAACACACATTTAAACCCATGACAATTCTTTGTCCTGCAATCGGCACATTTAATTTCATGTCAGCTGTTTTTCCCTTTAGCTGTACAAACACTACACTTAAATGGTAATATATATTTAGACACCGTGAGTGAGACAGTCAGTGTGACGTTGTAAGACCAATAGCGTTCACGTTACTGGCACAAGTATCTACTGATGATTGAAGATGTCACTACTGTTGATTTTATTGACGCAATTAAACGAGAACAATTCTACATACTCAATGGCCGGCATGTCGAATTGCTCGTAAGGCGAGAGGTTTGTTCGTAAGCGGAGGACAAAAATCTCCCTGATCCACGCTCGTAAGGCGAATTGTTCGTAAATCAGGGTGCTCGTAAGCCGGGGGCCGACTGTACCAATAATTTAAGGGTACATGACAACAGCAAAGAAAACAGGAATTCAAAGATGTATCTATACATGGTTCAGATCATAACATAATGATGGTATGAATAGGAACAGGCAAGTGCAACGAATGTTAAGTTTGGTGCACCACAGATGTCTTGATGTCGTGACCAGAAGTAAATCACGATTGTAGTTACTATTCACATTTATGTTTTTTGGTTTAATGATTGACACTTTAAAAAAATATTTTTATTTTGTTCATGTTCAACTATGAAAGAGCTCAGCTGCAACTTTTTTCGAAGCAGCATGTGAAAAGGAAGTATTTGATTCTGTTCATGTACAACTATTCTGAGAGCTCTCAACTGCATCATTTGTTATTGTATTGAATATTTATCTTGTCCTATGCATATATATATATACATATATATATATACATAAAACATATTCCTGATATAGAGCACTATGAAAGTACAAATTGTGCTACTCCATCATCTTACACCGCACTGTGACTAAGGCAAAGACATACCTTTAATGTGGCAGAGTATTTCCTTCAAGTGGCCAAAACTGTTCAACAATGGATCCTGTTCTTCATCCTGAAAACAATAGAAGCAGGGAGTGGCATAATCTAAAAATTCCATGTGAAAATTTTCAGATTAAAAAAATTAAATAAATTATATATATATATATATATATATATATATATATATATATATATATATATATATATATATATATATATATTTATATATATATAATGCAATGTTGCAACTAATATGATACTGCTGTGATATGTTTTTAAGATAATGAAACAATGTTCATATATTACTTTTAGAAATTAGAAGTTGCCAAATTCAAAGACGAAACTCTTGGTTTTTTTGTTTATTTCAACTCTTCCACCCATATTCATCAATTCAAACTGAGAAAGGGAAAACAAGGAAAAGTGGGTATGCACTATATGAGCTCAACAGACACAATAAATGCTCAACACCACCAAAACCTCATAGGTTTGGATGATGAACCATACTTTTTGGACAGTAAAATTGTAATATTTGGTTATATTATTTTTACATACGTATGTGACGTATGCTCGAGTGCAGTGTACATCGTAGATATATTTTGATGAGAGCTTTGTATTGATTTCTATTCTTCTACTTGCTTTTGGAAGATGACAAAGAGATTTGGTAGCTTATCCCCACCTCCTGAATGGTGTGCATGTGACAATATTCAATGATACAGTAGCGGTATCTGCAACTCCTCTACCCCCGAAAATTAATTCACAACTGAAATAGACTGAACATTAATGTCCCCAGAAGAAAATCCCATTGCACAGAATCAATGTGGCAAATAATAAAATCTGCAACCAAAAAACGAAAAAAGAAAGTTTGGAGTGAATGAAAACTTGTGAGAGGCTGGCGAAAAAAGGAGCCTCCTCTCAGGGCAATGGTGAAAGCAAAAAATGTTAATCACAGGTTAAAAGTAGTGAGTTCATAGATGAATGCTTGAACAAAGCGCTGCTTTAAGAAGCTTATAAAAAGAGCAGTTTCGTCTCCACGCCCTGGTAGTTACCTGGGCGATAATATCCATGACTTTGTGGACGGACCTTTTTGCCATTGACACTCAGTGCAACACAACTGCCTCTTTCCAAAGTTGACAGTTTTCCGTTTCAACTCCATACCTGCCATCAACCCAGGAGGCTTAGCTAAAACACACGAGTCGCTTGACTCCTCAATGAACTGGAGCTTTAAGGCCACCTTGCAACACCTTTGGGAGGAGTAGATGATAGATGGAGAGCATAGCTTCACAGAAAATGGGAAGATGCACCATGTAGCTTGTTTTTTCTTCTTTTTTTTGTTTAGTTTTTTTTTTTTCCTGCCAATATTTACCCTTTAACTTAAACCAAATATTGTCTCCAAATATGGGTTAGCGGCCTCCTTGTCTATTGAATAGTGGTCTTCCCCCCCTAAAAAAAATAATATATGTAAATCATAATAGTAACATTCACTTACCAAGGGAGTATGGGTGTTCCATCTTGAGTTCCTCTTGATAGCTCCGACAACAGCAGTTATTTCACCTTGGACAATATAGATACTTTTGTCCACCATGATGAGTTCTGATGGAAAAACGAAAATGCAAATGACTGACTTTGAACAGCAAGCCAAGACAATATTACTGTTATACAAGGGTATATAACGTGAAGGTGCGGTGCATGTGGTTGCACAATAATTACAATAAAACACACTAAAATAAACCATCTGTACATTTGGTGGAAAAAAAAAGACAGATATGTTATATGATATGTCTTCTTTGTCAACACCTAAAACCAACATGGATCACTGGAAACAGATTCCTAATCCTGGGCTGTTCATATTTGAAGAGTACTTCCCAAAAATTGCTGGATTAACATTTTACTGGTGTCATGAAGGCCATTTCAGATAATATTCCTAGTTTAAAGTGAGATCAAGCATAAACATATTGTTGCTGACTAAGTGGCACCACATTCTTAGGCATTAATGAAAAGCAATAATAAAAAAATAAGATGACGATATATGACGCAGGAAGGGCGACAATGATGATGAGTGAGAATAAAATCTCATACAGCCCACATCAAGTTTCTCTTTGCTCACATTTTACATGCATTTCAACAGCTGATTGTGTTGCTTCTTAAAAGCCAGGAGTGGTTGGTTTAAAGTTATGTAAAATAGCTGTAAAATAGGACTTCCTAACTTAGTCTGACATTCACAAAGTCTGACAAAGATGTGTGATCCCTGCTATCCATATCTGATACACAAGTCCTTTGCCCTTGCTGTGTCAGTGCAAAGTGTATAAACAATATTCCTTTAGTGTTTTTGTAGGCGCCAGTAAACCCGTAAACACAATGAGGACAAAATGTCTGAAAAATTAATGTTATTAAGGGCAATAAATGTGCAGGTGTCTACAGTATGTCGTCATGTGCGAATTGAAGTGACATTGCAACAAAAGTGACAAATTTTGACCAGATTCAAAAAAAAAATCTCTCAAATCATGTAAAGCGTTCAGATTTGATCAAACACTTGACAGCAAAATAGCAAAAGTGCATCCTAAAGTCTTTTCAGGTTCTGACTGGAGAGCATAATAAAGAGTGGGGCAGTATAGGAATTTTAGTTTCTGGCTATTCTTTGAAGTAATACTTTGTTCAATTTTTGTACTTGATTAATATGAATGATAAATGGACTTACATTCATATAGCACTTCTCTACATTAGTACTTAAAACGTTTTACGCTGACAACTCATTTACCTGACGATTCACACTCATCAGTTGCAAGTTGCAGTTCAGTGTCTTGCTGAAGGACACTTTAACATTGTTTTAGTGGTTTTGGGGATAGAACCCACAGCCTCTGTGTAGGCAGACGACTGCTCTACTACTGAGCCATGTTACTCCTACTGATAAATATTTCTTGAAATGTTGATTTGTTTTTCCCCATAACATTCAAGCACAATCTGATTGTATACAAAACAGTAGGAAATTCATGACAGTTTGCATGCAGACTGATGACCAGAAAATAAACATTTGCATCACCTCAAGGATAACCAACTCTTGAGTTTTAAAAAAAACCTGCATTGGGAGCCCACAGGGGACTCACATGTGCATGTGTTTCAGATCAAAACTGCAAGCCGCATACGACACAATATTCTGATGACATACTTCGAATTTGTTTGATGAGTACTCATCAATTGTCATATGTTGTCTGTCTAAATTGCACGGAAACGTATATTTTAAAAACCTATCCATCCATTCAAGGTCTGTTAGAATTTCGATCGAAATGCTGTCAGCAGATGTTATATAGCTAGTTATGTTGCTCGCGTCAGCAGCGACAAGCTCCTCTCACAATTGGTGTAAAATTTAAAGGTACCTGCAGGAAAACCAGCCCATAAGAATGACAGGTGTCGCTAGCAACCTAGCTTAACCAACTAGCATGCAAACTCGCAGAGATTGGCATTGTATTCATCGTTTACCCAGCCTGCAAAGATTTAAGCATACTGTACGTGACAAGTAGATCTTTTTGTCGATTCACCAGAAATTACATAAGCGTTACCTGTGTGTGTGTTCGACTTCTACTTCGAAGGTGGAGCTCAATAGAAGCTACAGATGCTAGCTATGCAAGCTAGCAGCTAGCCGGCCAACAGTGAGTGAAGACCAGTATTGCAGTTCAATCCTCCACGACATATAGACACACTACAATTTTGCGACATTCCGCAGCATGATGGCATACAATTTCTACGCACCACTGATTCATTCGAGCAATATTAAATGACGAACAGTAAGGAAAAAGGAAAACACCCTCCAGTAGCTGTCAGCCTGGTCTTGGTAAACACACTGACGTGGAAAAAGCAGTGCGCTCTCAACCGAGCTTGATATGTTTTTTTTTGATTGACAAGTTTTGTAGTTAAAAATTGAAGCAGCTCAAATAGGATAATGATAACGCTATTTTAATTAATACTTTAGATTTATTCGTGCATATTCCACAGTGCCTAATAAATGTGTGAGTAAAATATGAATTATATCGAAGAAAGGTATATTTGAGTAAAATAAGGGCGGGACAAGAGAGCAGTAAGTTTGCATAGCTGAGTAGCGGAAATGACGTTTTCTCAGGCGTTTACGTTTTCATAACTGCGATTCAGACACATTCACAAAGGCAACATTTTTAATTTCACTCCATGTTTTAAAGTATTCCAAACTAAAATCACTCTTTATTTTGAGTCTCTTAAGTTTGGAAATAATAGAAAAGGGAAAATGATTCTGGACATTTATTCTAATTTGTTTCAGTGAAGTCTGTCAGTTATATTTCTCATTGTCTGGAGGTTATGATTATCTGGAATGCCTGATTGTATTTATATGTGTTACTGTTTAATGTTTTGTTGTGTTGTTGTTCTACGGTTGTGTTGACAAGGAATTGCAATTTTAAAATGTGCAAAGATATGTCTATAAAATTTGAAAAATTACTGCAATTCAGAGCTTCAGGAGTTGCCAGAGGGAAATTTCTCTGGAGTTGGTGAGAGTTATGCTTTATTGCCTGTACCAGTTCTGCAACTCAAATAAAGTAAGAGAACATAAATTTGAACCGTTATACATTTGCCCTTGCAATTACACAATTATCCAGGTAATCTGATTTCTCTGATCTCAAAACGCATATTTTGAGATCGAGTTAGAGAATTGGCTATAGTTATGACCGATTTTGTATGGATTAGTATTTGTCAGGATTAAACTGCCTTGCGAGTAAATTGTCATCTCACACTGACATGCTTTTTTTCAATTTAGACCAAAAGTGTCAAACTGGTTGTGTTACCATAACAGTAAATGCAACTAGCCATAAAGTTGATAGTTGTGTCATAAATATTTAATGTAACATTATTTAACACTCGTCGCATTAAACTTATCACTCACAAATACAGTGGAACATGAAAAGTAACACACTTTTTTTTATTGTTGCTTAAACATTTGTATTTGTCCAAATCTTTTGACATAAACCTATCAAAAGTGAATAATATATTATAATCCGTAATTCTCTAACTACATTCAAGGACATTAGCTAATTTGTGAATATGAATGAACCTATCGGCTATTTTCTGCACATCCTTCCTACTAGAAAAACGTGGTGATAAATGTGTACACAATCAAAACCCTATAATTCTACATGTTAGTCTAGTTAAATATAAATTGTAAAGCACTTTTCATATGTTAAGAATGACACAAGTACTTTAAAGAACTAAAAACAATTGAAAAAAAAAAAACAAACAAAAAACACATGGGAAAACCTACCACTCATCCCCACATGTAAACACACACCCATACAAACATACCCACCCACATGTACAAAGACACACCCGGTGCATATTAAGTGACATGTCACGGCAATGAGGCTCCAGGTGAAGAAAAAAAAAGATGGCAATATATGGAGAAAAGATAAAACAAATCACAGCACCATAAGTAGCTGTGCAAGCACATTAGGAAAAATTCCTGTAATATAGAGGTATAAAAAATATCCAAAAATTAGGTGCATATCCAATTAATTAACAACTATTTTGGTAATCAATTAGCTGCTTGAGCATATTTTTCAACTTAAGTCATACTATCAACTCATGACGTGCTAAGTGGAGGTTAGCAGCGCTCTATCTCCACTGTACGAAATTCTTCCCAATCACGCCTCTCCAGATCTCACTGTCATTCCCCACATGAGGATATAAATCCCCCAGCGGAACCAGGGAATCCACAGATGGAGCGCTTTCCAGCACACCCTCCAAGAACTCCAAAGGAACCCTTATTACCTTTTTGGGCCATGCCCGGCCGGGCCCCATAGGTGCAGGCATGAGGCCCTCGCTAACGGGCCCCACCCCCAGGTCTGGCTCCACAAGTAACCAGCGTCTGAGGCGAGGGAAAACACCGTCTAAATCATAGTATTTGTGGTTTCAAAATGTGATTGCTAAATCTTAAACTAATTGTGTCAATATTTGCTTTATAGCGTAGGTCTGTGCAAATCTTAAACAGATCCTTTACAATCTGTTATCACTGTGCAATCACAAGTCAAACAGTTGGATTGTATACGTTTAAAGAATATACAGTAGCAACGTGAATCAGACCTGTATTTGTTTTATACAAAATGTTTGATCACCTGTAGGATTTGGCATGTTCATTTGTCTGCAAGCAAATGCATGATCTTTTTCTCATAACAGATCAGGCAGCTCTGATTAAATAAGAAGTTGACAGTTTGTTTTAAATCTGCTGTTTCACTATTGTGGGGTATATCATCAATTGACGCCGGAAAATGCCCAGCAATAAACACTAATCTATTCTAGGTTTAAAAAAAAAATCATCCACAAAAAATGAAATCTTGGGAGGAGGCTGGATAAAAATACAGAATTTGAAGGGGTTTCCTAGTATTTGATTGGTTCTGTATTGTGAAATTGTGACTTTGAGACTACTAGATACAGCAAAACAAGAAAAATGTTAATGTAAGATAAAAAATGACTTTTTTTTTTTTAATTTCCATTTTAGGGTCCATTTTCTCAGCTGCATGCATTGCTCGTCACAAATTTGTTCACTTGAGTTTATCAGTGCCGGCATGCAGCTCAGTTCCTTTTTCCAAAGCAGGTGTTACAGAAACAAATACACCTGCATCATTGTTTGCATCGTTTTTCCAACCAACTCTGACAGGTGATTTTGCAAGCCCCTCTCTTCCAGCAACATTAGTAAAGGTCAATGAAAGATAACAAACCTTGACATTGTGTACAGTGTCATATCTCAAAGCTCACAGCTGTGTTAAGAATCTGCTAATACTCTGACAAAGATGTATGAATCATGGCTTTCTTTTTTCTGTATCGCAGAGTACTCTGACATCATACTCACCCACCCGAAAACTATGAAATAGGCCATTATTTTTACTGAACAATGTGTGTTTTTCATTGGCAAGATACCACAATGTTTCTACCATCACAGAGTCACGAATTGCCTTAACCAAAGTTACCCTTGCAATAAATATTGGATTACAATATATTTCTTAAGGGGTGCATCAAGACCGAGTATTTTGAACCAGATTTAAAGAACAAAGATGCAGAACCAAATTATTTCATAGTTCAGTGCCTCTTATCAGCAGAGTTTTTTTTTCTTTTGCTAGCCATAAGGAGACAATCAGTTAAAAAAAAAGAAGAACAATAATAAATAAATCAAAAATCTCAGTCACGGAGATGCGGATATGCTATTGGCCGAACGCCCTCATCTAGCCCAATGGCACGAGCTAGTCGGTGTGTTGTGAAGACTTTGCAAACGTTCTCTGTTAGACATGGCTTCTAAAATTGCAAGTGACGGTAAAGGAAGAAGTAAGAGGATGATGACAATAGAAACCAAGCAGGAGATAATAAAAAAAATACGAAGGAGGCGCACGCATAGTATAAACCTTGCTAGTGATTATGGCCATAACCGCTCGACGATCGGTACAATTCTCAATAACAAGGAAGCTATGAAAGCAAGCAAGTCTTCGAAGGGCAAGACTTTCCTTGCCAGGGGACGGACCTCGGTCATCAACAAAATGGAGAGGCTTCTTCTATTATGGATCATAGCGAAGGAAATCGCCGGTGATATGTTCTTGTTTAAGAAAAGTTCTCGTTTAAGAAAAAAAAAAAGTTCTGCGGGTTGGTCTCTGCTCCCCTTCGCGTCCACCCACCACCAGCTCAAGTCTCGTCGCCCCAAAGGTAAATGTAATTTTTCCTTTGTATATTTAGGTTATTTAATTTAACTGTACAGTAGATTATGTTCCTAATTTTTAATATGTGTATGAAGTTGTGATGTTTTTACCTAAGGTTTTTGCACGCGTTGCACACATTCACTAATTAACATAGGTTTGGATTGCCCGTCATGCGGCCAATTCGAGTTAAGAGCCTGGCCGCTGAACGGATTAAGTTCGTAACACGGGGGCCCACTGTATAGTTTCAGGGCCCCAACATTTTCCCAAAATACTCAATGGTCACCACGGCCTATACTGCCCTTGTATCAAAACCATCTTTACATGCAGAACTCACCTGTTTACTGGGTTTGGTCATGTGACATGCACAAGCTGAGCCATGATTGATCTGAGCACATGTGATATCATTTTCAGAGGACATCAAGAGAGAAATGTGTTTTCAAAAGTAAAAAGGATCCATAAAAATAATTTATTATCATTAATTATGGCGAAAACATCAATAATTTCCTGCTGAACAGTGGCTATATTTTCTCTCAGGGGCGGAGCTACATGCTTGCCACCCACACACCTTGGAAAAATTCTCAGACCCAAGGATGTTGTTATTACCAAGACTACATATTTAAGCACCTCCAATAAAATAACTTGTTTTTTATTCATGAAATCCTGTCTGTAAATACGTTGATAAAGAATGATGCATGCATGCACGCCACCACTCACTGGGGCGTTGTCACCCTAGCCACCCCATGAGAAAAAAAAAAAAGGTCACATCCAGGCAAGGTGGAGGAGTGGTTTGCACTTGCACCTCACAGTTCAGAGCCCCAAGTTCAAATCCAGCTCGCTTCGGCCTCCCTGTGTGGAGTTTGCATGTTCTCCCCATGCCCGCGTGGGTTCCCTCCTGGCAATTTGGCTTCCTCCCACATACCAAAGACTATGCATGGCTGGTGTATTGGACACTCTAAATTATTGATTGGGCGTTTGAATGGTTGTTCTTTTGTGTGTACCCTACAACTGGCTGGCAATTAGTTGAAGGTGTCCCCCGCCTACAGGGATAGGAACCAGCAAGCCAGCGACCCTAGTGAGGCTATGCGGCTGCAGAAAATTCATAGATGAAGGGCAGCAAATAGCATATCAGCAATATTGCATGGTCTTTGGGAGACAGACAAGAGTGTGTTTATGTGAGTAAGTGAGTGAGTGAGTGAGAAAGAGGAGAAAGAGAGAGAGCGGGACATGTGGGCCGTCCTTTAGTGGACCTGGCTGTCACACACAGACACACACCGCACACACACAATATTTAGCATGAAAGCAGCCTCCACCCTCTCTCCCCAACCCTACATTGTGCGTGGGGATCAAACCACACTCTTCTTGCAGTCTACATGACAGAGAGGAGACAAACTGCGAGGAAAGCGACTCACTCACCTTCTCCCCGCATGCTTTCGTGACTATTTGACAAACCGATGAACTTTTTGTCCATGTCACCACAACACCTGAAACCAGGACACCCAGCGGCAGCAAAGATCTTTGCCTTCTCTACGGATTAATTTAACCAGACCTGGATTGGATGTAAGTGCTTGCAATCGCACTTTCGCTTCCCTGCCGATTACTTTTCTTTTCTGTTTCCACCATCTGTTTAATTAAATCTGTTAAACCCCACAAAAAAATCTACAATGAAATCAAAATTGCCGGATGTTTACTATAGATCACCACCCTAGGTGCCATGCACGTATACCAAACTTCATGTTAAGTTATTCTTGAACATGAAAATGAACTGCGTGCAACAATTGTAACATTTTACGACTCTATAATAAATATATAAGACTGACTGCGCATAGGCAGACAAGTATGTGAAAAATATTTTGAGGTCCGAAATTGATAGGTGGCAGGTGGTTGCAGGGCCACAAGAGACACTGCTTCATAAGCTCTCCCCCCACCCCCACCCCACACACACAAGCACAGCCGCGCGAGTAATAAACAAGTAGAAGTTCACTGTCAATTTAAAACAACAATTACGTGAGTGTAAATCTCTAAGTATATCGTTTTTTTCAAGAGTTTGATTAAATCGGAGGAAATTAGATTTACTCGTGTTCAAAATATGGACTGAAAATAAAACAATGGAATGTAAATAAAACAAGTTCTATGAAATTGCCAAAACGAACATTTTCGGAACATCTTTAGTCAGATACCAATATATCTGTTTTCAGGAAGCTATTAATGTTTTGATGGCATTTACGTGTTCTATTAACAATCAAAATATCTGAAACAAAAAATAAAACAAATACGTCGGGGGGGAAAAATAAATTGCAGCGACTACACTGCGGAATCCTAGTTCATCCTCATTTAGCATATATTCTTTTTAGTGGACGGGATTTTACGGCCTGGATGCATACAAATTCTATATTGCGAAAATATAAAAAATGTTTATTAAAATGATATCAATTTCACCACTAGAAATTAATTATTGCCATTCATTTTAAAACCACAAATGTCCTTATCAAAATACATTGTTTACTTAGATTCAGATTCAGAAAAGCCCCTTTGCAAGTTATTCCATCAATGTAAATGGACCGAAACGTGTATACATTTACAATTCAAAACCTGCGGCACATGTGTAGGAATGTAATGAATTGCCGCACAAGATGACCAGGCTAATAAATTTAAACATTTAGCTAAAATAAAGATGCTGCTTAAAAGTCTTAATTTCCGCAGGAGAAATTATTTTTTTTCCAATGTGACGAACTAATTAAAAAAATATATCGCTAACCAAGGCATGCATAGTCAGTTATTTGGAGTCTGTTTGATTGTGCAGGTCTCGGCCTCCTCCCTCAATCATATGCAAATGACTGTTATAGGGGGGCACGAATTAACATCTACAAACATTGGACCAAAATTCCATCTGCCGCCTCTTCAAGGAGGCCCTTAATAAGTTCTCAGACAGCAAAGTGACACACATCTTAATCAACTCTTAATCCCGAGAATTAATTCTCGACGCGTTTATGAATAATTCCCGCGTTGATGGCTGCTGTCCGTGCAAATGCGAACAGTCTGCACAACGGAGCCGCCAGATGGACTCGACAATCTCCCCCAAAAATGAGAGGATTTTTACACCCTTTATTATCTTTTTATTATTATCATCATCCTCAGATATATATTTTTAATGAAAACGTGCTACGGCGATAGTTCTTATGCTAATCAGCGAGCCAAATCGAATTTTCCCCCAGACAAACATGGCCCAGCATCTAGAAAAAAAAAGTCTCTTGGGTGCTTTCTATATCTTTTTTTTTAATTACGTGCATTGCACGCGCAGTCATTAACCTCCAGAAGATCACACACCTTGTTAGCCTTTACGTGACAGCTTGTTGGTCATTAGTAAGAGAGGGGGGTGGCAGGGTGTGGAAGGATCTTGATTTTGGAAATATTGTCAAGTAGCACCCCTGATGTGTAGGCTGGCAAGGGCGGGCAGGGACAGGGAGGGGGCGTCAGGGTGCTGACACCTTGTTCTGGACAAAATGACTGGCTTGCAGCACTCAAAGGCCTTGACTGCCAAGCCCGTGGGCCTCTCAGCACCACATTGACACCACTCTGTCTGGTCATCCATCACTGTCACATATATATCACCCGAACGGATTGTCATGCAGTCATATTTCAGACCTAAAAAAGCTACTATAGCTGCAGATCGGGATCGGTCACGAATGGGGTGACTAAAAATGTAGTCGTTTTGTAGACTGAGGGTTTGGTTTGTGCACAGGGGATACACTCATCTATTTTGCAATTCAAGCAACTTAAAAAATATATATATAATGGTATTTTGAAACTTGGTTCACAAGCTATTGCTCTAAAAACGGCTAGGTTAAAAAAATGATCATTATATGAGTCAATTAAGTTCGACCCAATAGTTGGGTCGATATGATCTCACTTCAGAGGTAGTTTTATACAAAACAAAACAAAAATGAAATGTTTTTGTACACCTTAACCCCCCAAAATTAAACAGAAAATAGTGTCTAATTGTTTTATTTATGTGTGTGTGGATTACTTTGAACTGTTTTTAGAGCGTCTCTTCATCTTACATTTTAGTGTATCTGCTTACAATATCTATACCTCTTTATATTTTTGTATATATTTAATGATATGAGATATGAAACAATATTAAGGACTTAAACCAGAGTGAGGAAACTTTATCACTGGAACTACATTTGTGGTAGGATCTCCAGAAAACTGCGTCCGCTACTGACAAAAATAAAGGCATAGAATGTTGTGCAAAGAATTCACGATATAACACAATTTACCTGCAGGTTGATTCATGTTCAGATTTATTTGCTCTTAAGTTGAAAAGAAAAATTGCTTTTAGCATTACAATGTACAATACAAAACAGATGGGTCAAAAGTAACACAACTATGGGTCAAAAGGGGGCTGACCCAATATCTGAGTCAATTTAAGTTGTTTGGGTTGTTTGATACGCAAAAATCCAATTTTGAGGTTGCAAACTGACTTTTTTTCATACAAAACAACCTGAACAGTTGGGTCAGATGGCCACAAACACTAGATGGGTCCTTTCCTGACCCATAATTTGATTATTTTTAACAAACTGTTTTAAAATGTATATTTTATAATACCCGAAAACCCCTGTTAAAATGTTATCTACCTGAAGTCCCTTCACGTTCCCCCATTTCAGAACCGTTATTTGTATTGTTACAGTTCAAAGAAAAATGAAATACTGTAATGCATGTAAATTCAGAAAAAATAATTTATTTAAAAAAAGGGTTATTTTTGACACACATTCCAAATGACTATTTACATGCGTATGAGCAATTAAGGTGAAGTGACCCTGAAATCACCTATAACCCCAAATTCTGTATCAGATGCACATTAATCCAAAACCACCACACCAAGGCAGTGTGCTTTCGAAGTTAATCTCTCTACTGGGAGCTTATGACCTTATATACACCCTCAAAAGTTCTTTCCCAAGAAATACATAGCCCATGGCTTTGAAAAGCAATTTTTGAGTCTTCTAATCTTTTGTGAAAGGCGATGATAATTCTCACGGATGCTCAATGGGAAACAGATGCAGTTTTCTCGCATCAAAATCTCAGATAAATGTTTGCAGTGTTGCTGCTCACGTTTTGGATTTTACATTTTTACTGTACTGTGTTCTGTTTTAATTATTTACCAAACTCTTCATCTTGTTGCTCTGAAATAGATGACGCTGTTCACTTTTGTATTCAAGGGTCTAACATTTTGTTTTTATCCATTCTCTATAATTATTTAACTTGAGTGAAAATCAGTCACTTGGTCACCTTAAAATATGACCACAATGGTAATAAAAACCTGTAAATATTTTTTTCATTTTGATGAAGACACTTGGAAATTAGACTTGAAACATATGATATGAAAAAATATGCATCATTTCATTAAATTTCGTTTACAGATTTAGGATTACAGCACCTGATATTTTCTACTCCAAAAGGCCGAATCTTCATTTGTTTAAATAAGTCATATGGTTTGATAACTTTTCATATCTGCATCAAAAAGATGCAGATGTTCTACTCGAACAACAGGAGATGTGATTTAATTGAAGTGTCTCCGACATAAGATTATTGTCCTTCTGACAGCATTCAACAGTTGGATTGTGTGACAAAATGAACTTTGTCTCATTGATTGATGTGAAAAGGTTAACGCCTCGTATCTAGCTGGTTGATCTGAAGCCAATACTTACAGCTCTTACGTCACATTTTCCTTGCTCTAAGCAATAAGTTGCAATCTGTTTCAAAATGATACCCCTCGCATGCGAAAGAGGGACACTGGAGCCTGTTCAGTTCCAAACATAGAACTGTCTGTTTATAATGTAAAGTATACATACTGTGGAATTTGATGTTCAAAGGGTGGTGAGCGTATATCCAACCATCTATTATTCAAAGAACTGATCCCATTCAAGCTGCAGCCTATCCCAGCTGACAGTGAGTGAAAAGTGGGGTCACCCTGTAATGATTGCCTGTTTGGCAATTGGCTATACTGTATTTGAAACGAAATTAAAGCAATTATTGGGAAAAAAAAAACAACTTCTTCATCATTTGTCCCCAATGGAAAAACCTAGTGGTTTTCAAAAAACACCCTTCTTAACCAGTGCAAAGCATTTTTGGATGAAAGAAAATGTCTTAAATCAAAGTGCTGTATCATCTGTCTGATTTAAAAAAACTTTTGAACTACATTGGAGGTTGTGCATTTTACTCAGCAACCCTAGAAAACAGAGCACGTAACATCAACAGTATTATTTCTGTTTCTATTGACAATGCGCATCCTTTTAACACTTAACAAAATAAACGTTTCGCGTATGAGTCAAACTAACACATTTTGGCAATAGGTTGCTTCAAGTTCCAATCAATTTGATCTTAATTTGAAAATAAAACTAGCAACTACATTAACAATTTAGGATGCGCAATTCAACAAAATATTTTGAGTTTTGCAGTTGAAATACCCTGTACCCCCTGAAGGAACGAATGAATGAACACATCTTTGTTTGATAGGGACAATGCAACGCTTTCACGTTCCCCCAGAGGTACATGTACCCCAATTTCAGAATTGCTGAAATTAGCATGAGATTAAGTTAAAAGAAAATCTTTAAAATCATATGTTTCATGCAGCTCCACTGTCTAGACACAACATTGTGATTAATATTATATTAGTGGAATATAAAAGAGCCAGCAAAATACACTCATATTTTTATATCTCAGGCTGTAGCCATTTTGCCGCTGGCTGACTGAAAACATCTCACATTGAAAAAAAAAATTACAGCCAACATTTGCAGTGTTTGATGGGCATAGAAAACTTTTGTAGCTTCAAATGTGGCACTGCTCTACTTTCATTTTCAGTTACTGTGGTATGCTTGTGGTCAAGACACCCAATAATTTTGTCAATTTAATCTGAAGAAACCAATTGTAAAAAAAAAAAAAAAAAAAAAAATGTTTGATTGGGGTCAAAGGTCAAAACAAGCAGACATGTGAATACAAGATAAAAGTGCAATGGTTTACCACACTACACTAACAGAGTAATAATAATATGTGTGGATGGCAAACATACACATGGCTAACAGCATGGCCCGGAATCAAAGTGTGGTTGCAAGTTCTCTACAACCGTGGGGCAGGAGGGTTGGAGGCAGACACAGTGCAGAAAATCTAAATTTGCTACTTCTAAGTATAAAAGCTGTAACCACAACACTACTGCTACACAGAGACTGCCCATATCCAAATATCTAATAGAGGTTTAAATGCAATCTTAAAATATGCGAGGATGGATAAAGAGTGGATTATCACCTTTTAAACTCTTTGACAAAGTGAATGAGTTCCTTGATCATCCCTTAGGAAAGGCATGCAAACCAGGCTAAATTATGACAGGTTGGATATGGGTGACCCACCTCCCCATTCCTACATGCATCACTGTCAGATCTTGGTGTCTTTAAAAAATAAACGGTACACAAGATTTAAAACATGTACATTTCCAAAAATCATGTCTATATTACAACCTTCCCCAAAGCCCATGCATTCAGGGTGTTAACTACCCTGCAATAAATAAAATAAACCATTAGCTATTTCGGGGGTGCTCTGTGAAAGAAGACGACTCATCAGCTTGCCATTTGGCTTAGAAACGCAAAAGCAATAAGTATTGCTTTCCCTGGATAGCCTAAAATAGTCTTTTTACGGCAGGTCTCGATAGGCTCATGGCGTCATCACACGAAGGAAGTGTAAACGTTAAAATAGAAAAGACAACAGATAATAATAATAATAATAATAATAATAATAATAATAATAATAATAATAATAATAATAGCGAATCCAATCATGAGATGATCCTATTGGCGATTAAAGCAATTGTTGACAGTGTGCATTTCACGTGTATTTTCCGTGTCCGTGTGCAGAGCCTGGTTATGGATTTTAACCTCCTGACGGATAGCGATGCCCGCAGCCCGGCGCTCTCGCTCTCCGACTCTGGGACTCCGCAGCACGACCAGGGATGCAAAGGACAGGAGAGCAGCGGTAAGTACGTCACCACTGCTCAACTGGGAAGAGAAAAAAAAGCGCCTTTGTTTGCATTAGTTTTTATTATGAAGCCAAAGACGTTGAACAAATTGAGAAATAAAATGACATATAAAATCCCTCCTAAATCCTTCGCCTTTTCATTGTAATGAAAATTGATAAATGCCAACTAATACCAACGACTAATATTTTTTTCCCCACAAAATTAATTAGGAGACATCCTATAAGAATATAACGATCATTTAATCGCACAACAAATATTCCAAAATTGATTGGCTGCATGACCTGGTCGAATGCAGATTTAACCAAATGCTGCATTGGTTTTTGACTAATGTTCTGTATTCTCCACTCGATTCATTTCACTGCAGTTGCCATGCCTGTCTCCACACGACGGCTAAGAATTAATTGCGTTGGACTGAATTATTCAGTGGATGCTATATTATTCAGCGGACATTTATACCACATACCCAGAATTGAAATTAGTATATTATTATTATTATTATTATTATTATTATTATTATTAAAGTATTATTGAAAAGTCACTGATGATTTTAATGCATGTTGCTGTGCATGTAATGAAAGGCCAAATACGTGCAATCTTGTTTGTAAATGCATACGCGGAATTAAGTGCACGGGGAGAGCATGACCCACACACACATCCTCCAATATTCAATAATTGGACACCCTGTCATGTTTTAATCGCTCCTGCGGTTATAGCTGGTGTCCATTTTCAGTTATCTTAATATGCAAATGTGTCGCTGAAGAGACTGCGAGAGCCGCAATGCACCGCTCACTCGGTTCCGGTTGAGCCAAAGCTTTTTAAATGAAAATAATTAATTTGATGAAGTGTATTTCGTTGAAGTGTATGTATTATTACACTGGTCATTTTCTTCCAGTGAAATCAAATGTAATCGCTTATCGGACAAAGGAAAAAAATCATATCTTTACGTGCATGTGCCACGTGACAGCAGGCGCATAAGTTTGGAGGGATTTTGCCAAAGTCAAATAATTTATGGTAAAAGTTCTGCGAAATAATAAGCGCAGGCCACGATATTCTGCGTCATTTCTCTACGATTATAACAGAATTTATGAATAAAATTAAAGTCAAATAGTCAATAACCAACTGTAAAGCACAATTATAACAATTACAGCAACATTAAACTGAGGTTATCATATTTTTTTAACCTCATTAATTTTTGCAAGAACGCCAAATTCCAGTTGCCTGCAGGAGTCCGGGAGATTAATATATCCTTGTTGTTGACATATGTCAAAGTCAATCTATTCTAGGATAAGGTCGGCTGCTGCGCATTCATCTGACATGACTTTGACATTACTGCAGGTACAACTATCGTTTCTTTTAGACTTCGTTCGTTTTCAATTGTCACACAACGGGTCGACAAGAAATAGATAGGAAATCTTCATATTCACAACTAAGATAAATGTGAAAATGTGAGCACTCGTAACTACAAAAAATGCTAGTGCATTTCATTATTTCTTATGAAACAAACGGATTTGAACGAAATAAAACAAAACTTTTTTTTTTTCGTCAAAAGGAAAAACAATTGAAGAAACCCGCGCGCCGCTATATCGTAAGCTCCTGCAATTTTAATGAATGTTCTTCGTACAAATCCTTTGGAACTTCTTCAGTAGCCTTATTAAAACGATGGTCCCATTTCTTGAAGGCAGATGCCAAAGGATGTCGTTTATTTTATTTTATTTCATAATATAGCAAGACAAATGGGTGTCAAATGACTTAGAATATTTTCTACCCCATCCATATTATGAACGTGCATTTTAATCACGAAGATTACATGAGCGAGGTTATTTGTTTAAAAGCCTTGCATAATAAACTGCTCCGTGAAGCTGACCTGGAAAAAGTCTGATTTGTCAGCACATTATCAGTCAGATTGCTCCCATTGTTCGGAAGCGCGTTGCCCTGAAAAAGGGCTGCCCTTTTCCTCTGTATTGTGTTTTCGACTTTGGCCTTAAGTGACAGCTTAGCCAGTGTCAGTTTACTGCCAGATAACAGCCTCAGCTTTGCTCTTATTGGTTTTGCTGGTGGCCCCGCGGAGTCTCTTTTTAAACCCTGCTGATGATTTCGAACCGCTCCCAGAGAGTTAAACCCTCACCAAACAGAGCCCAACCTGCCCCAGTCACAAAAGCCTGATCCACAGGATTAGCTGGCCAACTAATTTCACTTCTTTCTGTGAGGTCCTCAAAGCAGCGGCAGCCATATCTGGTAGGCAGACATAACATGGATATGGATGTGCGGCCCCACTCGTTATACTGAGCCACAGATATTTGCACTCCGTATTTTGGCACACATCATGGAACCAATGACCAACATCAACCGTAGTAAAGGGTTAAAAAATGATATATGATTTTACCGTATTCTTCAGATGCTCCTCCGAAGGGATCAAGAGCATCGAGAATTAGTGATGCTTTACAACAGAACCCTCTACTGTCTTGCCTAATGCAGGTCTTCCGGCAAATATAGAGTACAGTATATATAATCATGCCCTGGGTTTAATGAAATAAATAATGATGTAGATTTTAATATGCTGTTAATATAAATATGTTGTGGCAATGTATCTATAGGGTATAAAACTCCTGCATCTTTTGCATCCATGTGAAAACGAAGTGCAGATCTCAAATGTTCCCCTTGAGTTGGCCATAGCTCCGCTCTGATCATGACTTCATTGACCAAAATAATCACTTATGTCCATTGTAGAATTTCAAATTCTAAAAAAAAGAAATGCAACACTACTAAAAGGCTTTGCAACACATTTAATTTTGAATGCAAAAGGCAAAAATTAAAGTGAACCTTCATGCATTTCAAAACCCAACAAATGTACATATTTTGCACTATATTATTAGCACCGTTGTTTCTGTTTGTTGTTTTGTTGCTATTTATTGCTATTTTTTATTGCTGTTTATTCTTTTGCTCGGTTACGGAATATAATCTGCTGCTCTCGGGAAGTGGACAGAATAAGAATTGCATTGTGTTATAATGATACCATACATATTACAGTAAAACTCTTTAATTTTGAATAGCAGATTTTTCTTTTCAAATTGAGAGCTAAATAACTGGAACATGAAGCATATCATTGCTAAATATTGTTCTGGTGACTCCTTTGCAAAACATATTTTTGTCTTTGTTTTGTTAAGTTTTATATTTATAAGTAGATACCTCTACAAATTTATCGGTAGCTCCAAAGTTTAATAAATGAGGCGCAGATGGCACAGCACCGTATTACGCTTTTGCACTGATTACGGGTACGTAGGGTACATACAAGGGAGCGACAAGGCTGGTCATAGACACGAGAGGACACATGGAAATCTGACAAACAGACTATTTATACACAGGGGAATATGACACAGGTGGAGGCAATCATCCTAATGAGGAGACACAAGGGCAACAAGTAAAGCTTCTGAAATGCGAGGAAACAGTTATTGCAAAATAAAACTCATGACACGACATGAGTAAAAACAAAAGCTGAGAACATAGTTGACGAGAAATGACATAAGGCGATATGTGGATACTTGTTTGTTTTTGAGCCATACTTTTCTTATATCTAAGTAAAACTCCAAATTGCTTGGCTGACTCATTAAACCTCTGAGAGTTCACCAGATACTGTTATAAAAGGCAATATTGTATGCAATGGTGAACGTTCTAAAATAGTGGCAACGTTTGTCATTGACGTAACACTTATTAATGCAATATTTTTTCTTTCAAGTTCCCTGTACCAAGCACAACGGGTTTTTTTTTAGACGTATTTTATTCAGCGACTCCAGAAAATGGTGCATGTAACATTGTACGTTTGATTTCTGTCTCATCTACCAGAAAATTGTCACTAATGACAATGTACGTCCATTTAAAACTGAATAAAATAAAGGCATGTACAATTTGCACGAGTTATTATAATATAATTTAGCAGCAGTAGTACTAGTAGTAGTAGTAGTGTAGTTCCGATTAATTTGCTCTTAATTTGAAAAGAAATATGGACTGTTCAAGACACAGCTTTAAAAAAAAAAAGTTCTAGAGTAGATTTGTTGAAACCCACAAAGACCCTGTTAAATTCTCACATACACGCTCCAGGTGTACTCATACCATCAATCTTGTTCTAAAAGATCTTGTTTGGGGAGAAAAAGAAGTTTTATAGACTCAAAATCGGCATTCGGCATTTTCCACGAAAGAAATAGAAGTTGACCCGAGTAAACATGTTTTACCTCCTAACCTAAAAATATATGTAAAAAAACTACTCTGCAAATTTTTGGAGCGCAAACAACACACTTGCTTTGATGTGCAAACTAGTGCTGTTTCAAAAATGTACATTTAAATTTGTGCAATTCATATTTTTATGCACTTCCAATTTAAAATTACTGCAGTTCCCCTCACCCCAAAAAGACAATCGTGTGTGTGCCTTTTAGAAACAGTAAATTAATTTTCATGGTTTTAGTCACTGCTAATGCAATGACTGGTCTTCCGCTAACGCGTACACTCTCCTGAATGCGATTGCAGACACAGAGAAATCCCACCAGAACCAACTGGATGAATCCAGTACTGATGACAGCTCACTGAAGAAAAAGCAGCGGCGGCAGAGAACTCATTTTACCAGCCAGCAGCTCCAGGAGCTGGAGGCCACCTTCCAGAGGAACCGCTACCCAGACATGAGCACCAGAGAGGAGATTGCAGTGTGGACCAATCTCACCGAGGCACGGGTCAGGGTGGGTATGCACCTTGATCAATTATCCAGACATGGCAGCTGATTTTCAGTAAAATCCAAATTTTGGATGTCATACGCATGCTGTTTGAATTTTGCGACATACTGTCTCGTCTTTTGGTGGACCAGTGAGTTCTCAGACATGTGTGTTTGAATCTTGCTTTGTGGATATTGCATGTTCTCTTTGTGCTTGTAAAGTTTCTCTTTGAGTACTCAGGCTTCCCTCTGAGTTCCAAAGCATGTACAGTGAAAATAAAAAAGTCGAGGCGCGCTTATTCAAATGTCAGGTTGAAGATAAATATCAGTTAAACCTTTTTCTCCACAGTTAAATTAAAAATAATTTGACCTATAACCTGTACAACTCAATTGACAAAAACGATAGATGGGAGAGTAAATATAATAATGTAGTTGCACAAGTGTGCACACTCTCTTATAACTGGATCTGGTTGTATTCTGAACTGTCATAATTAATTGATTAATGGACGTGTTGTCGATTAACATATTAATTGACAATTATAATAGTCATCGCTTCGTGTTCTTGTTTAACTTAATTGTCAAAACCTGATTTCAGCCTCTCGGCTGCAATTAAGCTCTGCTTTATTTGGTCTTTCATGAAAGCAGATTGATTATCTTTTGTCTTTAATCAAGAAAAGATATTGGCAAACATCTACTTTTATCCAGTAATTGAATCAGTTTCAAAAAGTTTAGTGAGTATGACATCGATTGTTGTTTTGTTGTTGTGGTTTTTCCACAAAGCGATACTAAATAAACAGTAATTAGTTAATAAACAGTAATTGGGAAAAAATGGTTGTGCAATACACAAATGCAAAATAAAACATACGGTTATTTGATTTATCAATGAAATAAAGTATAGAATAATCAATTCTAAAAATATTCAATAGACACAGCCCTAGTCCAAAATTAATCAACCACAACTCATGTTAAAGGGAATCAACCTATGAGTGCTACCATTGAGTGCCACTGGTTAACCTTACATAAAGTTTTCATATTCGTTGTCTTTTTTTCTGACACTTTTATTTCCTATCAGAAGACTAAAGATTTTGTGCTAGCAATGACTGTTGTTTTCTAATTAGTTCCACACCTCATAATTGCATATATATATATATATATATATATATATATATATATATATATATATATATATATATATATATATATATATATATATATATATTATATTATATATATTATATATTATATATTATATATAAAACACACACACACACACACACACACAATTTGCCAAGCGCATCTCGTGTGTGTACTGGCATCACCTAAAGCACATGTGCAATGACCTTTGTCTAAAACTAAGTTTAGCCTAAACGTTCTCGAATACCCATAACGATTCGTAATGTATTATTGTTGCAATATATTATCAGTGATGAGCGAGGTAAACATGTCTGCGGTGATTCAAGCACATAACCTTGACATTTAGCCCTTTCCATAAACATTCAAACAGCATAGTCTTGAAGCCACTGTAAAGATTGAATGGCTTCTGTCCTCTCGAGGGTTCACCCACTGTCACAGAGTGAGACGGAAAAGTCATAAGCTTTATGCTCATATTGATGGTCAACAGTATTCTATTACTATAATAACAGATGGTCGGACTATACGTAGAACTGAAGGAGCAGAGAGATGCTGCAGTAATGGGAGAGCATTGGAACAAAAGTTAGTTTTTCCCCAAATCAATTATATTAAGTGAATTAATTTGTTCTAGAAACAGTTGAGCATTTATTGCCTTTATAAAGTCTATAGGCAATATTCTCGAAATATGAAAACAAATATTGCCATACCTCCATAGAGTGAAAAAAAATCATAAAAGAAGAAACAAAATGTCTATCTTCCAATTTTCATTTAAATATTTGGTTTCCCACCAAACTCTAGGGTTCCCTTGTTACATTGCGGTTCAGTTATTGCAGCTTCTCTAATTTGGATTTTAATTTTTGACCATAACTTTTTCTCTTGCAGGTTTACTAGTCTTCTTGCATTGTTTCTTTCTTTAAAGTCCGACCAGTCAAAATAGAGCAATTTTATGAATTCAACTACAACATGGATTTTTCATTTATGACTATATCTATTGCGGATTTAAGATTCAAGATGCAAGAGTTTTATTGTCATATGCATAGTAATACTACACAAAAAGTCTTATTCTGTTTACTTCCCCAAGCGGACTAAATTCTACAATCAAACAAATAATAAAGTAGGCAAAAAAAACAAATACAAAAAAAAACAAAACAAAACAGAACAATAAGGGCAGTAATAATGAACCACGAATAAATGAATAGACTGACATTCTGAGCATACTATGGAGTAGAATAGACAGAACTAAAAAAATGTCCAATATCTACATTGCCAATTTGGTCACTGTGAGTATTAGTGACATTTGTGAACCGTAACACGTCTAATTATTATTATTTTTTCTTGTATTTTGGCACAGGTATGGTTCAAGAACCGACGTGCGAAGTGGAGAAAGCGCGAGAGAAACCAACAGGCGGAATTGTGCAAGAATGGCTTCGGGGCCCAGTTTAACGGACTGATGCAACCCTACGACGACATGTACACGGGTTACTCGTACAACAACTGGGCCACCAAGAGTTTAGCCAGCAGCCAACTGTCGGCCAAGAGCTTCCCATTCTTTAACTCGATGAACGTAAGCCCCCTGTCGTCCCAACCCATGTTCTCGCCCCCCAGCTCCATCCCCTCGATGAACATGGCCTCGAGCATGGTTCCCTCGGCGGTGGCTGGAGTTCCTGGCACGGGCCTCAACAACTTGGGAAACCTCAACAATCTCAACAGCCCCACGGCACTCAACTCAGCGGCAGCCACTTGCCCGTACGCCAGCACGGCCAGCCCGTATATGTACAGAGACACCTGCAACTCCAGTCTGGCTAGTCTGCGACTTAAAGCCAAGCAACACACCAACTTCACCTATCCAACTGTGCAGAATAGCGTGTCTAACCTGAGCCCATGCCAGTACGCTGTCGACCGACCGGTATGAAGAGGAAGCTTCGACTGTCCCGCTTCACATTTCTTCGGTTTCCATCTCAAAACTGCCAGATGCATTGCGACCTGACAGACCACGGCCAATGAGGCGGACAATTCCTCCAAAACGATACAAGAAGCCCGCGGCGGACCACCTTGGCGCAAAGGAATACTCACTTTGTTTGTGATACTTTGCCGACTGACCAACTGCAAACTTGAGACTAAAAAACAAAACTCTCCCCCAACAATGTCATTTTTTTAACCTGCATGATAAGAACGAAACCTAGTAACCAATGGGAGAGGAGATAGGAAGCTACCGACTGGACTCGTGATCAAGTTCTTGTAAATGCTACAATTGCAGAACGAGGAACCTGCGGTTTTCGGTTTGGGAAAATCTCGGATGTATATAAAAGACTCTTTTCAGTTTTGTATGTGACAAAATAGGATATAAAAACAAAGAACTTGAAGAATAAGAAAAGCATGTTCCTCAAATGCAAAGCCCCGGGGTCTATGTACAAAGAGACATCCTTTGGGGAAATTAATACTTCTGTTGTGAATTCCGTTCCCCCCGGGAAGGTCACAGGTCAAAGGCCAATTTATACAAGCAGGAGGAGGGCAGTACTGGATTACAAAAATATCCAGTTTGGTGAAACAAATAGGAATATCATCAACCATTTTACTACGAAAAAGCCATTGGTTAGATTGATTTGTGTGGTGTTATACAAAGGGAGTCTGTGACAGTAAAATATATGTAAGAGTGGAGTTGTTATAAGAAAAAAAAATGTTTTTTTTCCTGATGTAGCCTGCTTTGTCTCATTAAAGAACAAATCAGAAAGAACAGTTTTAATAGAAATTACAATTCACTTAAATATTGCATGTACTATCACTGAACAACAGCTTTAAAAATTAATTGGTTAATCCACATTAATCGATTATCGAATTAATCCACAACTATTGTAAAATCAATTATTCATTTATTGGAATTATTTAACTTCAAATGATGAAGATAATCAAAATTCAGTTGCTGTACACTAATTATTCCAATTTCTGTCCAAGAAAGTTAATGAATTGTCTTGCGTTTAATATGATATTTGATTTTAAAACAATAACCATACAATAACAGTTTTAATAGAAATTACAATTCACTTAAATATTGCATGTACTATCACTGAACAACAGCTTTAAAAATTAATTGGTTAATCCAAATTAATCGATTATCGAATTAATCCACAACTATTGTAAAATCAATTATTCATTTATTGGAATTATTTAACTTCAAATGATGAAGATAATCAAAATTCAGTTGCTGTACACTAATTATTCCAATTTCTGTCCAAGAAAGTTAATGAATTGTCTTGCGTTTAATATGATATTTGATTTTAAAACAATAACCAAAGCAGTGACTGAATCAGATTCAAAAATTGTAGTCCAATACCAATCACTCTTGTGTAAGATGGTTTAATTGTTAATTAGTTTTTGATTGTTTAATCATTAAAGAATCCCAAATAATCAATAATTGGCAAGTACTTTAAATGAGGAAAAAAGGTTTTATAAAATACTTTAACGCAAAATTAAAATGACTGGAATATTTGATTAATCCTTGGAATAATCGATAGAATAACTGATTCTAAAATATTCGACAGTGACAGCCCCACATTGAAATATAATGTCCATGAATGAAAAGAAAACATTTTCGGGACTGATGATTAATGCACAGACGTATTTGAGCAACAGTGGTACATCACGATTTCAAAGACCCAGTTTATGAAAATCATGTTTTTTGACCCATAAAACCCTAACCCTAAAACAAAATAAACTGAGATATGAAAATCAGAAAAATTAGCGCGCATACAACTGTAGACTTAGATCATTTACATAAGATATGAAAAAAAATACTATATGGAACGGGTTAATTTCATATCTCAAGGTACCTCTGTATTCCAAAAATTATTCAATGTGGCAGGTGCTATGATCTACAACTTCAAAACCAAATACAGCCGACCCTTTTCTTGTCATTTTCTGTCAAATTTTTACATTGGGACTGACATATTACTGAAGGTGAGAAAGTATACAGTACATTTAAAAATGTCATATTTGGTGGGAAATATAATCAAATACATATGCTGGTTAACCCTCTATGACAATTATTTATAGTTATTAATGGTAATTTAAATAACTTGATCCCAAGTCAAAATAGTGACTCAACACACACACACTAATGGTTAATACGCACACGCACAGTACAAAGAACTGTATATCACACTGACAGAACTTTCCTGATGACTGAGATGAAGAAGACTGAACGCAAAGGTGAGAATCACTCGTTTATAGCTTGGTTTATTTGTTTATATGAAAATTCATTTTTTTATAGTGATTATACTGATGTGGATCATGCAAGAAATTATAGGTTGGCACTCAACTGAATATAAAAAAAAACATTTACTTTTATGTTACCATCGATTTTGACTGCAAACACAAAATCTAGAAGATCAAGATCCTGATAGATATCTATTGGAGCAAATCACATACGCTTGCCAGAAATCATGACAACGTCATGGAAACCTGGTTTGACATCCATGGCAATGGTGACAGACAGTCATTAGCTCGAGAGATTAAGATACACGGAGAGATAAAGATGTTCCTAACTCTGGTTCTCTGATATGCTTGACCTACACTCCAGGAGTAAACCACAGGCTATCCACTAACAAAGCAGGAATTCACAGAGGCCCTGGTTGCGTTACTGCCATGGTTACATAAGGTTCGGAAGGAGTAAGAGAGGTGTTTCAGTCGAGCGACAAATGAGGGGTTAGCAGCTCATCAATCCCCATCAACTCCGGCAGCTGTTTATTGCTCTGACATTTCACCGGTTCAAACTCATTTCTATACAACCCAACAATGTCATGTTTACGACTTCACACAACAGCTCTCGTACTAGAGAGAAAACCTATCTATCTATCTATCTATCTATCTATCTATCTATCTATCTATCTATCTATCTATCTATCCTAGCTAGCTAGCTAGCTAGCTATGAAAGATATGAATGTAGCTAGCTACAGTAGCGAGCTAGCTAACTACAATATCTAGCTAAATAATGAACAATATTTTTTAAAAACAATTTTAAAATATTTGATGAATACTTTTAGAGACTCTAGTTCAGAATAAAATGAGAGTGGAACGTTTGATACGGAGGGTTTTAATACACAGGCTTTTCTAGTTTACTTTACTCAGAACCAAGACACAAGTCTGCAGCGATGAGAGTAGCTCTCTCATTCCAACAGCAAATATATGTTCTTTCAAACACTGTTGTATTGCCCTTGCAATTGTTAATGCTATAACTAGTATTACAGCACAGTTAGATTTAAAGATGACGATGTTTTAGCAAACGGTACAAATAAATGACAGCAAAACGGTCCCCTCAAATTATGAATAAGACATCATGAAAGGTTCATAGCACACAATATACTGGTCATTTAACCAAATATAGAAATATTCTGGCAATAAATACAAGGTTCTCAAAATGAAAGTCTCTGTTGCTTGTTTAAAATCATAAAAACATATTTTTTAATAACGCCCATATTTTGTAAATAACTTGGCAGATGTAGGAATGATCTTGTATGAGCAAGGATGAAAAAAAAACCCACTTTAAAAATAATATATGTTATGATAAAGGAAAAGATACGAAACATTAAGAGAATAAATTTACACCACCCAGTGGCTCTGTGGAATAAAAATGTCAAATCTATTATTTCAGTGTTGGAAAAATAAGGAGCAATCAATGTAAAGATGCAGTTTTGTTACCACTATTCATCAAAATGGGTCTACTGTCTTCACATATTTCATAAACAAAATAATCCTTTCTGATTGATTGATTTATTGAACATATAAAACACACAAATTTCATTGAAATAAACACAAACTAAAGAAAGGATCAATACATACTGTATTAATTACTATAAGTACAGTTATAAGTTCAAAGTAGGAAGAAGTTCACAACTTATCTAAAAAAATAAATAAATAAAAAAATATTTAAAAAATAATAAAATAGAAAATAATGCCATCCAGTTATAAGATAAATAGAAGATGAAAGAAATAACTGTTTAATATATGCCTTATTGATGGTAATGAAGATGAAGCGTGAAGGTAGTGTAGTTATTCAGGTTTACATTTCTCAATATCTTTGTAGCATTGTATTTTTTAACATGGTTTTAAACATAGTAAGAGATTCAAAAGTTTTCATAATTATTCCATAGTTGAACACCTTTTGCTTAAACACATACTTGCCTTATGCTGGTTCTTGCCTTTTCTTCTATAAACACATCTTCGCCTTTTAGAGTGTAACAACTCTCCCTAATTTTGAGCCGTTTCATCATACTTTTATTTTTCACACTTGAATAAACACTCACTATTGAGGGCTTTATTGCATCACTCAAATACCGGCAGTGAGTAGTTGTCTGAATGTTGATCTGTGGTCAAAAAAACTCCCTGTGGCCCACAAACAAACCGGTTTTGTGGAGTGAGGTGTGGCCGTCACACTATGTGCTCCTGGCTGTTACATGCTGCACTCGAGGATCAATATTCCACCAGGGGAAATGTGTATGGCGCATTCTACCAGCCAAAAGTCAATACGGGAACACAGAGACGATCGAGACAAAAAAATACAGAAGTTCTAATGATTCCCTCAGAGGATAAAGGATGGACTTAGGAATGAATTGAATGGAAATATGAGGAATTGGACACCCTCATATGTTCAATGGAGTTTACCACATTAATGTCATTAACTATTCATCTAACAAACAAACAAATAAGTAAATAAGTAGCATGCATTACAAACTTTACTCTGGCTACAAAACAAAATGTATGTTTTTTTTAAGGCGAACAAGTTTTTAATCTCTCTATTTTAAGTCTTTTTTAATTATACATTTGAATATTTTACAGGATGTAGAAAAAGGTTGAAAGGCACTGATCTAGAGACCGATATTAAACATTGTTATGCAGATATACAAAAATATAAACTGCAGAGACACTCTAAAAGCAGTCAGCATTTTGTAGTGGGTTAAAAATAACTACTAACAGAAAGCAACTCAAAGTTGGGTCAAATTGACCAAAATATTGGACTAGTACTTTTTTGACCCATAATTGGGTTATTTTTAACCCAATACACAAAAGGCTAACTGTATGCAGCCCACGAGCCTTTACATGCATGGAACCATATTTTGCTACAGTACTCATTTACAGTACAATATTTTTCTGTTTTTTAAGCATCCAGGCACTCAACTATAGTCACTGACATATTTTTATTTATTTATTTTTTAAGACCAAACATCACATTCTCACTATGTGTATATGTTTTTCCCCAAAATTGTCAAGTGTTTTCAAGCGTCAGGAGGCAGAGGGGGTCCAGTAATGGCCAGTACAAAATGAATGAATACAAAAGTAATCCTTTAGGTGAATAAAGTAATAAGGTGATTTATTACTTTTTGGAATTTACGATTAAAGTTATAGATTTACTAAAGTAATTAATAACTTTCATAGTTTATTTCATTTTGTACCGGCCATTTAGGCAGGGCTTGAAAACATTTTTTAAATACGTATCTGGCATGGAGTATCTTTACTCTTAAAAATGTAAAAATATGTATGTGATTGAAGAGTCAAGATTTTTATTGTCATATGCTTAGTAATACTACACAATGAAATTTTTATTCTGTTCACCTACCTGAGCAGACTTCCATCCCACACAATAATAAAGTAGGCAATAATAAAACTATAATAAGGGCAGTCACATTCTGAACGTATTATGGAGTAGATGGATTAGAAGAAATCTGATTGAATGAGTTAAGGTCTTAGTTTTGCGGTATATTATTTGAAAATGATTAAAATAAAATGCAGCCCTAAAAATGCCCACGGCATATTACATTGCCACCATTTTGAATATGAGCCAGACAACATCATGTCAGCACCAAGGTGACGACTTATAACGGAGATGTTTTACTGCAAGTGGATCTGATTTAAGCCTCTTGGGGCATATCAAGGACAAGATCGTTTTTCACAAGTCACACCAGGCTGCCCTAACATTTGCTCCTCCGACTAGTCTACAGTACGGCACAGCACAGCTGACTTTCAAATTATTGGAACATACTTAGAGTGGCATTTATAGAACTGAATGAGCAGTGAGGGCAGTTTTCTGTCACACTTGCCATCAGTCTGCTTTACAAATATACAAAGATAATGGACTTGACATATAATGTACTATCACTAGTAAAAATATGAATCTTTTGTATTTTAAACCCCCCCCCCCCCCCCCACAAATGATTCGGCGAATTGATATTTAGTGGCTTTTTTTCGACTCAAGTACAGTATATTAATGAGTTGATTTATTATAATTTGGATAAGTACAGTCTATTTTCATTTCAGCACTCTTCGTATGGCAGATTATTGTCTCAGAAGAGCTGAGCTGTTACAATATAATTAAGGTTTGAGATGAAAACACCTTGACAGTAATTACTGTGACGAAGCCATTCTCTTTGTTCCTGCTAGAAGATTACCCCAAAATTTGAACGGGTTGATACATGCTTTTCAAAATTATTAACTAAGCAAAGTGACTTTTGGTGGTCCTTTTTATGAGCTGTTTGTTCAACCGATGGAGTCTTAATCATTTCGGGAGCTGCTTTAGGGCAGAACAAAAATGGAAATGATGTGGAGATAAGTAGATGAAAAGAACTCTTCATATTTCAGTTTAATTACTTTGGACCAAACTAACATTGTCACAAAGTCATTTCTTACACTTACACTTTTTTTTCCCTTTTGATATGAGTTGTATATACCTGATATTGCAGCAAAGATGAGTCATAATGTCAGGGTTACCTAGGCAGTCTTAAAGATGATATTAATTTCATAACACAGGTAACAAACAGTAGCCAATAGCATACTAATAATTAACTGGATATCATCATCATCAAGGGAAACACTGAACTGCATCGCTACTGTTGTGTAATTTTGATGGACTCGCTAAACTGAGAGTCAAGCCCCCGCCGACTCTCCCAAATGACTTTTGAACGACACTTTAGTGGCAGGTTTCGTTAAGACTTAATCGCGCCAAGTTGCTGTCGGAGGACAAAGAGGACGAGGAGGAGGAGTCGTCATGTCGCTCGCCGCAACAACATAACGTGACACACACCAACGGGCTACACAGGCTAACTTCAAAATAGACACAGCAAGGATGTTAATGCAAAAGCATAGGCTTTTATTTTGAAGTTTTTTCAACGACCGCTGGTAGTATTCTGTTTAGCTTGACATGTCCAAGTCTCCTGGTTTGAAGACCAGACATTTATGGTGCATTCAAAGGAATCAAAAGCATACAGAATAAAAGGCCATTGATGGATTAAACATTAATAAAAGTTGCTTCAGGTCACGTTATTTAAAAAAAAAACACATTATTTGCTAAATATTTTTTGTTATTATTGTACAATTATTGCATTACGTTGATTCATATTAATTTATATTTTTAAACATTTTTATTTTTTATAAATAAACTTTTACAGTTTTTCATACTCAAATTTATAAATTAATAAATTTCATATTATTTAATGTATTCTATTTTAAAATCATGTTTCAAAATATGTTGATGTATTCAAATGTTGTATGTCATTTTCTCAAAATTATTTTACATTCCATGATGTTTGGGAATTGCATCTATGTTTATTTTTTGTTGTTTTTTTTTAGGTTGATTATTTTGCTTGGCATTTAGATGTCACACCCTACAGCAGTGCTTCTCAAATAGTGGGGCGGGGTTTTATTTCAGACATTTTGATGCACTTGGTTATTTTGTTCTGCTTTAGACTAAGCTGTAAACCGTATAAACACTGTAAAAATAATTACACAAACAATAACAGTTGTTGAAAGTTTTTTTCTTGTGTTAATTTTGAAAAGTATACATGTTTAGGTGTACCATTTTTATAGATGATAATCTTATTTATAGTCAGTGTGGAGAGCACGAAAAGTTTTCTCATTCCTAAGGGGGGGGGGGGCTTGGCAAAATATAATTGAGAAGCACTGCCCTACAGAAACAAATGAGAAAAAAATAGAGGTTTCAATCACCTTGAATATCTTTTGTCTCGTTGGAGCTGCCCTACTAAGCCCTAGAATGCTCGGTCAAGGATGTGCTGGCTTTTCTAACGATGTTCCACATGTTTGGGTGGGATGGGGTTAATCGCAATCTTCCAGGGACAAAATGGACACAAAATGCACACACCATTAGCATAAGTGCTATCCTTTTTTTTTCCCCCCCAAAGTCAAACATCTACACACGTTCCTTCGACTACTAAGGTTACTCGAAAAGTTCTTGGGGGATTTGTGCAATGTATTGTTAGGTCTTGGGAAGCACATGTAAACAAACCTGCACTCATAGTGCTTTTCTCCTCTTGCCGTCTCAGCTTTGTCTTCCATTTCAGTCCTCCCCCACATGCCTAGCTCACTTCAAGCCCGATGCAGCCTGCGGTTCTACTCATCCTCCAACTGTAATACATTTGGAGGATTAAAATTCCTACAGTAAGCCTCAGCAGCACAGACCTAAACATACCAAGCTTTTCTCTACTCACTCCGTTAGGAGGACGTTTCAACTTGTTTTCATGCAAGTGATTTCCCGTTTGCTTTGAAATATGCCATCATCCCAATAATCAATGGCAACATAAATGTAAGGCAGATGAAAAGTGTGTTGCTTTCAGTATAGTGCACTTAGTAATGGTTAAACTTTGTAATGAATGCTATCATTTGGAGGTTTTGTGTTAACCTCAGCAGATGATTATTTTACATGCCCAAACTATTTCATTTAAATTCAAAGAATTACTGAACTCATTAAATTTGCCAAAAGTTTTTTTTTGTTTGTTTTCCACACAGCATGCTACTCTCTGTATTTTGTACTTTATTTTTCTAATCAAATAACAGCTTTGATTGTGTGTCCAACAAGTCCTGAAAATAATTTAGCTTTTGATTTAAATATTTGTTTGGCTAATCCTGTTTGTAATTTAACCAAATCTATTTCAAAAACAACAAATATTTTCTTCAGCTGCATTTGCAGTTTTTTGGGGGGGGCAAAGATATTGCACACATTGGGATGCTGTGCAATTTAGGAAATGTAAAATAAAACAAGGATATTTATACAGGTTTTTGCAAAAAGGCAATCGCACAGTCACACACACCCACACACAGCTTGTCTACAAGCAAAGCCTGAAAGTTCTAATTGGCAGATATTTATCCAGGAACCAAGAGACGCCGGGCTGTTTTCACATGGGATTAACCTCGGTCCAAATCTTAGCTCACTGAGAACACTGCAACACTTCGAAGGCATCATTTGGCAAAGATTGGCCCCCTGCTGACTTATATACCTCACATGGACGACCCCCAAACAAAAACAAAAAAAAAAGGCACATGCGTGTTTCAAAAAAGTATCATGACAAATTACTAACATGATTATGTTTTCCTTTAAATGATTGTTGCTTATTATTTATAATATATGTGTGTATAAACGTGTACTATGAAACAGGTGTCCGTTCACATTAATCAGTACCGAAGTAGAATCTACCAGTGTGAAAACCTGGTGAGACCAAATAGGCCTACTATCAAGCTGTATAAAAAAAATACTGCATTCACAAAAATAATGAAGATCATATGGAGTGTCACTGTCAAAAATATATTCTCTAAGATGTTTATTATTATTTTTGTACTGTATGCATTCGTTTTGTAAAAATACCGTTCATATTAATGGGTGCAAGAAAGGGCCATTATTTGAAGCAGAAATCAATCACCAAAATGTACCATCTTTGTGAAGGCATAAATGACACGGCTCTGGTTGCATCTATAATATGCATGCTTGACTATTCGCATGATTTTGGAATAAACAGTATGTACTCATTTTAGTTTCACAATTGAACTAAAAATGACATATTTTATAAACGATCTACTTTGTTGCGCAAGAATGTGATGTTCCCACAATCTGTGGCACTAGTATGCCATCTATTGGGCATATTTGGAACGTACATCAAGTCTGTTCCAAACTGTTGAGACATTATTCACTAAGTTTCTTTAGTGGCAGAAAAGAAAAAAAACACAGAATCGATTCCAATAATTAGTGTGGTGCTAGTGTGAGGAATGTAGCTTTAGAGAGCTCTAGTAAACGTTCTTAAAGTAAAAAGGAAAAGTCAGTCATGTGAACTATGTAATACTGTATACTACATAAAAGCATTTATACTTTCAGCTTGCGACTTTGTCCATTTGTCTGCAGCATAATAGGTAAATGCAGGTTCACCATATAGTATTTGCTTTGAAATCGGGGCTGCACAAATAGACCCGAGTTTGCAGACCTCAGAGCCCTGGGTTTACAGTGTTCCTTCGCCACAACGCGGTTTGATTGTTGCGGCTTCACTCTAATGCGGATTTTCATTAATGACCATGACTTTTTCTTTTGCAAATTTGTGTTGCTATTTTTCTTGCAATTTTTCTTCCTTTCAAGTCAGACCAGTCAAAAAAAAGTCATTTTAATTATTAAAAAAAAAAAAGGGGGGGGGGGGGGAATTATTCTACACAGATTTTTATTTACAACCATATCTTTTGCAAGTTTACCTCCACTATATATTTTTTATGTTTTTCCTTCTTCTAAATTAGATCAGACAAAAGAAACAAAACATTTTACATTTACATTTCCTTAATGTATTCAGAACCCAATCCATTTAGGTAGAGGAGTACCAGAATCTTAACATCCATTTTGGAGTCATATTTTCAGATTTCTCTGCTCCTTGTTTTTAATATATATACTATAGTACAAAATACTTACATAACCAAGCAAAAGTAAGTACCATACACACCATATATATTCAGAGAATCTCACGTAAAAGGAAGAATTGGGGGGTTATGGGACTTCTTTTGCTTAATTCCTTGGGACTTCACGCTTGAAACATATACCAGCCTCCAATGCTAAGTGGGAGAACAAACAGCTGTAACAGCACAGGTGGACACATTCAAACCAACTAGATAGACTTAAAAAAAGGGAGGAAAAAAGTTTTGGTGATTAATAGATGAGAACTAGTTGTTCTTAAACCAGGAGAAAAGTGATGACCAACACATGACTGACAAAAACAATGGAAAACATCAATTTGTGACATCTTGTGGATGCTGGTGTTTTGTGTTTTCTTCAGAAATCTTTGTGTCTAGTTACTTTAACACAACTACAGTATAACATTGTTCACTTATTGACTCGGGAAGCTTTCTCTCTCTTGCGCTCTCTCAATGTCAAACTGCAGCACACATGGTCAATGCAGCTGTTTTCGTTTCTTTGTTTGGCATCTATGTCATTTTTGAGATTGCATCCTTTTTCCAGCTGCAGCACTTTTCTTTTAATGCGTTTGTATTTTTTGTTTGCAGCTGTCTTAATCTCGGTGTGTTGTTTTTTTTGCACTTGTTTTGTTGTAAGTTTGCTGTCATTTCTTTTTTGTGATTACATCTTTTATTTGGTGTGTTCTTAAATGTATATGCATTTTTTTTCATTTTTTTTTGTGTTTGTTTGTATGCCTCATTCCTGTCTTTGTAGTGTTCTGCCGGTAGCTCTGTATTTAGATCATGTGGTGTGCTGACTGCAATTTGATGTGTCAGTAGTATGACATCACACGAGCATGACACAGAGTAACCTTTTAGTGGATTAATGAAAGAAGGTGAACTTGGCTCTCTAAACACAATAGCATTAAGTCAAGGTCAAAACCCTGTCCCCAGTTCAAATGCAAACAAAAGCAATATCTGCAATTGTCAGCTGTGTGACAAGAATTAGTGAATAGTGGTTAATTCCTGTTGCAACATAGAATCTGGCCATTAATGCAGATTTTTTTTTTTTCCGAGGGGGGGAATGAAATTGTTCCACCGTTACACAAATGACAAAATTAATCAAAGTGAACTGTTTGTGCAGTGCTATACTTTGGTTTGTAGGTCCAGAACATGCTACTTTGTTTTAATCTCTTGCATTTACAAAAGGACTCAAGCATTCACATTGTGGGGCACTTCCATGGTCAGCTCTTTGAGAGAGAGAGAGAGAGAGAGAGAGAGAGAGAGAGAGAGAGAGAGAGAGAGAGAGAGAGAGAGAGAGAGAGAGAGAGAGAAAGAGAGAGAGAGAGAGAGAGAAAACCTCCCTCAAGATGCCCTCTCTGTGAACGTTCTATATGCTTGAGTCAAGCAATCACTAAAGATAAGGCTTGTTTGCATAGCAAGCGATTTACCTTGTACAATATACACACAAACTAACGCAACACATCTCCTGGATGTTATGTAAGTTTTTTTTTAACTATATATTCTCCACTACATACTGACTACTGCGACCCAAGGGTCAAGGTTGGAACATGTATGGTATGAAGCCCATGACCTATTATGTAGTATGGGTTTATCCGTTTTTTTGTTTTTTTTTGCCATCTGCCCGGTTCCCACAAGCTCATGATTAAACACACACTAAACACACTAAACACACTGCACTATTTAAACCAGACCAGAGTTAAAGACAGTGTCGTTTTGCAGTCTTCTTGCCTGACCTTACGGTAAATAAAGGCCATCATTATGGTTCTTGTTTTCTTTTTCTTTTTTTTTAATGAACAACACTATAATCTCTTGTCAATATGCTTTCAACAGATGTCGCCACTGTGGAGTTTAAGTCTGCTCTGTCTTTTTGCTGGTGCATCTTATGGTATGTTATCTCCTGATTTTCAGAGCCAGAAACCTATAAAAAATGTTTGTGCATCTCGATAAAGTAGAGTATGATGAATACCTAAATGTTTGTGGCAGTTCAATATATAAAAAAAAAAATGTAACGTATGTTCTTTTGACTCGCTGCAAACTCATCATAGTTAAAAAATGTAATTTGGGATTTTTTTTTTTTGGTTTTGTTTCAAACATTTTATTGTTTGTCCACTATTTAACATTCAAGAGCTTCATTGACATATGCATAGTTGTACCACACAATTTTGTCATCTTAGTGTGTGCCTAATGCCTCCAAGGAGTATAAGAAACACACCAAAAATGTCTGTTTTAAAACAGAACATTTGATAGTGTGAACACTGGCAGAATTTGTTTGTTTAAACCAAGTGTTGCATATTGATATTAATCTATTTCAAAATTACTGTGAAAAATAATTAATAAGATGGGCGGCTTAGTGAAAAAGTGGTTCGCACATCCGTCTAAGAGTTCAGAGTCCCGAGCACAATTCCATCCTACTACGGCCTTCCTGTGTGGAGTTTGCATGTTCTCCCCAAGCCCGCGTGGGGTCTCTCCAGGCACTCTGGCTTCCCTGCACACTCCAAAAACATGGATAGCAGGTGTATTGAACTCTCTAAATTGTCCTTGGGTGTGATTGGGTGCGTGAATGGTTGTGTGTCTGTCTGTGCCATGCGATTGGCTGGCAACCAGTTGAGGGTGTCCCCCGCCTACTGCTCATAGCCATCTGGGATCGGCACCAGCAAGCCTGCAACCCTTGTGAGGATAAGCATCTATAGAAAATGGATGGATGGATGAATTTATATAATCAGTATCTTCGCATAAATACATATTATGAATAAATGACAATAACATAATTGTCATGTGAAGAGTAGAATTTGGACCCAAAAGCAGAAAGGACACATATATGAAAAACTAAAAACTCTTTCTACTCAAAATAATCCAATGCAATCATAGCGGGCACTTCAAAAAATAGACTCGGAAACAAAACTCAAAGAGCTAGACTCAGGAAAATGAGCTAGACTCAAAAACATGATTTGGAAAGATACAAGGAGCACAGCTTAGCATGACGGCTTGAGAGTTTGACGATCACATGACATGATACAGCCAACCATAGTCACTGCATAGCAACTGATAGATCAATTTTAGAACAGTAAATACAGGCAATATGACAGAGGTGACAAACACTTAAAATGACAAAAGGTGACATATACATGAAATCACAACAACGATAATTTTAAGCGATAAGCGTGTACCGCTCGATTTTTTGAGTAGCTCTCCCAAGAACATCATTGTAGATGTAACAAGCAAATTTTCCACGATGAAGTCTTCTTTTCAACTGCATTTACAGTATTTGGGATATTATCAAGCAAACCCCAAAATAGAGGACTAGTGATCTGAGGGCCAGGAAAAGACTGCACCAGGCTGTCAACTTTGTGACGTAACTGCATGTCTTCCACATCTGTAGCTGCTGAGGTGTGCTTAGGTGAGCTTGGTTGCTTTAATGACCTGCCGCCATGGGGAGGAACCGCCCAAAGACCTGCCTCTGTCTTGCCGTGGGCCGCTGAGAGATTAGGCACCCGTTTCCTTCTCTTCACCCAGAGAAACCGTTACTACCAGGCAAGAAGGAGGCTCCCTTAACAATTTTACCCCCAATAAGCAGATTTCTGAGCTGTTATTGACTCTACTAGGATATCAAGCCTGATCCAACCATCAAAGCTTCCAACTACGCAGCCACGAGAAAAACACGATTCATCATTCCTGGTTATCTGCAGAAAGGAGATGAAGATTGGCCACAAGAGATGTGCAAGGTTAGAAAAGTGTGCCTCTGGTTTCACTGCTGGCTATGTCTCAGTTTAACTACAGATTGTATTTAATTTGTTTGTAATAATATTTATGAGAATAAAGTCAAAATATATTTAAGATCAGAATAGAGAAATACTTTCATCATTAAAAAAACTCAGCAAAGATTAAATTTCTTTTTTTTATGAAGTTAATTAAGTTATAAGGACATTCATTTTTGTCATATACGTATATTTGGGTTACAAGTATTTGGTGTCATATTTACCACATTTAAGCTTAATTTACGTTGCACAGCATTTATTTGTGTGTAACGCAGTAATGGGAAAATTAAGCCTCATTAACCACTTCCAACATCTTTTTTTGCACCTACAGATAATTACTGTTCAACCTTTTTTAAGCCATGGCAGATTGTTTTCCTTTGGAAAAATCTCGAGAAACACCACCAGCTGAAAAATGTAAAATCTCAAACTAAGAATTTTAAGTCAATTTAATCAAACTTTTATTTATCAACAGGACTCAAACAAACACTGTTTAACACCCCTTTAAGAGCTTATCTCAAAGTATTGGAAGACAAACAAGCTGGCCCTTTAAGAAGGAGGCAGGTGAGGATGGAGAAAGAGTTAGTCTGCTCATCATGCTCTGGTATGGAGTGATGTTAAACAAAATAAAGTGTGCAAAAAAGAGACTGCTCAACCTTCATAGTACAGTTAGGTTACTGGGCATAGGAAAGAAAGCTAGTGTGTGTCCCAAAACTTCATTCCTAAAAGCAAATACCTAATTATGTATTGGTTGATGAAAATGACAATTGCATTGACAAATCCAGGTCATGCTGATGTGGGAGAATGTGAACTGTATCGCCGTGGAGTGGAAAAACGGTGTGAGGGCTCAGTACGCCCAGGCTGCCAATAATGGCAGAGTGCTTGCTGCACAGGTGGCCTCCATGATGACATTTCTCATGGTATGTTCCTTGACCCTTCATACTCCCAAATTTTATAAAGTACCATCTTGAGAGATTACTATCCATCAAAATGATTCCAACTTTGAATGCAAAACAAACCGAGCGTATTCTCATGCATTAACAGAGTTTAAATGACATATGATGTAAACAGCTTGTGGTTCAGATGATTAATTGGAATGAATATTTTCCTGGCCTAGGGAAACTACAAGCAGACAGCAAATAAATTCCAAATTATTGGTCATAGCCTTGGCGCTCATGTTGCTGGAGAAGTTGGTAGCAAGATCGGCGGCCTTGCGCGTATCACAGGTAATTCTGTCACACACAAACACACTTGTATGCAATTTTGTACAATTATTTAGTTATGCAAAATGAGAAGCAGAAAAATGCCAGACTGGCTCATGATCCATCTTGTCTGTCACTCATCAGGACTGGACCCAACTGAGCCTTACTTCCACGGCACAAATGCCGCAGTGCGCTTGGACACAACTGACGCCGCCTTCGTTGACGTCATCCACACTGACGGACATCCTTTCAGCTCAAAGCTTGGTACCCGTTATTGTTGGTGAAAATGTTTCAAGTGGACCTTGACTTGATGCATTGAGTTCAATGCACAAGCTCAAGCTGACTTAATATTGTGTTTGTTCAGGACCACGCTCGTACAGTATCCATATATTAAATAGACCTAACATCTGTCCCAACCATTCGGGTTGCCAGAGAGACAGATGGTAGAAATAAGGCTGTGCTATGACAGCGTTGCGTGTTGCGATAGGATTCCGCGAGTCATAGAAATGGAATTTCATTATTTGTAACAGTAAGGTAAGACTGGTTCTATTTCGCCCTGGTTTCACTCCCTAGCTGAGGGTTCTTTTAGAGACTCCACAGACAGATGATCTGACTTCTAGAATCTAGTTATGACTTTTTTTTTAATATGGTGCAATTAGAAATACAAGGCGAGGGGGGGGGGGGACATAAATCCTTTTTTAGATTTTATAGGGAGCCACTGCAGTGAGGCCAGAATTGGAGAAGTAGGATCGCTTCTCGTAGTTCTGCTCAGCAATGAAGCAGCAGTATCTGTCCCGGCTGGAGACACTTCAGAGACATAGCCTGCCAGTCAGCAGTTAAAAAAAAAACAAAAAAAAACTGGTGTAATTAGATTTCAAACTGTTCTCACCCATTTACTGCATAAGCCTTGATCCAAAAGCCAGATTATATATATATATATATATATATATATATATATATATATATATATATATATATATATATATATATATATATATATATATATATATATATATATTTGAAATCAAATTACACCAGTTTTTTTTTTTTTTTTTAAACTGCTGATTGGCAGGCTATGTCTATAACAAATGTTTTTTTTTTCTTTTTCACTTATCGCGCGGGGGGGTTCCGGGTACAATTAACCGCTAAAAATGAGGGATCACTGTATTTATATATATAAACACTGAATTGATCTTGTTTTGGTTTCAATGGTCAGGTCTTGGGATGTCCCAGGCCATTGGCCACATTGACTTCTACCCCAACGGAGGAGAACTGATGCCCGGTTGCAAGGCGAACAAAGGCAGTGAAACAGACCTAGATGCTATTTGGGAGGGTAAGTTCAACTCAGATGGAGACCCCTGACATTTTTTTTCAAACTAACAAAAAAAAGAATACACAATACAGAGAAGTGTGGCCACTGGTAGAGAAGTACAACATACAAGATTTGTTTCTTCTTTGTTTGTTGTTTTGTTTGATGTTTCTTTCAGTTTGTGATTAGAAACCACGTGCAGTATTCAAACAATGGAAACTGAAGTCAAAATGAACACAACATAATCTCAAAGATCGCACGTAAACTATAAACTGTCCTCTATAAACTGTTTTCGTTTGTTTACTCTGCAGCTACCATTCGAAAATCAAAACGTGAAAACTGGAACAATGAACACAAATATGAGTCTAAGACATTTCTCAAAAGTGCTTCCAGTTTATCTCTTTTACTTGGGTCTTCTTTTTTACTTGCATGCTGTTTTTTACTGTGCTCTTTTTACTTGCGTGCTCCTTCATCTGATGTGCTCCTTTTTTTCCTTGTGCGCTCATTTTTTCTTGTGTGCTTCTTCTAAGGTGTTTCGCTGTTTTTGTATGTGATGATCTTTTTTGTGTGCTGAGTTTTTTTGTTTGTGTGATTTGCACCTCAGGGCCACCGAACATTTGCACAGTCTATGTTAATATAGCTTTAAAGTAATTAACGCCTTACTTAAACACTGGTGGTGCTCAAATCTATCGTCTTTCGTCAGGTACAAAAACGTTTGATGCCTGCAATCATGTCCGAGCCTACCAGTACTACCAGGAGAGTATGGTTAAATCTCAAGGTTTTGTAGGATTCCCTTGCTCCGACGCGGCCAGTTTTGCAGCCGTAAGTATTTCTGCTAATAAAGACACATTGACACATAACAAGTGCAGACTATGTTGGCCATGCATATAACAGTTCCATGCATATATACTGCCAAAATCATCATTGCACCTGAGGAAAAAAAAAGGAAAAAAAAGGAAAATGTGAAATGGTTGGTACTGTGCAGTCACAATGAGAGCACTGGGGCTTTGCCATACTGACATTGAAAGTATTACAAAAAAAATTGGGGCAAGCGAAGAAAAAAAGGTTGACGGAATTCTTGCTTTTATCCCAGAGATTTGACTTCCCAGAAGTCTCACGTTGAAATTTCGGTATTTATTTCTCAAAGTCAGAAAAAGACAGAATTCTTACTTTAAAATGAGCAATCCGACTCCCACTTATTATTATTAAAATGGTCACTAGTCAAAATTCTGAGTTTTCTCTGAATTCTCACATTAAAGTCAGAAATCTTTAAAGGGAATTATTTAAAAAAAAAACCATACTACTGATAGATATAATGTAAATAAATGGCAATCATGAGCTTCAGTGATTAGAATGTCTGCAGAGATTTGGTTGTAAAGTGCGATATAAGATTATCAGAATTCTCACTTTAAAGACATCATTCTGACATTACAGTATTCTCAAAATGGTCACTTTAGTCAGAATTCTTTTCTCAGTTTTCTCAGAATTCCGAATTTAAAATTGGATTTCTCACTTATGATTCTGGCTGTAAAGCGATATATAAAGGCAGAATTTTCATATATAAAGGCAGCATTTTCAAACGTGAGAATTCTCACGATAATGAACATTTTGAGAATTAACTCAGATTACTCACTTTAAAGTAATAAATATAATACAAAAAATGTGTGAAAAGTGATAGTTCTAACTAAAGTAAAATTCTGACTCAAATGATCATTCTTGGAGTAAAGTTAGAATTCTGACTAACTTTGTTCTCTTTAAAATCAGAATTTTGTCAGAGGTCAAATTTCCCACTTTAAAAGTAAGAAATTTGAATATAAAAAAAGGATGGCGAGACTCCAGTCTAAATTTCAGAAAAAAAGGTAGAAATCTCAGAATTTTACTTTATAGTTATATTCCTATAAATAGTCAGAATTCTGACTAAAATGGGAATTCTGACTCTCAATTGAGAACACTGAGAAAAAAAGTCAGAATTCTGAGATTAAAATGAGACTCCTGCCAAAAAAAAAAAAAAAAATCTTCACTGGCCCTCATCCTGTTCCGTATTTAAAAAAAAAAATCTCCTTAAGTCAATTATGCAAACCGTCACGGTACTTAGGAGAATGTCTCAATCCAAACATAACTGACCGTATCTTGATACTTTTAGAGTAATTTTTGCCTGTGCAAAAAGTGTCTCCGATCTTCGCCAAAGAATTGTAGAAGAATGGAAGCGTAGTGGTAGATCCATGGCAGCGTGTTTATGGAGCCACCACCTGTCGCGGCAACATGACACCGATACGGCTGTGAACAATTTATTTGCTTTTAGAAGTCGATTCGGGCGAGATTGGATTTTTGTTGCAGGAGCGGGGAGATATAAACAGACCTCCATCGTGTCTTCCATTGGGACAACTTGTATCTGCAGCTGTTGGTGATAATGGCAGTTTATCCCGGCTTTGGACACGTCTTGATCAAAGCCGGCATTGTGTAGGGTCCGTGTTATTCCTACGACGGGGACATGCTTGGCACCGATCCGGTCGGTTCCCACAAAGTTACTGTACATACAGTTTATGGACTAAATACATTGAGGATTTGATTAGGACTTCATCAGCTCTGACCGCAACCCCAGACTGCACCTGGTGTATGAAATGTGGAATAAAACAATAAAATTGCCTTGCTGTGCTTGATCTTTGCAGGGAAAATGTTTCTCGTGCGTTGACAACAAGTGCCCTCTGATGGGCCTGTACGCCGACAGGTTCTCTTTGAATAATACCGTCTCTCAGACTAAGTACTTCCTCAACACTGGCAGTTCTGAACCCTTTGGACGTAAGTACATTTTTTTATTGTAATTTTCAACCCTTTTTCATTGATGTAATCATTGCGATATATTTTTTTGGGCTAATTATGTCCTAACCGAAACCTCAAACAGTGCGGTGCCAACAGTATCCAATTTATTACACGTTGGACCAAGATTTGTAGTGGTATCGCTACATAGGTATGTTTTATCCCAAAACTCATCGTCGGTTTGATTTATGGCTTGTTCTTCAGACAAATGCATCGCTAATCACGGATAACAACGTGCATCCGTGTAAAACTCAACAAAATAACATTTTGCAAAGGAATCACGATAACAATTTAGGAATAGGTTATTTCATGTTCCAATTAATTTGTTCTCAATTTGAAAAAAAAATGTACTGTTCTTTTCATGGCATTAAAGAACATTAGATTAAATTTGCTGATACCTGCAGAAACCCTGTTAAAACCCCCTTGAAGTGCCTTTTCATTTCAAATGAAAGGGATCAGAACATTTGCCCAATACTGTATCATCAAATAAGCAAAGGTGAAATCATCTCAACATTTGTTCTTTTTTCCCCTTCTTTACTAGGTTATAGCTGCAATGTGAAGGTAACTTTGGATGGTCCGAGCTGGTCTAACCCAGGCTTCATGTATGTGGCACTTGCTGGAGAAAGTGACAGTACAAAGGAATACCAACTTCACGTGTAAGGCATTTAAGTGCAGATAATCACACACTTTAAGCAGATTTTAAAATACACCCAGATATCAGTTCGGCTTGTAAATATTGCATGGAGTTGTGTTTGCTTGAGTCGAGCCTTCCTCAAGTTTCGCTGTCAGTCAAACAAGATGCATAATTTAAAGGCTAAAGCCCAATGTCGTTTTAAATTGTGACTTATCCAAAACGTATCCATTACTTTTTTTTTTTTTGCATAAAGGTGACAGAACATAATTCGTTCCAAATTACTGATGAACTAATTTATTTGTACATTGTTTACAACTATTTAAAAAGGAAATACGTTTGTTAGGGCTAACACAGACTTCACTGAGGTCTGGGTGGCTGATCATTTTGTAGTGTTTGAAAAAAAAAAAGACAAAAAAAATTAGCCACGTTTGCCAAATTTATGTTTTTATATGTTGTTGAGAAACATGTAATAGCGCCGCATAATAGTCTAAAATGACAGATTTGCACAATTTGAGGGTCTTACAAGGTTCCTTTGTAAATATCTCACAACCGTCAGGGAAGAGAAGGGTTAAAAGAAAAAAAATAAGTACAATATTGAAAAAAAAGTGACATTAAACGTCTAGCTCCAGGGATAACTTTTTTTTTTTTTTAAAGCAGGCTCAACGTATTCTTAGTTAATTCATTGCATAGGTTACAATTTACATGTACATACTTATGGAGGACCAGTCAAAGTTAAAGCATCAACTTTAAATTAATTCAACTGATTTAGGTGATCCGTCTTACCTGTTCTCAGGGGCACAATGACTCCAGGAAAGACTTACGAAGTGCGCATTGATGCCGAGGTTGATGTGAGAACCGTAACAGAGGTGAAATTCCGATGGAACAACCACATCTTCAACCCCTTGAATCCAAAGTATGGGGCCTCCAAAGTGGAGCTGATAAGGGCAAAAGACAAGCAAGTGTAAGTAAACAAAAGTTCTTAACTGCAAAACAAACAGGATCGCTTATTTTTTTTCCAATTGTGTGCACTACTTTTTCTCTGAACATACAAAACAAATCAATGTAATGTCGTAATGGACACGCTTTACTGATATGTTGAAGTACTCATTTTGGCCACTAGAGAGCAGCATTGGACTGGCATTTAGAGAGGGACATAAAATGCATTCCGCTTTTGCTGGAGGAAACCTAAAAAACAAACAAAACAAAAAACTGTATTTATTTGGTGATTTAAGTGTATGTGTTTTGGGGTATCAGTGTTCCTCAAGTATATGGACTCTTATTCCTCAAATGCATTAAATTCAAACTAAAAATTACAGTCACTGCAAGTCTAATGTTTTTTACGTTGTCCATTAATTTCTTTTTCCTCTCTCTTGCAGCACTCACTTCTGTGGAACAGAAAATGTCGCAGAAAATGTGATTCAGTCAGTGCTTCCTTGCCAAGCATAAACTTCATTGTGCAAGCAACCTTTTAATAAAGATCATGAAGTGAATCATTTCCATTTTCTTGTCATTCATCAAACGCACATCAATAATGATGTAACTACATTAAATCTTATGCATATTGAATTGAATTCCTCAATTTCAATTTGCATTGTGCCGTATGATCACACTGTATGGAAAACCTGAGAAGTTCAAAATGAGAGAGCTGGGGGCATCTCTTGCTCAAGAGCTTCTCAAAAATAGTTCGGAGTAGGTGAAGTCAGCCCTAACTATATTCCAAAAGAGGAAGATTTTAAGTCTGTGCTTGAAAAGTGAGACGGGAACAAATTTGGATGATCCTTCAACAGGAGAGGATCTAAGAATGAAAGGTTCTTCCTCCCTTTCTACGTTTACAAATTCTGGAATGTAGAAAATGAATTTTGGGAGTGAAGCACTAGATTATGTAAATAAGGCATCACAAGCCCTTAGGGAAATAATGGCAGCTGAACAGTGCTTTATATGTGAGCGTTATGGCCCAACCAAGGCTGATGCTGATTTAAATAAATTATTTTATAGCTATATGAAATGAAACTGATGAACCTGTTTTGCCAGCTGCTTGTTATAGCCAGTTCTTGTTATAAGAAAATCGATTCCAAATGCTATATCTTGAGTAACTGTCAGTCTTTACATTATATCAGTGTTTCTCAAATTGTGGGCTGGCCCCCTCTGGGGGTGATGCCTGGTGTTGCACGTATCACCCTAGGGAACAGACTTTGCCATGTGAAGTGTAATTGTACCTCCATGGCACCAGGTGGCACAGTGGTGCTCTCATTATTAAAGTCTAAATCACATTGTGATTTAGAAAAAAAAAAGCCTGCATATTATGTACATAATACCTTTTTGTTTAGGTTAAAATGTCTAAAGTATTGGTATTCCTGTGTTAATTTTCCGGATGAATTCACATTTATTATTTATTGATTTCATATTTCTGTCAGCGTCAAACTTAAGCTGGGCAAGTTGTGTCTCTTTTAAATAAGGGTTGATGTATGTATGTATGTATGTATGTATGTATGTATGTATATATGTGTATGTATCTATATATATATATATATATATATATAATTTACACTATTTCTCATGCACTTCAAGTTATATTATTCTGGTTCAGACTGTTTCAGAGTTCAAATCCCTGCTCCAGCCTTCTTGTGTGGAGTTTGCATGTTCTCCCCGGGCCCGCATGGGTTCTCTCCGGGCACTCTGGCTTCATTCCACACTCCAAAAAACATGCATGGCAGGACACAGTAAATTGTCCTTAGGTGTGATTGGGTGCATGAAAGGTTGTTCGTCTCTTTGTGCCCTGCAATTGGCTGGCAACCAGTTCAGGGTGTCCTCCGCCTACTGCCTGAAGCCAGCTGGGATAGGCGCCAGCAAGCCTGCGACTCTTGTGAGGATAAGCGGCTATTGAAAATGGATGGATGATATCATTTTAGGTATAACATTTTTATAAGTAATGATCTTATCTATAGTCACCGCAGTGAGAGGGGGATGCAAAATGTTTTCTCTTTCCCTTCTCAAAACATAATTGAGAAGCACTGCATTAAATGAAAGTATGCCATGCAAAATCAGATGACAATACAACAAAAAGCAAATACGATTATGATGTACCCCTCCAAAAAAAGCCTGCGACCAAATCCTGCGCGGAGCGACCAACTGCAAAAGTTAGTGTAAAGTCCTAGTTTGTGTCCGCAGAAATGAAAAAGAAAGAAAAGCCTGTTTTATAGTTGTAATTATGTGTGTTTTAAAACACAAGTTTGAAATAAACAAATTAAAGAAGAAAACTCAAAAGTTATCACAGTCACACCGTTTTTTTTCCCCTCATGTCAAGTCGCAGACATACTTGTTGTCACTGTCAAGGCCTGTCAGGACAAGGAAGGGGTAAATATTACCCTTATTAATGCAGAGACATCATGTGCCATTTACGCAAACACAAAATCAACAGCAAATTACATGGTGAGATCACTGCTTTCACCTGCTTATTTGAATGCACAATGTGTCACATATATGTGTAATTCCAAAGTCTTGTGCGCGCAACGCTTGCGAGCGCGTCTGCAATGCACTCATTAATCTGTCCGTGGCCTTTCGCTGCTTTATGAAGTCCTGATTGTGTGTCATTGTTTTGGCTTCATTTATTTAAACGCACACCCTGTAATCACGCTTGCAAATACACAGCTTTAAAAAGGCGAGCTGCCATTTTCATCATGGCGCTAACAAAGTCTATTTGAAATCACTCTGAGCTGAGCCATCAGCACTCACACAATACCAATCAGAGGAAGAAACTCTCCGCTTCCGTGCTTCAAGCCTGACTACATTAATAATATTAATAAAACAGCAAAGTGAATGTGTGGGCTAAGAGGTGGCGTCGGGGGTGTCTTGAAATCCTCTAAAGACGTCCGTCTTTGTCTCACAGTCTTGTTTCTCTTTTCATTATTGGCTCATTGAAAGTGAAGGCTAATGACAAAATAGCAGACTAATTCCTGTAATTATGTGTGTTTGTCAGAGAAAATTTCCAAATGACAGCACTTCCTTTCTCTGCTCTTTAAGCCAGTAGCTTTGGGGGTGGCATTGTTACTAACAAAGCATTTTATCGACAAGTCATGAATTAGTTGAGGTATAGATGTAGGTTTCAAGCGGAAAAATAGTACCCCGAGGAGTTGCTTGCACAACAAATGTAACCCCTGGCCGTTGAGCTGTGGGTGTCATCTTCGAGAGCAACTTTGTTTTAAAAGAGGGAACTATTATGAGATGCGCAAGACAGTGTGTTTATGTCCGACAATAATCTATTTTGATTTCAGTTCATGTAACAAAGTGGCCAAAATGCCAAAACCCTTGACCCAAAGGTGACCCAGAGGTGTCCAAAATACGCCCCGGGCGCCGCCCACATTTTTGCAGCTTGCGCCATATGCTAAAAATACATTTCGACATGGCCGGCAATGCTATTCAAAAAAGTAATAAACAGCTTTGATGGTAGACGCTGTTCCGGGAGTGAAAAAAAAAATCCTAATTCATCTTATCACTTTGAACAAAAAGCGTTGACGTAGCAGCCTTATTTTCAATCAAATGACTAGGGTATAAAGAGCTTAAAATTAGATACTAAAGCACCAAGAGCAATCACTTGGTTTAATGAATTAATTACCAAATTAATTGATTACTTTAGGTACTAAAAGTCCTAGTGGGTTAACTACTAAAAGTACAAAAATATGAAAAGTAATTGATTACTATAAATGTATAAACTTATACCTTTAAAGTCAGGATCATAAACAATGGGTAACTAATTGCTTTATTGATTTTACTGTGTTTAATAGGTTTAATGAAAAAAAAAAAGTGGCCCTGACGGCTTTGGAGTTTTCTGAACGCAAAGTAGAACGTTTGCACACCCCTGTTTTAACCTTAATCTGTTATTCTGTTATTTTGAAAGAGTGGCAATAATGCCCTTGGGTCTGGTATTTGTTGTGTTTGGGTTAGTATCGAAGTTTTCGGTTCTTTTCTGTTCTCGGCTTTTGATTAGTCTTTTCACGTTCTGGGTTGTTTGGGTTTTGTTCATGTTAGTTCATGTTTTTGTTTCCCTTGTGTCAATATCTTGTTTGTGGTATTTCGTCCACTTGTACGCTGTAACCTGCTTCTCTTGTGTTACCCAATCAGCTCCTTGCACCTATTGTGTCATGCCCAGGTGTTCCTTGTTGTCTCGTCAGTTTGGAGTGTTTACCAGTAGATTGTCTCTTGGTGGCTAGCAAATGAATAAATAAATGAATAAATAAATAAAAAACCTGCAGATAAGCAGCAGGTCTCAAATTGTGAGAAAAAAGTTGTGGCTTATAGTCCAAAAACAGACTACTTAAAACTTTTAAATGCATTCAGTTTGACACACATCATAAATATGTTTGACATGGCATGAGATTGAAATTATTCATTTGACCAGCATAATTAAACGTTTTAAGCACCACATTTTTGGCCTTGGAAATAAATTGATGTAGCAGTTGCACACCAAGCAACTAAAAGGTTGAACAGAAGCTCAGTATTGCATTGTGCTCAAGAATGAAAATGTATTGAGGGGTCAGCTGACACTAACATATTGTGAAAATCTATTGCCACATATACACACGATTTTGTGTTTACTCCATACAGTATATTTCTGTATATAAAAATATATTCATTAAGCAGTAATGCTATAGCTAGCATTAGCAATGAAAACAAGTCAACGGTTGCCAGGCTGATATTGTGAATACTTCCGTTTACTGTTTGAAGACTTTTTTTAATCAATTAAAAAAGAAAAAGACATTTACCTGTTGAGCAGAAAAGTTAGCATTAGCAGTGTAAACAAGTTGACGTTAGAGATGGTTGCTGATATTGACTTATTGCTGAGTATTAGAAAAACAATTATTGTTAATTGTTTGACGTAGATTTTTTTTTAAGCACAATCAATAAAAATAAAAGGTAAACTTACCAATCAAGCAGAAATGTGGCTTTTGAATCCTCTCAGCTTTAAGCCCCTTCACTGTTTATGTTCACTAGTTACTTAGTGCTATCAAGTGGAATGGACATTTCTTTGTATATCAGAGGTGGATATTCCACAATATTTCTGCAGAGTAGGCAGCACGATATGGCATGGAAATGTTCCCGTTGCAAGTTTGACCTAAAAGTTTGCATGGAATGACAGACATCTCGTCAGTATAGGCCTTCCTTCTGTCGCTGATAGTTTGTTTGTCCTTGTGGTAGTTTCCTGGAAATCGAATACAAAACAAACACATTTAAAAATAAAACAATGCACGGCGGTCCTACTTTGTTTTTTTCTGGAATGTTTAATTGAGAAAACTTACAGGTAAATTTTGAGTGTTGTTTTCTCTTTTTTTTAACGGCCTTTATCGCCAATTTAAAGAGGTATAAATGGTTAGATTCTTGGTCAGATTCTGAGTTTATTTTCCTTTGTGTCAGACGAGGCTGGTGCGCAGAGTATATATATATATATAAAAAATCAGTCGCTGTATGCGAAGATGGAAGCCATAATATACTTTCCGTTTCAATTAATAAAATGTAAAAGTCTGGATGTCGCGTTCACGGCCATCGAACCTGCCAGGTGAGTGCTGGATAAGGAAGAGGGCGGTGCTAACGCAGTCGCTCATTGTCCTTTTTCTTATTTCTTTCTTTCTTTCTTTCTTTCTTCCTTTCTTTCTTTCTTTCTTTCTTTCTTTCTTTCTTTCTTTCTTTCTTTCTTTCTTTCTTTCTTTCTTTCTTTCTTTCTTTCTTTCTTTCTTTCTTTATTTATTTATTTATTTATTTATTTATTAATATTTGTTAGTCCTCTTCTATGACGGCTAATCAGGGTCGTCGAATGAGAAATAAAAAAAAAGACTACAGCTACGTCTAGACGTCATCCATGCCTCGAGTCAAAATTCATCAAAGGTGAGCGTTTGCGCAAAAATGAAATACTGTAATTAAAATAAAATAAAAAACTTTACATGACTGCTCAATTTCCCCTCAATAAGCTGCTGAGCCCCATTTTAACTCTTGAAAATGCCCAGCTGTGAAATGAAAATCATAACCATCATAAGGCTGAGTGAGAAAATTCCAAAATGTGCAAATCTTTTATCTTGGCAAGAGTTGTCCTCTTTGAATAATATACTTGATGATTTGTATTCTGCTTTAACATGTATATTTTTTCGTTTACCAAATAATTATAGCAATAGATTTTCATTGATGACCTGTGATAATCAAAAATTCAGAAACGTTATAAAACCTGAAAAAACACTGAATTTGATTGTGTTTTCAAACTTTTGACAGGTCCTGTATAACGCTGCATCATTAGTGGAGGATTCTTGTGTCGTTGCACATATTGCAGCATATCGCAATACTTAGGTTAAACAAATATTCACTTCAGACAAACGTCTTGAATTTTATTTTGTTTTTCCTCGGACAATGAAGCCTAAAAGACTAAATGTGTCAGTCACCTTATTATAGTCCCATGATTTTTACTGGCTAGCCACCAGGCACCAAACCGTGCAGTCATCAAAAGCAGAGAATGGATGTGGGAGAGCAGTGCAGTGAAGGGCCATTTGGAGAGTTCGGGTGCCGCCCGATTACCGTAGCAACTGCTCTTTTAGATGGCTATTTGAGGAAAATGGGCCATGCCTGTGCAACCTCTTCACCCTGTCCACAGTCTGCTTCCACAAACACACACTCATGCACATCCAAGCTTAAGCGAACCTTTGCCCTGTGACGGTTTGAGTGGCTCTTTAGCAGCACTTCTACAAAAATAATACACTCCATGCACAAATGCAATATGGTCACTCAATGCATTCCTGTGGTTAATCTCTAGTTCAATCTGTGAATCACTGCTGGAAGAGATTTTTATTTTCAGCAGAAGTGTTGCAATTAATATGGTGGCAGAAATAATATACGAATGTGTACATGGAACTGAACACGTTTCTGTAATTGTTATTTCATTCATATTCATGAACGTAATATTTATTAAAAAATAAATAAAACTAGGCTAGTCGAGCTGCATGGAACATATTTTAAACAACGTTTTGAAATAGACTAGTAGTAAAAAAAGAGCAGGATTATTTTGCCCTTTAAATTGTGTTGAGGAAATACAACATTTTCACAATAGAAATATGATATAATTGAATCCAATCATCATATCTGAAGCGGTTTTTGACGTCCACGTGGCTCATTATTGGAACGTTTCATACACTTTCTCCTTGTGTGGGAGAAAATACTGCCAAAGGCATTCTGTAGAAATCTCACACGGTGGCAGTGTGGCAATACAAAACCTCAAACATGTGACGAAACAACAACAAAAAAAAACTCAACCAGTGTGGGCAAGTGCAAGCTTAAACGTGTGCGTCTGAAAAATCTATTAGTGGATATCAGTATAAAATACTGAAAACGTTTATTTATGTTAAAAAGTGACACACTAGTAGTAAAAAAAAAAAAAGTATGCAACTATTCGTCTTTTTCGGTTTGTGGTCTGAAGTCTACTCTGCACTGGGGCGGAGCTACATGGAGCTACAACCTTTAGTTTTATTTACAATGACTGCAAATTAAAACGTTATAATATAAACCTATTCATAAATTTGTCACTGAGGTCAGTCCTCAATGAGGTCATTCTGGTCACAAAAAAAATTGGCAATAGCACTGATCACGTTAAAGATTAATGTGATTTAGACAAAAAAAATCAGCACATTTATACCTTTTTCAACATGTTAAAATATTTAAGATATTGGTGTTCCAGATCAATTTATGTGTATTGCTTTTAATCGTTTAAAGTCTTTGTTTGACATTAAATGGTTCATTTTGTCAAAAAGGTTTCTAGTTTGAATAAGGATTGACATTTTTTTCCTGGACTTCTTGATGCACTTAAAGCATTTATTTATTCTTTTTTAGATTCAGACTAAGCTGTAACCTTTATAAAACCCTGTAAATATAAAAAATTGCTGAAAGCTGATTTGAATTGATTTATTTTCTTATGTCAATGTTAAAAAAGATGCAATTTTAGGTATACTTATATCATTTTCATTGATAATGATCTCTTATAATCACCGTAGCGAGTGGGGTGGGGGGTGAAAAATTTCCTTGGGGTGCTTTGCAAAAAATATTTGACAAACATTGTCTTGACTAAACTGAAATTGTATGAATATGATTAATGTTTTCCAAAAATCACTGAATAGTATAGCTCTGGCACTCTCTGTATAATGTTTCCAATTGATGGTAAACTCCAAAAAAAGAACAACCAGAAAAAAAGAAAAGCAGAAAACAGTCCTTGAAAGACACATTTTTATTCATGAGAATCCGCCTGTGAATAGTTGTAAATGGTTCGAATACACTTCATTATGTAAAATTAGCGGACATGAAGCAACAGAAGATTTAAAAAAAAAGAACAATTAAGATTTCACCCGTCGAAAAATGAACAACTAAGTACATTCAAGAGTGATTGAGATGATTGTAAGTTCAACCATGTCAAGTGTTTGACTGTAGACAGGGTGAAGCAAATACAGTACATGGTCTACATGAGATTTCTGCTTAAGATTCAACCAGCACTTCACACATAGAAAGCTATAGAAATTGTGTTAATACACGATCCTACTTCATATTTGCGCGAGTGAGCGTGCCCGGAGACGAAATGTGATAGCTTATATCAGCAGAGTATACAAGTGATGTGGTGGGCATCTCAGCTTCCCACGTGTGATGTCCAACAACAGTGAACCTTGATTGTTGTGACTGCAGACAGCTTGTGTTTTGTCTTTTTGTGACACATGCGTAACGTGCATTGCAGAGAGGAGGGCTGACAAGAGCCGCACGTGCACTGCGCTGATACCGGAAAGCACGACAAGCTAGATATGCATTAAAAAACAAACAAAAAAAAAACTCATTCACTGCCTTTGACGACCACACACGTCAAAGAGCCATTTTTACTCCGATTGCCATAAAAGTCAAAAATCCACTTGACTAATTATTGGATGAGTTGACTTGAGAATAATACAGGTACACAACATAACTCATTTCAAGGGTTTACTGTTATTGTTTTCTTTTTTTTTTTAATTTGTGTCAGTGGATGAGAATGAGGTTTGAATTCTACAGAGAAAAAACTGCGCTCTTAGTAAGGTCTCTGTAGTATGCCATTTGCAAAATAAGTAAGAGCAAATATGACCACAATTTGTATTTATAACAAATTTGAACAGAGCTAAACTACTGCATTATGAACCATAACGTGTACACACTGGATGCGTGCAACTATTATCGGCGACAAGCATAACAATTAATCCAATCGTTACCAATTTTGCCAGTCGCTTACAATTAAGGGCCTGAGAAAACTGAGGAAAAATAAAGCAAATGTGCTATCCTGTTTAGAACCACAACCTCCGTCCGTTCAAGAGCAATTTTTGAACAATCCTAAAGGGTCATATTCATTGTTAAGCAACAATTACTTACAATATAAATAGTTGAATCCCTTCTCATCAAGTACAACATTATGGATGACACACTGAGACCCTATCTGTGTACTTTTTTGGGAAAAAAACAAAAACAAAAACTATTGCAACCACTAACTCTTATTTTAACTCATTCAATGCCAAAGACATTTTTTTTTTTTTTAAAGAGTGCAATTTTTCAATCCCAGGTTATTTGTTTTGCTAACGGAATGCGTAGATGGCTGATAGTAGGTAATCGATTACTTTGGGATGCCAAGTACTAAAGTAATCAACTATTTAAGTATTGAAGTACTAATAAAACAATTACTTTAGGACCTAAAAGTACAGAAATAATCAATTACTTTAGGGCAAAGGAATCAACTACTAAAGTAATTAATTTTTGATTAATTAGAAGCAGCCATTTTTAGACAATCCTTTAGCCAAACTTGAAAAAAAAAAGAAATGAATGAGTTAATTGATTAAACTGTTGATTACTTTGTAAATAAATCAATTATTAATTAGTAAATTAATCAGTAAGAAAACTATTTTTCATCCCTTTTTTCAAACACAAGACATTTAAAATTGACAGTAAAATATCATTAAACTAGCAGAAAACAGATTCAATTTCTGGTTTGAATCAGGATGTCAGGGGAAAAAACATTTTACAAAAGTAAAAACATTCATTTTTATTCAACATAAAAATAATGAGTCTCCCTCCATGGTTTACTACAGAAAATAAATATTTACTGGTAAGGGCCTGAAATACTGATGATTTGGACCATTTGAATGAAATCAGTCTCAAAACAATTAATCGATTAATTATTATAAATAATCAATCAATTTGAAAATAGATTTTTTTTAATCATTGCAGCTAGAAAAAAAATACTTAAGCTCGTCTGCTAATGAAAAAAAAACATTTCAAGGCACAGACTTCCAGGTTGAAATTGGAGGCAACAAAAACGTTATGACATTCACGTTTCTGTCAAATTAAGTAGTAGCACAAACTGCAGACAAAAACTAACTGTGCTTGCTGATAGTTTTCCGTCCACCACAACAAGGCCTGCAGCACATCAACCATTTGTGCCAATTTCTACTCAAGCAGAAATTCCTTTTAAATTCACCCTTTTTTATTTAAGATATTAGTGATAGGCAAATACATTGATTATTCATTTAGAATTCTGTTGTATATCAACACATTTGAAGCAAAATGGAAATAGATGCTAGCATGACTAGCAAATATATATATATATATATATATATATATATATATATATATATATATATATATATATATATATATACACATACACACACACACACACATATATACTGTATATATATGAATAAACAATTAGATTGCAGAAAATCTATACAGTGACTGACTTGTATCAACTTTTTGTGACAAATTTCGTTTTGTGGTGTGCTGTGAGAATTTTCAAATTTAAAATATGTGCCTGGGCTTAATAACATTTGGGAATCACCGTTGTAATAACGGCTAGCTTCATTTGAATGTGCAGTCCATAGCACTTGGTCCACATCATAACCTATACATTCTCTGTAAGCACACGTGAATTACATGTACCAATCCACTTTGCAGAGGTAGGACGCTAACAAGATGCAAGCTAGCTTAGCAACCGTGACCCGCTAAACAGAACGCGAACATAAGGAATGAACGGGCTGTTTGTCCTGCAAAAAATGTGCCACGGTGACTCTCGTGCTATGCTGGTTGACGTGCTCAATATGACAAGTGAAAGCGGGCGCATAAACTACTGAAGCTAAAGCTATCGACACAATGCTAAAAATCTGTACAATATTTAAATACTGTATATACAGAAATAAACAAATATTACTGTTTGTCACAAGTAAGTCATGTTTCATCTAACGATCGGAAGCATTAACGAAGAAGGCAGCGCTAAATAGGATCTGATGGTGGTACCGGTGTGCAGCGTGTTTCACATTTTTGACTTACTGGCCAGATTAAGGGAAACGCCTGGTGTTTTGGTGATTAAGAACTCAAAGAGTTGATGCAATATATACCAGTCATTCTTAAGCACAGGATGCAATGTTGCTTCACAGATTCAATAACTGCACGTTAGCATGTGTTTTGATTCAGATCAAAGAAAAGCATATCACGCGTCAGACTGTGTACGAATATTGAGGCTTTTATAGGCTATTTCCCACAGTCATGACTTTTTTTTCCTATATTTTTGAGAGGCGGCAGTAAAAAGCACTGGTGTCATAGTACATGCTGCTACCTTTTCATGCAGACGGCACAGTTCCATTCCCTGCTGGTTCTCAACCTCTATTTGGCATAAAAACTGTCTAACAAGGAGGTCAGCTACATTTTGGTGCTAGACGAAAGAACCCACAAAAAGACCCTAATTCAAATCCAGTGTAAAGTAAACCGAAATTCAGAAGACAAGTGAAATTCCGGGGACAACTAGCAGTATGAATACTTGACACCAAGGCTTTGTGTTTTTCTCTATTCTGCTTTTTTCGCGTAAAGCTATTTTGCAGAGTACGTATTCCAGAGGTACATTCACAGCATCGGCATAATTTTCACTGCATTTTATCCACACCATTTTGTCGTTGAGATGTGTCATAATTAGGGGTGTCCTGATCCGATATACAAACTGGATGTTGGTCCGATATTAGCATCCACGAAAAGCAGTGTCGGATTAGATTAGTTTAAATCCAATATCTCCTATATTAGCACATTGAGTAGTGAGAAAATGGAAAGTATTGTGTTGGCTCAATTCCCTTTTGATTCCACTACACCTATGAAAATAAGTTTAGTTATATTAACATCAGGGTTACTGTCACGTAAAGTGCTAAAAGTTTGGCTCGGCTTTAATGAGAGAAAGCTGCCGAAAAAAATACAGTGGTTGCATTCACATCTCATCTCTGAAACGTTAGGCGAAGATGTGAAATGTTGTAAAAGGTGATTATTATTATAGAAAAGTGGAAATCGATTAAATTTCCACTTTCATATTGTGTTAATTTTTGTCTGTTGTTTCCAGCATAAACTGAATGAAAAAAACATTCAGGAGAGTATATTTTTTTTCATTGACTCCTTTCATTTACAGTACATTTATATTATTCAAGTGCAGGGCAAGATCATGTTAGAGACTAAATTAAAGGAACCCAGAGGTTTGGAATAAATGGGCCATATTTTCTCTTACCTACTGTGGTTGACTATTGTTCTTTGAACACCATAACTTGATCAAGTCTTTTCTAACGTTCGGTACTAAAAAGATATGTATTATTCTCACTTGTTGGGGGCGGAGCTACATGGTGGCTCGGGGGGGGCCTGGGATGCCCCGCTGTCAGTCTCCGGCCACGCCGTACCTTGAAGGAAATTTTGTCAATGGTTCAGAGGTCGCGGGTTTGATTCAGCTTCCTGTGTGGAGTTTGCATGTTCTCCCCATTCCTGTGTAGGTTTTCTCTCCCATTCCAAAAACATGCATGGTAAGCATATTGGACACTCCAAATCGCCCTTAGGTGTGTCTGAATGGTCATTCATCTACATGTGCCCTACAATTGGCTGGCAACTAACTCTGCACAAGGACAGCTGGGATAGGCTTAAACTGATATAATAAATGTAACTATTTTGTTTCATGAAACCCTGACTGCACCAAAGAACGATGCACGCCCACCCACAAAGAAATGTTCTAACTATGACCCTGCGTGACAGTACTCTAAGCTCCAATATTGGTATTTCATCAGAAATTTTATCGGGACACCCCTAGTCATAATATCAGCTGATAGGAGATCAAGCAATAAAAAGTGCGTCTAAATGGGCTGTTATAATGGCAACGTTGGATAAATGGTTTCAGCTTGATTTAATAGTATATTACCCAGAAAGTGTCTAAGCCTCAATTTAGAACATTTGAATATTCTAGCAGTTGTGTGTATGTGCACGTGAGCTGCGCCGATTCCAATGAGCTCTCTGCCTCCTTCCTTAATGGCTGAGGAAATCGATACTGGCCTTGACTGTACGCCCGGTGGCCACGTCAACCGCCATGGCCCGAATCTCCGTGTCGCCAAACTGCATGAGCGTCTGGATCTCGCGGCGCGGGGCGGCGCTTTCCGTGCCGCTGACATCCAAGCGGAGCGAGCCGCACTTCTTGACGCCGGACTCGCTGATGAAGCCCACGTTCTCTTTTTCGGAGCAGTAAACGTGGATGACGATGACCTGCTGCGACGGCTTGGCCGGCGTGTAGCTACGTTTGACCATTTCGCCCAGCGCTACCGACTGGTCGGCGGCGATGAACGTGTCGAAGACGTCGGTGCACCAGCGCGTTCCGTCCTTGACCAGCAGCTTCTCGGGAGGATGCTTGCCTTCCACGAAGCGATTGAGGACGCCGACGCCGTAGGTAAGTGGCGAGCGGCGGACTTTGATGATGCTGGGGTCCAAACCGAAAAGCACGGCGCCCTTCAGGATGGTGAGGCCGACATCGTGGGGGATGATGATGCGACTGCGGCCCTGTAACATGTTCTGGACGGCTTGCTGAAGCAGAGCTGATTCGGCGAAACCTCCCACCAGGAAAAGGAACTTGATGTCGCTCACCTCAGGTTTCTCAAAGAGCTCATCTGCAGGGGAACACAAAATCAAACGCGTTTATTATCAGCTTACAGCCGGTTTCCTCAAAATCTAAAATCCATCTAGGATTTTAGCAACGAAGTCCCCAGTAGGCGTGGGCCAATATTAGAAAATATCACGGTACCACAGTACTAAAATTACCATGGAATAAAATCTATTCTATTTTAAATAAAAATGTAAGATTTGGTACATTAAGAAATATATACCATGTTTGAGTCTTTTATTAGGAAGACTTCCTAATAAAATAATAGAATAAAATAGAATAGAATAAAATAGAATAAAAGAGGAAGTCTTTGTCTTGAAAAAAGCTTACCAGTGATGGCCACAATAATTACAATATCAATAACAAGAATAGAATAACAAGAATATCAATTAATTGATGTAGTTATTTTCTTATTTATTCATTCATTTGTACTCAAACATGGTATATATTTCTTAATGTACCAAATCTTACATTTTTATTTAAAAATAGAATAGATTTTATTCTATCATCATCCATGGATCCCAAGAAGGTACAAAAAATGATTTTCAGAGGTGGCTTGTTGAGTAAACTCGGCAAGCCCTAGTGATACCGTATCACAGAACTGCACCACATTTCCACATATGTCCACTGTGAGGCACTAGACTTTGGAAAAAAAAATCCTCTAAAATGATCAGGTTCTATGTTTTCAAAATAAATAGAATAATAATAGGGTTATTATGCTAATAGGGTTATTATGCTTTTAGAATAATGACTTGGATGAGCATAAAATACGTTTCTGAACGAAAATGAAGACTTTTTGAAGTTGCGTTTTGAGAGCCATCATGTAAGATTTAAAAAATTGTCCGGAGGGCGTGTGCCCAGCATCATAACTTCATTTTGATTGGGACAGCTTTGCCCAATCATCTCCTATAAGTGGGCGATATCATCAGATGTCATGTCCCCCAAGCGTTTTCTTTTTTGTCTAATATTTATTTCTTAAAGGGATACTTACGCTGTGTTTTTTAGAACGGCTATAGAAGCCCTGAATTGCATTTGCCAGAACAAATAACTAAATAAAACAACCAAAACGTGTGTTTGAAGTGTTAGCTCACTTAGGTGTTGAATGATATGATCGATGGTGGGCTTGAAAAGGGAATTCATAGCATCAGGGCTCATCCTCAGCATCCCCTGCGATGACCATTTCACAAAATCCACACTAGAAAGAAAAGAAACGTTAAACAATATTTTTAAACACGATTAAATAATGGAATAGGAGATAGCAGAAAATGTGCTTAATTGAAAATATCACACAATAAGGCTTTGATTTGATGACTTTAATTGTAACTAACCGATGGTTTAGCAAAACAATAAAAAAATACATAATTTACAATTTTACTACTAGTTATCTAATGAGTGCATACATGTAATATTAGTTACAAAAAAAAAAAAGATTAAGCAATTTCAGGGGGAAAATGGCTAAATCAATCTAAGTTTTGATAATGTAAATACACGGTGGGCCGATTATCCGCCGGACCGATTATCGTTGCCGGTATTTGGCATTTTGAGTAATATTCGCATCAGCCTTTTTTTCTGACCCTGGAAACATTCTTCTTCATCTTTTGTCTTTGAAAACAAAGATAAATGAAATTTTAACATAGGTCTCAAAGTTGGACATGAAAAAAAAAAAGAATAGTTGTGTGAATATATTTCTTTGTCCATTTTGGTATAAACCATCACAGTATCATATGTTGTCTCTCTCCAAAATCATGCTTGCGTATGGCATCAAATATGCACGTACAATTTTTAAAGTTATAAAGTGATGTGAATAAAGAAAATCCGCTGCAGTTATGTGTGCACTATCTTTTAAGATCAATATTCATCATTTTCCATGTATCAGTCTTCTAGTCTAATTCTGTGTGATAAATCATAAATCTTGAAAAAAATCGATTAGCGCTACTTATTATAATCCCATGTGTGTGATTTATGTGCATTATGGTCATGTGAGAATGAGTGTGCTGAGATATAGACATGCTTTGCATTTCCAGCTACTGTATTCACCAGAGACCAAGAACCATCTGAAGCTCTTGTTTCAGCCTTCGGAAGTTCTTTTTATGACCCGCACTACGGGATTACTAAAATACACAGACAGAAGACAGGGCAGTTAAATTCTACACTGAGGTCAGTGCCTTCTACCCTCATTGCCTAAAGGGAAAATCTATCATTATAAATATTAGATCATGCCTGTAAAAAAAAATAAATAAAAAACAGAGCTGGAAAGATACAAATACAATGTCGGACTTATCAACTAAATAAATAAATAAACTGAAAGAAATACTGTAGATTTTTAACATTTAAAAAAAATGGCCTGAACCCATCAGCTTGATTAATCACCATGATCAAAAGACAAAAATTCTTACTTTTACAAGCAATTTCCAGATGAGCACTACAACTTTCAAACTGAAGTGATCAGTTGCTACACTTTTGCAAAATAGCTTGCGGATTGACTTTGATCCGTGTTATATTCCAATCAGTCTTGTATTTCCTTTTATAATGACTTTATTTACAGCTCAGCACTTAGCACACAGCGCTTTTGCATTTAACGCAATATCATGACTTCTTTGTGAGTTTTCAACTTCTTTTGTCATGTTTGTCATTGTGTGGGTGCCACCCAGTGTCCAAAGTGAGACACTACAGCACCATTTTATTCTGTTTTATTTTCTTTGCACTTCACCGTACTCCTTGAAAAAAAAGGTGTATGATCACAATGTTACATTGGAGTATACTGGCAAAAAAGTTTTATCTGCGAGTTGGGACCAGGCCATTAAAATTTAATACATAAAATACACTAATTGTGTTGAAATTTTATCCTATGAATTTACTGGTCTGGCCCACTTGAGAACGGATTTTGCCCCATGAGACCACTGAGCTGACATGACTCTGACATTCATCAGCTATCATAATGTAAAGTCTATAACATTTGATGGGATTAACAAGTGCTGTATGAATTATAAAACTGAATGATGTCCATTTTTTGTGAGGGGGCCGGCTAGCAGCATGCTAGCATCAAATATCCTCAAGTTAAAGCAAAGTTATAGGAGGTAAACAAAAAAAAAAATTCAGCCATAAACATGGTGATTTCCAGGCCCTGTTGTAAATCCATAATTAATTTGACATACCCAAGATCTTGCGTCATTGAAAATGTAAATGACGGTACGGTCGTGATGATTGGCTGTGACTGGCTACTGTCATGACCCGCCATTGTAACAACAGACGCCGCCATCTTAGCGCTCGCAATGGACCCAAACACTTCTTTTGGCAGACTTACTTGCTTTTGCGCAGGGCGTGTTCAACGCTGTGGCCCCTGAACTTCTTGTAGTAATCGATGAATGAGAAGGGCAAGTTAATATTCAGGGGGTTGGCCCTGCCCGGCGCCGCCGCCCGTTTCCGCGATTCAAAGGCAATCATCAGATCCACCCAAGCGGCTGGCCGCTTGATTTTGAACTGGTCAATGAAATCCTGGCCAAAGATCTGACACAGCAGCTTCTCAAATTCATAGTCAATCCCAAGAGAGCCGTACGGCCCGCCTAACGTGGAAAGATGAGCGAGATGATTCAAAAGCCAGAAGACGCATGCAATGGAGCGTGAAGCAGAAAAACAAATGTCGCATCTCACCGGAAGCCTTGTACAGCTCTTTCAGATGTCCTTCCGGAAGACGGATCTGATGCACAGTAAGATCCACTGTCCCTCCGCCGCAGTCCACCACCACATACCTGTCACCTGCGTAAAAGGGTCAACGTTGGGAAAAGCATTCAACCATTAATGGATACCGTTTAGTTCGGCTCGTCGATCGATAGGATTCATTATTTCTGTAAATTCATCAACATGCACAAATCTTTCATCCTTCATAGGAATTTGATTAGAGATAGACGGATTATCGGCGCCGATTTAAATTTAAAAAAATCTGACTGTCGATGATATTTCACTTTTTTGCTTTCAGGGAACTATTTTTCAGTTAGCTTTATAGAAGATTCTGTTGACGTTGGAAACAAATCTGCATCTATTGTTTTTGGTTTGAGATGAAAAAATAGATTTTTTTAACCGTAGAAAACTAGCGGAAATATTTGTTTAAGTTGTTTAAGTTTCCTCTTGACTTTTTAAGACATTCTGATAACCCGGGGAGCTCCTTGAACTTGTGTGAATTTACAACACGGATTATATTTCCAAACTTTGAAAAAAAAATCAAATCAACATTATGTAACATGATGCTGAATAGTGACTCACTGAAAATATGCTAAGATTCATTTCATTTAAATTGAGAAGTGGAGTTGGATTTATTTTTTTTTGCTTTAGTTTTAATTTTGAAGCCACATTTTTTCCTTTTACTAATGCCAGGTCATCAGCCTCCTAGGCAACTAATATTGACTGTTTCGATATCATATTTTGGCCTCCGATACTGTTTCTCACTCTGCAGTACTGGTTTATGCCAACACCGTATCGATACCATCTCATTTTGAATATTTTTTTTCCCTTTAATGCTAAAGTCCTGCACACTCATTTGGATAGATTCAGGCATTGCTTTAAAAAGAATACTAAATACTAAAACAGAGTGAGTCCAGAGGAACTTTTGAATTGTCTAATTGGTGCAGGTAAATGTCAATAAAAGTAATCAAAGTCTCCTAAAATCTGAGAGTTTTAGTACATTAGTATAGGTAGATTGCATCGGCAATATATTTGTTAGTATTGGCCGATACCGATAGCACCATTTTAATGCAGTATCGGGAGCCTTCCCGATAGCAGCATTGGAACAGCACTATTCATATTTGGTGTTTGCCTTAAAAAAAAAAAAAAGAAAAGACAAACAACATATCGGTATCAGTGGTACTATTATTAAGAGTACTATTATTAGTAGAACCTTAACTACTGGACTATTAAGTGCACCTAAATATAAGCCACACCCACTTAAACGAGTCAGTGTTTCAGAAATGACAGAAGAGTAATTCTGCATGTTTCTAAGCATCGTAGCTATACAAATTCTCAAATATATTTTTTGATTTGACGCAAATTGTATTTCAATAAAAATCTACGGAACGCCAAATTGCAGCAGAAGAAACAGCGAGAGAGGGAAGAAAGAGACGCTACCTTCTTCCAGCTCCGACCAAAGCTCCCCTATGACATTTTCCACCAAGAAGGTACGACTTTGCCGGTTGCGCCGAACATGCTCCTTGTTGGTTGCTTGTTAAATGGAAAGAGAGTTTTAGTGAGTGTGATAAGAAATGCGAAGCTCTGCATAGTGAAGCTGTGTGAGAGGTGAAGTGGGTCAGATGCACATGAACTTTCTAGCATTCAAAAAGAACACATCAACATATTGAATGTAGCGGAACAAAAATCAAAACTTATATTGTTTTTATTCCCTCCAAATTGTTTCACAAGATCTAAAAGACTTTTTTCTATGCACAAAGATGCATTTCTCTTTCAAACTCTTAATCTTAAAGTGTTTGAGACCATTTGAATTTGGCGTTTGCAAACTGGATCTACTACCATTTATTATACTGTGCTTTTTTCATGTAATTGATCTACTCCTGTCCTGTTGTTTGGCTTCAGATAGAGTCAGATCAAATATATCTTATAGTCTGTGCGCCCATGTTGCGCAGACAATAAACCATGTTTTCTACTGCTTTTTTGTAATTGATATTCAAAATAACTCATCATTTGGAACTCCAAAAAACTGTAATGGGAAGGAATTTAGAGAAAAATAATTATGTGGAATGTGGAAACAAAAATTTGATCAGCATGCAGTTATCTAGGAATTTTTTTTTTTTTTTTTACCATGGCCTGGGGAAGCTACAGGAGAATCAACATAAAGCAGAAAAAGACATTTTTTATGTAAAAAAAAAATGTAAGAGTCACAATAAAAAAAATGGCTTTGTGATCTTAAATGACTATTACCTTGGGTCATTGTACTTCCAACATTATCTGTAGGACTGAAGCCATTCTGAGTAGTCTGGTTGCTCAAGTCCACCATCTGGTGGAGGCGGAGCTTACGGCAGTAAATTGATGCTGCTTCCGGTTCCAAAGCTATGATAAGTTGCTCTGGGTTTTCACGGGACACTAAACCAGACTATACGGAGGAAAAAGACAGACATTCTTTATTACATACAATATATAACACAAATCTGAAAAAAAGCATGAATTCAAAAATCATTATTTGAAATAACTGATTTCACACACAACTTTCTCCAGGGTTGTGATAGTGGTCTAAGAAGAAGAGAAAATATCCAAATCCATTTCAGTATTTTTGGGTTATAGCGGAACGAGTCTTTATACACTAATGTGCTCTTTAAGCCAGCAAATTTGTCTCATAGACCAACATTTATTAGGAGAGATTTGTAGAAGGCGGAGGTAAGTAGCGTGCTCCTAAACATTTTTAAATGGAAACGTGTTACTTGGTCTTCTGTGTTTATATTTCACAAAGCAATAAAAAAAAAAAAAAAAAAAAAATATCCAAATACTCAATATTCAATTCACTTTCTGTAGGATAACCGAATATCAAAATTAGTCAAAAGCTGCATCCCTTCACACTATCAATTTGTACAAAATCCACAAATAGTATTGGCTATAAATAACATAAAAACATTAAAAATATAGGTAAAATGTACTAGTGTCTGCATGCCGTCACATGACAAACATGACATGATTGTTTGGTAACCTCACCAACTAATTATTTTCAGTCAACAATATGGCAAAATGGCCGCCCCAGAAGAAGAAAACAACAAATGGATTAAGCTGCTTAATTCTAATTCTAGAAACACAATATAATCAGAAAGACGTGTTTAGACCCGTGTCGTCACATACTGTATAATATTTATCATGAAAAAATAATTTGACTTGAAGATGATTGAATGATGATGATTTGCAAAATGTTTTCTCTATAGCTAGCTAGTTTAGTGGTCAATGAGTGGCTAACGTTAGAATTGACTGTCCACTGAGTGGTCTTTTTCCCTCTGGGAAATCAGAGCATGGCTCAATATCATCTCAGACTGGCATGGCACTAAAAGGCAATTATACCACACACTCAATTAGCATCATGCGAGGAACAGAATTTGGACATGAGCAGACAGGACACGGAAGTATTTACAGTATATACAAAATCAGAACCCAGAGGATAAAACTACTATCTTTTACGTGTGAGGTGGCCAAAACAAAAGCGTTTCAAAAGATTAGAAAAGCAGAGGCTGTGGATTACATCATGGCCCCAGGAGAGCGAGCGAGCTGTGGATCCCTCCCTCTGTCCTCTACGACCGAATCTCTTTGCCAACGCTGAGTCACTGCAGATGCCCAACCCATCCACTGCTCACTTTCTCTCCACAACATTCACAGCTTCTCTGTCAACTCAGCTCAGCCCTCCATCCCTGCCTCCAGGCACCCGGCCGATAAGCGCTACAAGACCTCCTCTTCCTTCCTGTGTCTGCGCTCATGAAATCATCCACATTCCCCCTCCTTTTTCATGCCTATTTTAACACACATACACACGCACGCAGACAGGAAATACCGTATGTAATTGCAACAAAAGGACCGGCGTATTGTAATGGATTGGTCCAATCAGTATCCCAAATACAGAATGACTTGAAACTACTTCCAGATGAACCGCAGTGCAGCCAATTGCTGAAGTCATCTGTTAATTATGAGAACGAGCTGAACGATAAAGCAGAAGGCTCATTCATATTACCATAACAATGACGAGCCCCATTAATGTGCCAGGAAGGATATGGTCACTAGTAGAGTAACGCACATCGACTCAATTCGCCCGTTTTAAAACCAAAAACAAACACATACTGGATGCATTTCCTACATCACACTACACAAGTCTGTGCTCTGCTGGAATTTTAGCCCAGTTACCCATTAGAGTCTTTGTGAGGAAACATTCGACTATAATAATCGCTGGTCTAGTTCTTCCCAAATTCAGAAGAAAAATACATATAACACCATCTATTCAAGACATTAATGTCTGTATAAAGTAAGAGTAAAAGCTGGAGCTTCATAGCCCACCTTATAAGCCGCTTCCCTCATGAATTGCTTTGCAGGCATTTTCCAGATGGCAGGAACAGTGATGACCCATCTAACGTCATTGTTGTCAAACTCGCCACCTGTTTGATCACTCAGCTCCTGCAACATGAAAAGCAAACACACCCCGTCGGCTCCATGTGTATACAGTATGTCTCTACAAGTACAGTATGGATGTGTGTATAATAGGCATGCAGCTATTGAAGTGTTTTCGCTATTTTGATATCTTATAAAAACATTCAACTCTAAAACAGTGATTCCTTGTTTTTCGCAGTTAATTATTAATTAAATAACTTGCGCAGTTAATAAAGCAGTTAATTAAATAACTGTACTGTTCTCCCTTCCTTTCCCATCCCTTTGGCTGCAGTCTCACAGAGAGCCGCGGTTATAGTCCCTGCTCCCGTAAGTCAAATTAGAGTGATGCCTGTAGCTGACCAAACATGATAATAATCAGTTTACACTAGAAATTCTGATTTATTACACAAGAAATCTAGGTAAGAGATTTACAACGCTCAGGTGCAGCAGTGCTCTTACCTGCTTTTCCTTCACGTCTACCTAACAGCATGTGTGAGTTGCATGAGGAAGATGGGCACTCCTACAAGACACGTGATTGGTCGCGTCGGGAACCATCGACCAATGAGGTCAGAAGTCGATACAAGTCCTGGGCGGAAATAGATCACAATTCCTGCCCTATTTGGTCAATGGTTGCACTGGGAGCCAATCACGTGTCTTCTAGGATTGCCCAGAGGTAGATGCGAAGGAAGAGAAGGGAAGAGCAGCGCTGCACCGGATCGTTGTAAATCTCTTAGCTTGATTTCTTTCATGTATGTCAAATTTATGCAACATATAGAATACTATATAAAGCTGATCATCAATACATGTCAGGTACATTACCTTGAGTGCTTGCTCTTTAAAGAAAGCCAGTGCATAGGCAAATATATCCAAAGCTTTCACGCGTTTACCATTGGCTGCCTGGAGATCCGTGTTGATGGACAAATTCTGTACGTGGGGACAATGACAAACAAAAAAAATCCATACATCTTATTAGGTTTTTTTATTTTAAAATCAGTAACTTGACCTTCAGAACTGTTCCAACTCATAAAAACTTATTAAGACATCATTATTTTTTCACACTGTTCATGAGTGATGATAGTAACAATAGATGGACGATTATTATTTCTTTAAACATAGATTCTGATGTTTGTCCTGGTACCAACAGTATAAAAATGTATGCATAATTCTTACCGCTGTGGTATGGAGCTTCATTTTGAATTTCTCTAGATAGAGCCAATGCTTGGACTCACTGGGGTCCAGGTCATGATAAAAGTCACGTGCTGCATAGCCAAAACTGTGGAATTTTCTGTCTGGGGTCAGCAAGATTGTGGTTGGTGTCTTCTGGTTGGACACTCCTGGATCACCACCCTCCCAGCGCCTGGAGAATTTATGCAATAATATTTTGGGTGTCAGATTAAAAGATTAATTGCAATCAATTAATTAAGTCATGGTTCAACCTTTTTTTTTTAATTACATCAATCAAATTTTTTATTGTGCATTTTATGCTTTCTGTATGCTGATTATATCTGTTTTTATGCTTCTTGCGCTTGAAATGTTGGGTTTTGGAAGTCACATATTGAAAGGTTCCTATTGTGGGGGAGAGTGTTCAGGAAGTAGAAGGAAGATGGGAAAATGGAAGAGCAAGTGAGAATTATTGGGCTGTTGAATTGTAAATTTTACTTAAAAAAAACAAAAAAAACAAAAACAAATGCCAGAACAGCACCATTGATGAAAATCAAAAGTGATAGGCATTTTTAAGGAGCTTGCTAACCAGAAAAAGAGCCTGAGTTTAGCTTACCACATCAATGCAAAGCATCCAGCTGCGACTGCTGCTACAGCTAACGACAGCAACAAAGACGCTAATATAGCAAGCCACAGTAAAAGTAGTTTTCTAATTAATTGGTGATCGATAACAGAAGAAAACAGCACCATTATAGCTGATTGTCAAAAAGTTCAAAGTGCATCTGTTTAAGTCAGTTAAAGTGACAAAATGACACAATAACATAAAATATCTATTTAAAAAGGAAAAAAAAACTCTGGTTGAGGCAGTCCATCCAACTTTCTGTGTCTGGTCATGGTCATGACAAAGCACGCACTATTTCAAGTAACAAAGGATTTCTGGAAGCATGGAGGCCTCCAATAATTGGTGTCAACTCTCTTTCCTGAGCATAATGGGAACGCTTGGAAGATCATTTGAAAAGTACTAGGTGGAATAAAGAATAAATGGCTGAAACGTTATGATACTGAGTTATTTCAGAGAGTCAAAGAAAAGGAAGGTCATATGCAACACTATGAACAAAATAAACTTTTACTACACATAAAACCTTGATGAAAACTGTTTATTAATATATATATATTAATATATATATATATATATATATATATATATATATATATATATATATATATATATATATATAGTATATAGTATATATATAAACTCAGAAGATGGTCAACAAATCTTTTTTGACACATCTACAGATAAGAAACTCAATATGGTGGGTTTAGTTTGAGTTTTAGACTGAGCAAGGATACCGGGGCCCCAGCAATGTGATTAGAAATCGGAAATCACAAAATTATTGACTCTGTTTATCAATTGACATGACTACCTTCTTTTGCTCTTGAAGCAAAACCCATTTCTGAGAGCAATGCCAAGAATGTGAGGAACCATAAGACAACTTCAACATCTGTCAGCTGGTAGTGAGATAGAACGCATTAAAAGGCTGCGGAGCCAGGCGCTTAGGCTCACCGCTTTGAACGGGGGGTGTTGCGGGGTTCTGGTCAAGGAACCCTCACAATAACACAGAACCAACTTTCGAAAACACCCTCTAACTGACATTAAGAGGCCAAGAAATTTAAGCTACATCATCAAAAAGCAGATTGAAAAAATATCAAGATGTTGTCTGTGAAAATAGCATTAGCATACCTCATGGTGTGAATGCACTCGGGCTCCTTAGTGAATGCATAAGCATAGCCGCTTGATGTTGTGCCAAAGTCAATGGCCACCACCACCACAAAGGCCATTCCTGACGGAACCTGGTCAGTGTCATTCTGCTGCAAAACATAACATTGACGGTGAAGATGAGCAATCACATAAGATGACACGCGTTGCTGTAAAACTCGCACACATTCACAACAGGCTTCTTTTTTTGCCAAGTGAAATGTAATTGCAATAAAATGAGGATTGGCATCTTTTTTTTATTATTATTTCAGGCATTTTGATGCACTTGTTTTGTTTTTCCAGATTTAGACTAAACTGGGACCTGTATAAATTGTAGCTATCAGTTGAAAATTAACTCATACTGCTTTTTTGTTAAAAATGATAACAGTTTTAGGTATAATCATACATTCTTTATTGATAATAAAGGAGAGTGATTGTTTACACTGAAATCAATACTTTCATAGCATCTTCTTCTGTCTCCTTTGTTTACTGGGCGATTGCCCCCTGGTGGCTAAAAAAAACTGCAGACAGTGCACTGGACTAAAAGCCGTATGGTCCAAAGCATGAGAAAAGTAGTGGCTTATAGTCAGTCATTTACGGTGATATTGTGTTTGTCATCACAGTTGCTTCAAACTCAGATGACAAAATCATCAGTGTTAGTGCTGAAATATTGAAATAGAATAATTACCTGAATGTGTGTCGGAGACAGCGGTGTGATTCCCGGGTCGCCTATACTTTTTGCTGGAGACGGGTTAGCCATTTCATCTGAAAAAAAAGTAAAGGACATATAAACACTGCACCATCTCATCAAGCATCTACTTTACACTATTAGATAAAGCAAAGCCTATGTAGTAAAGCGTCACTGTATGGCTGCATGAACGTAATATTTTGTCGCTTGTCAGAAACTTCCATGGACAGATTATGTAAAGTTGTGTAATGAACTCAAACCACAAATACTACGTCGTCTCCTCATTGGTGCTGTAAAAGCAATCAGTTACTGTTGCTTGTTTTAAAGATGTCACACCTCGACAATTCAAACACCAGTAAAAGTCATTTGCAACCGTCTTTAAAAAATGGCATGACATTTCAAGTGAATGGAAGCGTGTCTCCATACGTGCGCTTTTAGTTTTATTTGTCTGTTAATAGCGTTCCCTGAAAGCGTTCTGTGAATGCACACAATAATAATCATTTTGCCTGACTTATTATAAGCATCTTGTTGAATTGTCTCCCAGCAGGACATCATGTTACCCAATCCATTTCAATCCTTTTATCTACCTCATCTTTCCTCTCACCCCTATGGAGAGGATGAGTGGTCTGAAGTCCCATATTACTCTTTGCCAAGCAATTATAGAGCCGAATTACAGACCACCTGTGGCTACACCCTATCTAGCTACAACAATTTGTTTTCCTGCAGCAATGGCAGTCAACTGCCCAAATCATCTTTACAGTTGTATACCCCAAAATGAGAACTGGGGAACTACATTAACTGCTTTCAATTTCACTTCAAAATTTGTATTACACAGATTTGAAGAAAAATCTCTTTAACGGTAATACAGTGATCAAATCAAATCAAATCAAGTTTATTTATATAGCCCCGAATCACAGAATGGTGAAAAATCAGGGCCAGCAAGGTGTTCTATGCAGGCCTAAGCAGTATAAGAAGCAATGACACATACACAGGGCTGCAGCTATTTTTAGTGTTCAAATATACTACAAAAAATTGGAATTGAAAATCGAGTACGGCTAAAAAAAAAAAAAAAAAAACTTTTATTGGTAGAAAATCAATCACTCTAAATTTTAGCCCATAAGATGCACCAGTTTATAAGCCAGAGCAGCTGAGCAAAAAAAAAAAAAAAAAAACAGAACATTTTTTGTCACGGATAGGTGGACTCAAATCAGATCTTCACGAGGAAAGATGGTATATGGAAAGGCATTAAAAAAAAAAAAAGGTTTCTTAAGTGCTTCCTTACAACAGAGCTTCTCAAATAGTGGGGCGGGCCCCCCTTGGGGGGGGGGCGAGGTGATGCCAGGGGGGTATGATCCCAGGAAAAAGTCTTTGTTTTTGTCGTGTGGAATGTAATTGCAATAAAGTAATAATTTTCATCATTTTCTTTTAGTTTCAGGCACTTTGGTGCACTTGCTTCTTTTTTTCCGTTTTAGACTAAGCTGTAACCCCTATAAACGCGATAAAAATAATTAACAGTTGTTGAAATTTGATTTATATTGCGTTTTTCTGTTGTTATTTTAAAAAGGATACATGAGTAGGTATACTTAAACCATTTTCATCAATAATAATCTTATTTATAGTCAGTGCATTGACTGGGGGGGGCACAAAAAGTTTTCTCTTTTCTAGGGGGGGCCTGGTAAAATACAGTTGAAAAATACTGCCTTACAACAACATCATGAACATGTTTGGCATGTTTAGCGCCAACAAATTTTCAACAGAAAATAGTCAACAAAACAGTGAATGATTGGGTTCTGAATTGGGTTCTGAATTCTGATTTGGGTTCTGAATACATAAAAGAAATGTTAAATTTGAATACAGCCCGTGTCCAAGGTAGATCCCAACAGAAGTCAAAGTTTGTGTGTTAGCGGTTAGCCGCTAACAGCAGAGATGTATGCTCCTATTCATGTGACTTACTTGTTGCAGGAGGGTTTCTCTCCACAAGACATGGCGACCGCAAGGTGTTTTGAACATGCAAACCGTGGCGTGTGATTTTCATGGATCAGGGACCATAGATGATCCGGTGCGCCACTAGCGTTTAGGATGTACATTATTTGGTTTGGTTTGGTCTTGACCAAGAACTGCACAACATTTGGGATTTTTGACTAAATCATTTAACAGCAAGGATGTTCATAGACAGCGGAAACATGGTCGCAAAATAACTTGATTATATTGTATGTTGTTATTTAGTTGAATGCTTTTCAAGTGAGCTTGGAAATCAGCAAAGACCAGAGCTGTCCAATTATATGTCATGGGTTTTTAAACACTGTGCACATGGTGCAAATACTTTGATTCAAAAGTTGACCTTGGTTTGATTCAGTTTGCTCACTGAATGTAGAAATCAGCTAGACTGAATTCAGACAGCAGCTTGTTTCATAAAACATCGCTGTGACAGAACTGAGGCCGAGCAAAGCCCTATTGTAACAAAACCCAGAAAAAAAAGAGACTCATTAAATTGTGTGAACGTACAGTAGCCTTCAAAGATCCATGTTGATTCTACATCAGTGGGGCTTCTGTAAAATGAGTTTGGACAGAGAATCTGCTGTTTCTTTTACCCATCTGACGTCCCTTTATTCATGCCATACAGAAAAAGGGGCAATCCCCCAACACCCTCCCTCTTATTGCCTCACTCTGACAAACTTGGCCATAAGCCCAGGCACACAGTGCAGGGAAACAGCCTGACAACAACTGCAGCCATGACACACTGCATTATTACAAAAAAAAACATTCACAGACCCTCAAAATATCCTTGAAAGAGAGTGCAGAATATCCAAGTTCATTCTCACATTAAATTTCGCTAAATTGTGGTCAAGATAACCTCAATATAAATGTAAATTAAATATATTTTAGCATGAAAGCACTGGTGCACCAAATGATTTTTTTCTTTTGCGCACCAGCACACAAAGTTAGATTGACCCAAACTTTCCACTGCAATGCTGTTGTCAGCTATTATTTCACTGCTTTTTCTGGTGTTTTGAGTTTTTGCTGTGGTATACATTTTTTTTGTTTTCTTTTTAAACTAAATTGAGTAATTTACCTGTTTGGGCAGCTGCTGCTTGTTGGAAGCAAAGTTCTTGCTATAGCAAAATATTTTCCAAATTTATCTTGAGTCACTGTCAATTTTTACATCATACAAAACGATGATATGATACATCAAAAAACAAGGTCATGCTGTACTGCTCCAAAAAAAGAGTGTGATCAAATCTGTGCTGGTGCAGCCAGTACAAATGTTAGTTCAGAGCTCTGTTAGCAGCTAACCGTAGCATGATGGAAGATTTCAGTACAAGCCTTGCGGGGTTGTCACTAGAGAAAGTACGACAACATACAGGTAACATGAGGAAAAAGTTCCAGGTCATGTTTGGCAATGTTGGAAGTTATTAGCTTAATAGTTGGTGACAACTAGCTACTTAACATAAGCGAGAGTAACTCAGTCAATCCATTTTCTGTACCACATATCTTCATTTGAGGCAGAGGTTAGCTGCTGCCTATCCTAGCTGACTTTGGGTACACCATGGATAGCCACACAATTGCAGGATAGTTGAAAACAATAAAACAGCAACACAGGGGCGGAGCTACGTGCTGGCTAGGTGTGGTCATTGCCATCCGTTGTCACTGTCTAGTCACTCTCCTGCTCACTCCCTTTCCTGAGGGAAATTTGGGATATCGATGTTTTTTTCTGCCTTTTTCACAAGGATGCAGTTTTCCTTGACCCTTCTGCCAAAAGTTTTTCTTTCAATTATTTGCAGTCAACGTCCATCAAAACTATCACTTTCCCACCGTGGCGACTTAGCAAGTCGAGAAGTCATTGTTTATCAAAGATGCTTTCATGACATAAAACACACATGTACCAATTTCGAACACATGAAAAATCTGGAACAAAATTGACCACGCTTACTGCTTGTTGACTAGCTAATCAGTGCACGAGATAAACCTAAACTGAGAAATAGACAATGGAATTAACTATGGAATTAACTAATCAAATGACTTAACATTTGATACAGTACTTTTTCCTGCTTGATTAGGCATTATCGCCATTGTTGTGGATATGTTTGAGTTAACTGGGGGGGAAAAAAAGGACACAAGCTGGCATGAATGGCCAGCCCTCACTGAGGTGCTGTGTCACCTTGGCCACTCTGCTAAAAATGATTTGGCTACACCCCAGGTTCCCCCTACCTGCAACATACAGTGAATTAAGATCATTTAGCAACATTTCAGACTTCAACCAGGATCATTTATATCACAAACATAGGTTTTTGATTATGAAAATTTGATTTAATTTGAAAATGTGGTATAACGCGATTCACTGAAGGTGTTTTAGAAATAAACGGTTTAGAATAGTTGGAATACTACAGGCTGGTGTGGCCCACCCAGTGCAACCAGGCCTGAACGGGAGGAGGAGGAGGAACACTGCGCTACCTGAGGACATGACTGCAGACTTTTTTTTTTTTTTTGCTGCAGTGTCTCGACTCTGGTGGGATGGGCCGCGATCCAGCTCGGTACCATTATGACGTGTCAACATTGGCATAACTGAATTTCGCAAAAATGGCAAAGCATAAGGGGTGATGAAAGTTTGAATGTCGCCATGTTGTCCGCAGTGATGATTGGCTCGGCCAAGAAGGCGAGGTCCAGACACACTGCGGTTTGCAATGGCTAAAGCGACATGTCGAATGCAGAGGAAATGCGTGGTCTTTCTGCACTTTAACCAAACACGAATTGCAACCGTGCGCAAGATCATGAAAAATGACCGAAGTGTGTTCAGATAAGCCTACCTGTAATAATGTTGTCTTCTTTCGTCGTCATCGAGCCTCCAAGTTTCTCCTCCTCCCGAGCCTTCTCCCCGATGCAGCTACACCAAGCAATCGTCCTGTTTTAGTGGGAGAGCCCGGCTAGAGGTGAAAAAATACGATAATAAAAATAATCGCGAGGGGGGGGAGTGGTCCTTGTGACTAGGAGCTTGCAACTTCACTTCCCTTTACAGCGTCCTGTGTTGGAGAAAAAAAAAAAGCACATGGGAGGAATGGAGAAGCAGGAGGTCTGTGAAGTGAGTGAAGTGTCGGGGAAGGGAGGAAACCAGTCCAGCACGCACAGAGGATGTTGGGACCCCACATTGCTGCGGCTGCACTCAACGCCCCGCCCATCACATTCTCGGCTGTCCTGGCCTGGAATACACTACACGCTGCTCACTCTGCTGCAGCTTGGCGCAGGACATCCTGCATGATGCTATGCTGGCCCCCAGACATGCCTGTGTTGATATCAATGAAACACACGGAGATCTTTTTTTTTTTTTTTTTTGTCCCGTGATACTTTTATCGGAACTCTGCCCAGATAGATAAATTACCACGTTACACTGTACTGTACATGTATTTTTTTTCTTTTATATCTAATTCCAGAATTAGTTAATGTTCAATTTGGTGTTTTAGGTGTTATAATATGACGTAATCTACGTTTGTGTTGTGTATACATACACACACACACACATATATATATATATATATATATATATATATATATATATATATATATATATATATATATATATATATATATATATATATATATATATATATATATATATATACACACAACATAAACGTAGCATTGAACACTGCATTGAAAGTTGTCAGCAGCACTAAATTCCTCACGATGTCATTTTCAGATGCCAAGTGGCAAATGGCTGCACTACGTTTGTGTGTGTGTGTATATATATATATATATATATATATATATATATATATATATATATATATATATATATATATATATATATATATATATATATATATATATATGTATGTATGTATGTATGTATGTGTGTGTGTGTGTGTGTGTGTGTGTGTGTGTGTGTGTGTGTGTGTGTGTGTGTGTGTGTGTATAAAAACACAAAGGTAGCGCAGCCATTTGCCACTTGGCATCTGAAAATGACATCGTGAGGAATTTAGTGCTGCTGACAACTTTCAATGCAGTGTCGTTGATCAGGACTGGTGTGTGACTGGGCGGAGATTTCCTAAAGTCAACAATGCTCTTCTTTGTCATGTCAACACTGACGATCAGATTGTTTACTTTGCACCAGTTCACCAGATGTTTCACCTCATGTCTTCAGGCCAAGTTGTTATCGTCTTTGATGACGCCCACAACAGTTGGGTCTTTTTCATACTTCAGCAAGTGGTTAGAATTACACCTTGGGATGACTGTAGTCCAGTGCTTCTCAAATAGTGGGGTGGGCTCCACTGGGGAGGTGCGGATGACCCCAAGGCAAATGCTCTATTTTTGTCATGTGAAGTGTAATTGCAATTAAATAAAAACTTTCATCTTTTTTTTTTTTTGTTAGTTTCAGGCACTTGGTTATATATTTCTGTTTTAGATTAATATGTAGCCTGTATAAACACAAATGATTCATAGTTGTTGGAAGTTGATTTCCATACCTCATTTCTTTTGTTAATGTTAAAAGGTTTAGGTATACGTACTTACACAATTTTTATAGATAATAATCTTATTTATAGTCAGCACGGTCGATTTGGGGGGAGGGGGGTTCTCTTTCCTGGTGGGGGCTGGCAAAATATACTTGAGAAGCACTGCTGTAGTTGATATTTTGCCACTTCAATGGGACACCTCGTGGATCATAATGTCATTGCGCCTAACCTATAAAAAATATTTATGCATGTATTGTATGTTATCCTGTATTATTTTTATTTAATCCAAGTTGGAAATATCTATCAAATTTGCAGTCAGTAAATAATATGAATATATCAATGTGATGTTTGCTTATATAGGATACTTGCCCTAACAATAAGGATTTCTTAATATTTTTAAATGTGCGTTGGTATAAAAGAACATCTCCAGTGCTTTGGCTGTAAAATTATTCTTTTAAAAGCCAAAATGAAAATATATGTATTAAATACTTCAGTGATAAATTATATCAACTGTTTACTCTATTGACAGGGATGCACATAACTGGTATGCAGGTAGGCATGCACGGCAAAAATCACCAACGATTCACTTTGCGCATTTGCGTACCTACCTAACTTTCACCCATGACAACAACAGAGTCTGAGCTGAACATTTTTTTTCCCTGAAAAGTGGCTTCATGATGTGCCGTGGGTTGATGCACACTTAAATGTGGTGCAAGATTTACTGCTCATGTCCTCAGCTATCAGACAAAACTGGTGCATTTGATACAGGGTTGATCATTTTCAGCATCTGAATTTAAGTGCTACTTATGGCTAACAAACAAGCTAATCGAGAAACAATAGCTAATTGCCCTCTTGCTAGCCACCTAGCCGCCGAGACAAACTGCAGGAACAACGCAAGCTCTACGTAATAATTTTCTCCTTGCCTTTCAAAAAGTTTTAAAAGACTTTTCCTCTGACTTCCTTGGACTGATTAAACTGTGCCCCGAACGAACCCCGCAAACCATAACTGATGAACTTATGAAACTTTATGAGGATGCAGGCTGGCTGTGTGCACACAAAGGTGGTGTGTTGCTAATGTGGAGGGCGACATTGAGAAGAACATTGATGAAGACGGTTTTTAAAGATAGGAAAGGTTCGTACCAAATACTATGGTCTGTGGATAACCCACAAAAAAAAAAGTGCACCCCTGTCTATTGAGACATTTTCGATGCAAACCTTTTTGTGAGGCCAATCGTGATGGCTCACTATATTTTTGAATGAACTCATCCAATGCATGGAATAATGATGTTTTAAAAATCATAACAACAAACTATAAATTCAACTTATAAAATTTTGTTTTGCTTGAAAATCCCTGCTCTGGGAATTTAACCCGAAGTGGGTATGGATATAGAATTACTTTCACAGCACCTAGCCATTGATGTAAACATGCATCAATCTTAAATGGACAATGTGTAAAATTTAGACCGTTTTTCATTAAAAGGAACAAGTTAAATGATTATAAATTTCAAAAACTGGCAAATAAATATGTTCTCAACAACCAAAAGTATGTTTTAAATATAATCGTAGGTCCAGTTTTCATAAAATGATATTACAAGGGGGGTGGCACCCCTCTGGAGTTCGCCATGTTTGCTATAGCTATCGGCAATGGTAAATGCAGCACCTCCTGCTGTATGTAATGAAAAACGGTCTAAATCTTACACATTGACCCTTTAAGGCACAGGAAGAGAAACATCTGAAATTTTGCCAATGTCTTATTTCCAAAAATGACACCAAAATGGTTCCATAAGCTGGAATTCTTTCTTCTTCTTTTGGAATCCGTATTATACTGACTTGAAGAGAATAATCGAAAGATTTGTGATTCATTAAGCAGAAAGACAAACCGGCTGACGGGTACACTTTCCATTTGCAACTGCTAGTACTACACAAATAAATTCTTTAAGTAAAATCCAAAACAGCTAAGGCAAACTGTAGAGTACAACTGGTACAAACAGGCTCAGGTAAAGACGACACACATGACACAACACACACATCCAACACGGAAAGCAACTAAATATATTCTTACAGTTGTGGTTAATCACTGCAGCTGGCGGAACTCTTGAAACCAATTGCTAATCAGGCCACACTCCCCAGCGCCGATTGGCGGGTCGAGTTGGGGACGAGGGATGCCAATCAGTCAGGAGCGAGTGAAGATTCCTAGCACAAATATACATTAAAAGATCAGCACTCACAGCGCAAAAACACAATTTCAAGGCCATGAAGGCTATAACAATGCTCAATGAGAATATTAAATTATAGTACCCAGTGCAGGGCATTTAATTCTCTTTAGCAAGAAGTTAAATGGCCGCTGGTAAACATGTTAGATTTTGGGCTTTGCTTGCATTATAGTTCACACCTGAATGTCCCCTCCAATGATCACTCTGATGTTGGGATGGGAAGCAAATATTCTGCTTGTCATCAAAACTTTTCTTCAACGTTCTTCTTTTCACTTTTCACTTTTCACCTGCTGTCAAATAAACATAGCATTGGGGTGCAAAAAAAAAAAAAAACCCAGCTCTGCTGGACCTTATTCTTGTTACTCAGTAACAGTGAGGCCACCTTGTCTGATTGGATGAAGAAGTTGATTATTCTCAGAACCCTGATGATGATTTTGATTTGCCGAATACTTAGGATTCGCATATTGTATTTGTCCTCCAGCCCCCTTTCACTATTCATTAGATAGAGAATGTGGTGTTTCTTGAGTGCTAGCCAGGTGCTCGGTTTTCACCATCCTCCTGCCCTTTCAGTCCCTATGATGGAGAGGACCTATGGCGTTGAATCAAGGTCATAAATGTTGTGCCATATTGGTCATTGTGATTTTTATGGCGTTTTGACATGGGTGGAATATTTTAAGACCCCTTGATGCTCTGCCACAAGTTAAACTAACTGCTTATTGAAAGAATGAATATAAATTTGACCTGAATGCAAACTCTAAGTCAAGAACATTCACTCACTACTGAAAGAAAAAAAAACTGTTATTTTTTTTTTCTTTCAGGGTCCAATGGCTTGTCACTGGGCAGTGCAATCAAGAAAACAGCTATTGTACAGTAGTTTTTTTTTTTTTTAACAGGGAACATAATGTAATGGAACCCCTATAATTTGTACCCTTGTGGACAAATATGTTGTTCAGAGTACAAATTGTAAGAATCCATATATGTACCCAGTTTAAAGGGTAGATCTGCTGTATCATTGAGGATTATGCTTCCGTGAGAAGCAATTGGACTCTCAAAGGTTCAAAAACATTCATAACTATAATTTCTTCAAAATCTATAAAATTGTCCTTGAATGTACTTTACCAATTTGTAAGAAGCAAAAAAGAGATGTTTCATCAACATAGGAAAAACCAAGGGTCTGATTGAAGTACACCGTTCTTGTCTTGGCACTTGAATCAGAACTTTCATCAGAATATATCAGAATATATTTCACACAAATAAAACATTGCTTTCTGGATGGATGGGTGGAAAGAAAGAAAGAAAGAAAGAAAGAAAGAAAGAAAGAAAGAAAGAAAGAAAGAAAGAAAGAAAGAAAGAAAGAAAGAAAGAAAGAAAGAAAAGATGGATGGATGGATGGATGGATGGATGAACTTTAATCTGTGCATCAGCCCTGTCAACAAAAGTAACTTTTTCTTTTGAAAACAGTGGCCTCTGCTGACACAAGGTGTTAGTCGCAAGATGCTGGTGGTAATAGGGCATTTCCTGGAAAGTTTCCAACAGTTGCGACAAAAGATTTAACTGATGAGCAAAGTTTCGAGGAATGAAAGCGCATGGCAAATTTGTCAATCAGACTTAGAAATGTATAAGTAAAACTGTGTGGCGTATTTATCATCAAACTGGCCACAACAATTTACAAAACGGTAATAGAATCTAGTTTTGAATCCAATTGAAATACGAGCAAACGCTAGTGTTCTATTCATTACCAAACATGATATTTCAGCTCCAATACAGAGTAAAAATCAAAACAAATATTGGTGATAATTATATGATGTACAAAACTAGCCTATCTGGTCAATCTAAAGTAGTGTTTAAAATTGTTGCTCTATAAATAAAATACATCAGATTCCTTATTTATTAGAAACTTAATTGTAGACATTTGCCGTTTTGTTATAAAGGTGATGGAAATTAATAAAAAACAACATCAAACAGACAAACAAACAAACCCAGTAACATAAATAAATGCCACAATAACTGCACGACTACAACTGTATATAGTAAACTGTTGAAACAAATCAGATTGATTGTGAATAATGATACATAATTTTATTTGCAGGCATCATTTAAGAAGTATGTAAAGGTCACTCAGTGCTGTCACTGCATCTATCTAAAATGTTATTGCGGTGCAAGAGAAGCATACATTTCCCCAAATTTGAGTTTTCATTAATACTGCAATACATAGGCCAATTACAAATCTTTAAAATGCAATTCATCTTTTAAAGTGGCTTAAACAACTGAAGCTTTTTTCCGGGTAATTTAGCTGTACTTTGTCATTTTGTTACAGCTTACATTTATCTGGTGGGCGGTTTCAGTGTAGTGAATTTTGATTATTTTCCTTTTCTACAACTTTTCCTCATTAATGTGCTGGTTCCTATTTGCTAACTTTGGCAAGAGTTTGGATGCAACCTCAACTACAATAATATGGACCTGTTGCAGTTTTTTTTGGATGAGGAACCTTATTCAATACATAAATGACATCTTTAACACTCAGCCATCTTCTTACAGTAGATGCATCCCTAAAAGAAGGCTTTTCATTTTCAGTCACATCTTGAGACTTCTATCCTTGCTTTTATCCCATCAAGGATAGATTATTTTAACACACTGAATTTCTGAGTTGAAGCAAAAAGCCATTTCAAGGCTGCTGCAAATGCTGCAGGATGTCTATTACCAAGGACCATAAGACAAGATCATATCTGTTGTGATTAGGCCGCTCTTCACTGCGTATATAGTCAGTCTGGGAGTTGATTTTTAGGATATTAGATATAAAACATATTTCATGGCTCTGGTGCATTACTCCACTATGAGATAGAATACAGCCTAATATCCTGTATGACACTTCACACATGGTCATGCTTTGAATCTCTTATGAAGATGTCATTTTTAAAACAGAACATTTTCTAATGGATGGGGGGGGGGTATCTCGGGGCGAGAGCAAAACTAAAAGCCCTTATATCATGATATCATCCTACTGCTTTAAAGACTTAAAAAATACCCACTGATATTCTTTGGGTTGTTGTGTTATATTTTGTTACTAATAATCTAATATGCACAGGCTAATAAAGGTACAGTTAACGTTTTAAATTTTGAAAAGAATACTGTGTACAAAACAACATCTCTGCAGTAGCTTGACAGATAGCCAACTTCTTGAATAATAGCACCAGGTGCTGATTATTGCACATTCGTTCACTGAGATCACTCAAACATGGAAAATGTAAAAACAACAACAACAAACATAAGCACACTTGAAATTGTATTGTTAAACAAAATACAACAAAGTACTGTGCCCCATTATACTGTTAGAATAAACAGTAGGTTAAATTAGCATGCTAATGTTTGTGAGCTAATGCGCCAATAATATCTTTAAAGGACGGAGATCATGGTATTTTTTCCACTTTCCTCAGTGAAATATATGCATATAAATGACATATATCACATTGGCGATTTAATTTCTTATTGAATATGATTTTTAGGGTATGGATATTTCTAACTAAGAAGAGAAACATCTTGCCCGCCTTCATGATGTTGTTCAATGCCAGCTGGCCAAGAAACATCCATCCATCCATCCATACATCCAGCCATCCATTCATCATTTTGACAGCGGGCCACTAGAGCCTTCCCCAGCCAAGTGAACGAAGGAGCCAAAACAGGTGTTTTGCTAATCTTAATCAGCCATATTTATACAAAATTATAATCAACAAACACCATTAATTTATCTTTGCTCTATATATCACACGGCATAAAATACCCATGGTACAGCTATGCTTGGTTAAGGACAAAAGGTTCCAGCCAATTTTGTGTTTCCGCGAAATAAACAGGAAGTGGCCACTGCAACAACATCCAGCTTGCTTTACACCATAAAACAGAACTTTAAACTTAGAAAATGAAGCACTTCTGTAACCCAAGAAACATAAAACAGACAATATATGGCTCTTCGGGATCCAGAATATGTAAATGTTAAACTAAACAACCACTGGGAAAATTACTACAATCTTTACCAGCCGTTGGGATGGCCAACACATTTTGATTAAAAAAAGTCAACAAACGCCTACTAGAACAGCTGGAATTTATGAAGGGTTGGTCAGAGGCACTTTTTAATGGTTGCCTGTGTGTAACATGAGTATGAGTTTATAGTTATATTGCTTCATGAAAATATTCCTATTGTTATTTTTAATTGAGCTGCACAGGTTATAGGACACAATAATACCATTTTATAAATGATTTATCTTGGTTTTTATCACGGCCTAATTCAAATAACGCATAAACGTGACATCTGAACAAATATACAGAATGTTATTCAGAAACACAGCGCTTCCCACCACCAATCGAAAGTGATTCTTACCAGTTTGAAACCACAGTTTAAAGAACGTCAATGTTCCCATTGAACGCACACCTGGCCAAGTTTGAAAACATGACTAGGATATTTTAATTAGATGCAATTAGAGATGGTAACCATACATAGACCAAGAAAGCGCCCCCGTGCTCTTAAGTTGGAAGAGAGAAAAAAGATGCACTAATTAGGCTGAAGGCTACTTTTATTCATGTGACCTATACAGGCCCCCACGCAGGCTGTTGAACGTCACGGCTTATACACAAACCAAATGGGAATTCATTTGAATGAGAGCGCGTGTGTTGACGTAAACAAACGCTGTCACTTTCACCGCGTGAGGTTTGAATGAGCAGTACGCACAAAAAAAAATGCAACAGGTGACTGTCCTCGAAACATTAAATTGTGTATTCTGAAGCAGATTAAGCCTAGTACTTAATTGTCCATATGTCTTTGGAGATCAATTGTTATAAGCGATTTTCATGCCGTTCCGTTAAGCCTCGGCGCCACACTTCAATTTAAAAAAAGTATGAGTTCAATTTTGTCATGGGGAATACACGCAATCAGAAAAGCAGCAGAAATTTGTGGCTAGTGACCCACTCTTCCTACACAATGGAAACCAGTGATTTAAACACACATTCAGTGTTACTCTTCAATGATAAATTAGCTTCCAACACTTTTCATCCAGCCCAATTTCATGTGCCATTTATGTCAATTAGACCAGAGTGGCCGGGGTACATTTTTATGTCACTTGCAGCAGGAGCATTTTTTTTAAGTGTGCAGACACCCTGCTGTTGTGACCTCCTGTCCTCCGAAGGACAGAAAAAAATAAGAATACGATGATGGCCCTATTTTAGCCTCATATATGACAGGAGGATGTCCACGAGGAGGCTGTAGTTCACCATTATTGGCACTTTCTAACTTATGAGGGTTTGTGGTCTTTTTTGGTTTCTAAAGGTTATGCTCAAACCGTTGCTCCGGGTGGGAGGATTCTGCTCTGTAGGCCTTTATCATTAAAAAAAAAAGGCTTTATTTTTATTTATGTGATTCTTCGACAGAGAATAAAAAATAAACTCCAAGTGATCAAAGTGAAGCAACATTTTTCATTCAGGCAAGAAAACAAAGAGAATATAAACAAAACATGAATAATTGTTGTCATTGATTTTTTTTTCTGCTTGTCATATTTTTTTATATTAAAAATATAATGGTTAACAATATTGTCAATATTTCGTAAATGTGTGTAATTGCAAATATCTTTGAACTGTGACATTTGTAAGACGTTGGAAATAATGGCAGAAGTAAAGAGATTTGAAAAATCAATATGTGTCTAAGGACCATTCCATTGAAGGAGAGCCTTGCGAAATAAGGACGATTCTTTTTGAAATGTTAATCGTTCTGTATTTGTGTATGCATACTGTAATGCATATTGACTATATTCATTTAAAAACTTAGTTTTTTTTTGTTTTTTCTTGGAACCATTCTAACTGTGTTCCAGAGGGACCTTGAGATGAAATCAAGCAGGATTCAAGGATATGACAATCATTAAGAAGGCATACTGTGGCATAGACCTCTGAAGCTTGTGAATCATTTCCAGAAAAAAAACAATATAAATTTAAAAAGTGTTTTTCTTATTCAAATTTTTCATGTTTGCTATAATTGAATTATGGCAAACTATAGATGGTATATCTGAGAGGAAATATTGTTAAGAGTGCTGTGATGGGACACATATTTGGGTATGTATCATTGTCACTCTTCTTGACAGCATGATGAAAAAATGTCTTTAACATTACGTCGTATGTTGTCATTGTCATATATCTGTGATTCACCCTAAATCACCCAGTGAAATGTACACAGTGTGTGTGTTTATTTGTGCTCCTCATTAAAGCAAAAGTCTATGCATCAATTGACATTTGCTTAGGATTGAATGTTTTTCAGTTTTGTGAGTGTAACACTTGCTATGAAATAACGTTTTAAGAATACTTTTAAGGTGATAATAAAATGTGCAGATCAATAATTATTTGAAACAATGGCATAGAAAATAGAGACTTTAGTCAACACATTTTGTCAAAACATTGTTCCAATACATTTTTTTTTTATTAAATAGACTAAATGTGCATGTTTTGTACTTATTCATTCCATCAAAGAGGCACTTTAATTAAATTTAATTAATCAAAGCAAAACTCTCATACACAGTGTTGTTCCTGTTTTTTAAAATTTTCCCCAAACTGCTGGAGAGATAACGTCCATGTAAAATTAACATGATAAAATTATCACATCATGATAATAATGTCATAATCAAATAAAGCCATGCTAATAAAAAAGAATGTGTTTATATGCAAAACTGCAACGTGTGTTCTCTTATTTCCCCCCAAATCTGCTGTATTTTTATGAATGCTTTAACTAATAGTGTTGTTGGACTATTTTGTTAACAATGACTTTCATGAGCGCAACATTGTCCTTTTGCAATTGAATCTTGCCGATGGTCCATTAGGTGACGTTATATTTTTTCCTCCAAAGTAAATTTCTATAGAAACAAAATGTCTGAACGTCAAAAAACAAAAGAAAAACAAAACGAAATTCGATGGTGATTGTTTTGAATATTTTTAGAGATGAAGTGGGAATTATTAAAGGCGTTCATGTAATTTTTGGTCACGAAACCTTGCCGTTTTTTACATTAAAGTTTTTTGTGTGTGCATTTTAAGCGTTTTTGAATGGCTCTATTAATCTACTTGAACATTCAAGTGGTGCAACAACGAATTGCGTCAGATATTGCAGTAATATTTTCAAGTTCTGTAGGATAATATTTGTAGAATAGAAATTACATTTCTTAATTAATACTCGAGTCACTTTGTAACTTCGATCAAAATTAATAGCTCCATACGGACATAAGAAATTAAAGACAAAGGAGGTATAAAGACGACGAAAAAGACGACAAACACTTAAAAAAATATATATGTATATATTTTAGGTTTTTGGAAAAACTTTTCACGTCTGCCGCTGGAGTGGTGCGTTGAACTGCGATGAGCTCATTGAACACTCGTCCATATGAGTTAAAGGCTGAAACCGCTTTCAGTGACTTTATTCAATTAGCTACACTAACTCGATTCTTGTTGACAGATCCATTCTATTGCGTATGGAGCGCCGTGCGCGCAAATGTGTTTGTTTTGGATCTATTTGATGGGAAAGCCACAAAGGGAATGAGAAAGAGCAATTTCCGAGCCTCCTACTGTCACGCGAACGTGCCGTTCCCATGGCAACGAGAAAAAGCAGTGTGAGCGAGGACCGCACGACAGCTGAACAATGTCTGCTTTCGTCAACTATCTTTCTGAAGAAGACCAAGAGTTCTGCGAAATCAAAAACGCAGCTGCCGAGTTTTACCGGGCGAACAGAATACCCGAGCAGCTTGAGAAAGCCCTGGGAGAGCTTTTCTTCCAGGACCCCGAGGACGTCCACGGTTATCTGGTGCATCAAACTTCTACTTCCTGATATTTAGCATATTAGCTTACTTTACGTTTCATCACTTTTTATTTTTTAGCTAATGATTCGAACTTACTAACGTATTAATTGATTCGCTGCACGTGAAGGCCAGTTTACATCGCGTATACTTTTTGACTGCAAATATGCAAGGGGATAGGATATATAAATTATCGACTGCCGTTTTAATTAACATATAAATTAAGAACATAATTAGTATATGTACTTTTAAACTTGACTATTTCATGAATATAGGATATATCAGGATATATACATTATCGACTGTCGTTTTAATTAACATATAAATTAAGAACATAATTAGCATATGTACTTTTAAACGTGACTTTTTCACGAATATAGGATATATCAGGATATATATATTATCGACTGTCGTTTTAATTAACATATAAATTAAGAACATAATTAGCATATGTACTTTTAAACGTGACTTTTTCACGAATATAGGATATATCAGGATATATAAATTATCGACTGTCGTGTTAATTAACATATAAATTAAGAACAGAACTAGCATATGTACCTACACACATGACTATATATATATATATATATATATATATATATATATATATATATATATATATATATATATATATATATATATATATATATATATATATATCACATTGTCGTTCACTGTGAGGAAGAGGTCAAAATGTAACTTTACTCTTCCCGGCATGCTTTTACATTCAAAACTTACGATTCCTATTTTTTCACATTTTAACATGTTTTTCCCTAATTGACTTCCTAGGCAAACTATTTCACGAACCTCTCACCACATCCTCTAATCAGCAGACTGAATGGAAAGGAGGTCTATGATTCAAGAGGCCACGTCTGTGCTGAGGCTGAAGTCTTTTGTGTCATCTGCAATGAGGAAAAGGTAAAGTTCAGTAAATGCATACAGTGATTTGAAGGAATGTTTTCATTTTCATGCAATTCACATGTACAATTCAAGTACAATAATTGCACAGATTCTAAATGGATTGAAAAAAACCCTCCAATTCTGTCTGACCCATTGTTGAAAAAGTAATTACTCCCTAAACCTAATGTATAGTTGCTGGTCGTTCCATCCTTGACCGCAATCACTGAGATCAAGTGTTTGCGATAAATCCTTCGCATCACTATGGGGGGATTTTGGCACTTTAGGTTTTCAAGCATGAACTGCCCATTTAAAGGCATACATTAGCATGCTAATCATATGTAAAACTGGACTTTTTACTTGGTTGCATCAACTCTTTTCTTTCGGATTCGGGCCTGGTTAAAACGGAAGTTAGTTTCCCTTAAACTGTGATTAATCACAATGACTTAACAAGGGAGGAGGCAATTATTATTTACACGGGGCAAGTTTAGTAGCGATTTATTTCCTCCTAACACTAATTAGTTTTAAACCCCCATTTTATATTTAATATTTATATTTATATTTATATTTAGGGTTGTTTATGTGCAATACTGTATTAAAATATTCGTGTCTATTATGATAACTGCTCAGATTTCATGTCTCAGCATGAGTGGCTTTCAAGCCTCAGGAACCAAGTCCAGAATTTCTCGATTTACCCCAGGAGTATCTAAAAGATTGATTCTCAGTCATTGTTTCCAGTGGATGTCCTCTGCTGCCATCTCTAGCCACTTTTGCCAAAAGGAGCTTTTCTTGGATTGGCAAGCAAAGAGTGAGGAAAGAGTGATTCATGCCACAACTGCTGTCCAGTGGATAGTTGAACCTCTAAACATCATGCTAAAGGGACAGAACCCATGCCACCAAACTGAAATTGACCAGGATCTCAGGTAGGCTTGAGCTGAAGTTACATCTGCGTCCACACTGTAAGTTCAACAATGACCAGCTTGTATGTGCAGTTTTCAAACTTAGACAGTCATTTTCTATAGCCACTTATCCTCACTAGGGTCACTGGCTTGCTGGTGCCTATCCCATCTGACTTTGGGCAGTAGGCGGGCGACACCCTGGAATGTTTGCCAGCCAATTGCAAAGCACACAGGGACGAAAAACCATTCACATACTCAGGCACACCTAAGGACAATTTAGAGTGTCCAATACACCTACCATCCATGTTTAATGAATGCGGGGGAAGCCGGAGTGAAATAATACAGGCACGGGGAGAACATGAAAACTCCACACAGGAAAAGCGAGCTGAAATTTAACTCTGGACTCTGAATTGTGAGGCGGACTTGCTAACCACTCTACCACTGCGCCCTCGACTTATCAAAATTATTTATTTGATTATTGATTAGTTTTCAAACAATCAGTGATGCATATTGAAGAAGAGTTTCTCTCGAAAGCATGACAAAGGTATGTCTTTCTGTTCCAAAACAGTTATTTGTCACACTGGCTCTTGAGGGTTTGGCTTTGTGCCAACATATCATCATGATGCACACGGCCCCCTTTATTGGTAGCCTTTGCATGATATGCCCCATGACCTCGTAGAGAGGATGAGTGAATTGCTATGCAGCTCATAATGGAAATGGGGTGTAACAGCTCTTCAAAAACATTTGCTACAATTTACACATGAAAGACAAAATGCAGAAGTGCACGGTTTGTGATCATGTTTTATAGTCTTCGTTTAAAAAAAAAAAGAAATGAAATGCAGGACCTTGTGGTGACTCTTTTGTACAGGTAATAGATTTATTACATTATAATATTCATGTCTGGTAATTGCACAGCAATTTCTTCATGGCTCGCCTTCAGGAGGAGAAAGAAAACAAAGAACGAGAGGAGAGTCTTGCTGCTGAACAGGAGGTGGAAGTTCCGCCTTCACCACCTGAAAAGAAGAAGGACAACAAGAAGAATGATAAAAGTAATGAGCAATTTTCACATTTTGGTCACATTATATATCTGACAGAACACCTCAGCTATGGTATCCAAGCACCTCTCACTTAAATGTAAAACATTGGAGCATGCATAGAAACTTAAATAAGAAGATGGCATTCAGAGTGATTTTAAACCACATTTTAAAGAACATGTATCCTGGTATTCTAAACTTTCTGCAATTAAATATGCACCTTACAGTGTAAAATTTATGGTACGTCACATGGAGAAATGTGAGAAATTAGTAGCAGATGAAAAAATCCTGTCGTTTTACAGCATGAATGTGCTGTATAAATTCATCAAATGCTTATGGTTTATTTCAATACAATGAAGCTCATGTGTACTCACAACTATGGCCTCTCCATCGGGTGAAAACGTGGGAATTGCGCCAGCTTTCATTTGTCTCCAGAATGAAAACGGAAGTTAAGCGACTCCTCGGATAACGTGGGCATAAATTTTCCTCTGCACAGGCTGTACGAGAGTGGTGTAGCGGCAGTAGTATGAGGGCCTTCCTCCTCACTGCGCGAGCAGAAATCCCTATTATCTGCTCAAGCAGGGCCGTTCCTGAGTGTGCAGATCCATTTCTTTTAATTGTTAGAAGTGCATCAAGGAAGTAAAAAAAAGACTTTGGGGGTGTTTAGGGTAAAAAAATTAACAATGTGAAAAAAAACCTCATATTAAATGCTTGGTAGAAGCAAGACTTTTGGAAAGGCCTTTCTCAGAACTTGTGATCCAACACTATTTATTTCTGATATTTCCATCCACAGAAAAGAAAGGCATGTCAGAGAAGCCATTTTTACCAGCAGAGCCACCTGAACCAGTGCTGCCTGGTTCCATGGCCATTGGCTCAGTGTCTTTTGCCGTGGCCAAGACTGCGGCCAAAATAAAGGGAATTCCACTCTACAAGTACATCCGGGCCCTAAAGAACCCGGAGGTGAGAGCCAACAGACTCTTATGACACTCAATTACAGCGCACATTATTTGTTTTTTGAAGGACTACTGGTACTTTGTGCAACATGTAAAAATGTCTGAATATGTGCGTACAGGAGGATCAAGATGGATTTCACATTCCTCTCTCCCTGGTAACTATATTAAGCTGCGGGAAGACTACTCCTGGAAAACTGAACCTGCTGGAAGAAGTCATAGTGATCCCCAAGGCAGGACAACATATCAAACAAGTACTCAACTTTCCAACTACTCACAGAAGCGTTTTCCCTTTCTTTGTTTTTTTTCAGTGAGAAGTCATGATGTTTATGAAGAGAAGTTTTTACCTAAGATAAAAGCAGTTTTGTGTGTTTGTTTACATAATCTGGGTTTTTCAGCTTGAAAATGTAAAAATTGATATGAAGAAGTTATGTTTTTTAAAAACATCAAAATAAAATAAAACGGTAGCCTGGAAAAGTTAAAATGTGTAACATGGTTTAAAATCACCTGAGTTTGTCTCTTTGGATTTTGTCCTTGTTGCGAAGCAGCTTTTGTCTTGGGCCAGGGGTTGCTGGGTCTTGAAGTGTGGTATCGTCAGGGTTGTGCTTTGTTTGAATTTGGATGATTCCGGGTTGGATTTTTGTTCTTCCATTCGATTGTAGTTCTTTAAACAAATAAATGAAAAGACACATCATGAACTTCATGTTCTTTAATTTCATGAACACTTCCTGTTTCCGAACTTCAGTATAAGTTGCTCAAAAGGCTATTTTTACTAAGTAGCTAACGTAATATAACAGAAATGCTATTTTTGAAATGTATGAGAAAATATAATAATGCAGCAGTTGAAGCATTCTACTGATTGCCAATGAATGGGCTAAATGTGTTGATTTTCTAAATATACTATAATAATTTAAATTTAGCACCAGCATTTTAAAGAATAAAATTCCCAATTCCACTCAATTCTCAATGTTATGCTTGCAGAAACTTCCTTCCTTCCTTTAATGTACAAATCAGAACACACAGAGACTCCAAAATTCTGCCTTTTTGTAATAATTTGACCACCACCAGGTTTACTGTAACTTGACAAACTCTTATCAGAGACAAACAATGGGGTAACTAAACATATGCTTTAGAACTAAGAAAGTCTTTTGAATTTAAGATGAAACATCTTCAATAAACGCATAATTGCCTTGAGCCCGTGTTGTGCCATTATTTGGAATTCCACATAGTCATCTATGCAAGCATCCTCTATTTTGTGTCAAGTGTTTTTTTTTTTTTAACATGTTTTCTCCATGTCATGCTGAACTGTGACCTCCTTTAACAGATCATCACAATGGCAACCCAGTTACAGATGGAAATATTGAGAATAATTAGTGCTTCAGCAAAACCTGGGGTGAGGGTCATTTTCATCTATTGGAAGAGACTACATGAATGGAACAATATTGTGGCATATTTTCACAAGTACCGCAACAATATTGTGGCGGGTTTTATGAGAAAAGAGTAGTGAAAGGATTTTCTGGTTGAGCATTCATAAAAACTACAATGTGCATTATGTTTTTAAAGCCCATCTTCAAATTAATGAAGACGTAAAATCCTGAAATCCTGAAAAGATGATTCAATCATTCACACCGGCAGAACTGAATGTTAACAATGGTACTTGTGAGTGGCACATTCAACTGCTACAACCTTGCAATCCCAACAAGAAATCATTTATTGTCAGTGCCACACTGCTAGGTTTTTTTTATGTTACATCTCTATACAAGTGGATTTCACGTAAAAACTCATGCATTTAGCACATAAGCATCTTAAATATCTTTATCGAAAATTCATTTGATAAATGTGCCTTGTGTTTGCTCCAAGGTCATCCAGGCAATTCTGAGTAACAGTGGTGTGTTGCCCATGACCTTTGATCGTCCTGAACAACCTCTGGATCTCATCACTGAAGCTTGCAATAACCTTGAATTGGAACTGGGAACGGACTTCTATCTGGCACTTAACTGTGGGGGCCCTGATCTCATGGACTATGTAAATGTGTCAACAAGTACATCGAAATCAGAAATGGCAGCAAAAGTGAGATTTTGTGCTGAGAACCGCATGCTTGCCTCTTTTTTTTCTGTCTCCAGAACAAACAAAAATATGAGATTGCCACAGGTAGTTTTAAGTCTCCAGATGAGCTGGTGACCCTGTATCAAACCCTTATCAGCAAATATACTGGAGTGGTGGCTTTAATTGACCCGTTCAGGAAGGAGGTATGGAAATGTTGGTATTTATTTTAATCTTGTTGAAAAATGCAAACCTTTTGCCACCTTGTGTGTTTGTGGACGTTGAAAGGACAGAGAACCGTGGGAGAAGCTGAGCACTGTACTTGGACCGTCGTGCGTGCTGCTCTCTGATGCAACCCACAAGCCGCAAGCTCCGCCCCTGCCTGGAGTCACGGGTTATCTTCTAAAACACATCAACGAGATAACTGTCAGCGATTTGATCCGCATCACTTCTGAGCAACAAGGTAGTTTGTCGGTGCACTCCTGAATGGCACATGGGGATACAATTTTAAAGATTAGTTGGAGTTTTTTTCAACAGTACAACAGTTATTTTCCTTCCTGCTTCTTGAGTGCTTTACGCTTGTCTTGTTTCAGTTTCACATTCCTCACCGGCGTGTCCTGGTTCCCCAACAGCTGGCGCGGATCTCGTTGACCAGGGCGACGTCCAAGACGGTATGAGCATTAATATTTCTGTTACTCTTCCAAGGTATAAGCACATAGCTTGAAGGGTCTTGCCTAAGAACCTGACTGGATGTTGGCCACTGTGTCAAAGTCAGTGCTCTGTTAACCCCTAGACTGTAGGGGTGCGGCTCTTTCATCCTTATGATGTGGTTCTCCGTGTTTGGGAAAATAAATAATGCTTCGTTCAGATCAACTACGTGGCCAGCGTAGCAAGCAACGTGTTAGAATTGCAGTCAATAACGTTTGCGTTAATGGGTGATAGGCCGACATCTATAGGGTGTATTTGGTGCGACGGGACACTAAACGTGACGCGAGACAACCAATCAGTTTTGGGAAGGTAGAAACTGGAAATGGAAATGTAAAAATGCTGGAGTAACTTCCAGATTAAAAGCAGATATTTAACAACAAGATAGCACAGGTAAGTAAACAATACAAACTGGACCGCTTGAAAAATTCCTAACACAGAATACTGTACATCTCATCTGAATGCCCGTTTGTGAACACGGAGGGATTCAAACATTGGTTCGGTCGGCTTGCTTCTTTTAATGAAAATCATGTGGTACAACCTTGGTTTACAAAAGCTGCTGTAAGCAATTCCTCTGGCTGCTAACACCCGTCTGCTTCCACCCTCTCACTCGTTCCATTACCATCATTAGCGTAAGAATACTTTTGATATACAGTATATAACATCTTCATTTCATATGTAATGAAGTGGTTGCGGCTCCCAGTGTTGTCTTATCTGTGGAAACTGGGTCAAAATGGCTCTTTGAATGTCAAAGGGTGCCAACCCCTGTCCTAGACTGTCCAGCTGCTTAATTACCAAGATCCTGTGGGACTTCCAGATCCAGAATGTCAATCTGGTGATAGCCAAACAGCCTGATTGAGTAGTGGTGGATAAAGATCGAAAGCAACATCGATAGCAACATCACTGATAGCAAACAGGTCCTAGACACCTGGCTCTAGGTACTTCTCCAGCTTTTCATGTTGCTTTTCCTTGTACTTGCTCTCGTTCCAGCAACCCCTTCCTCACCAGGGTGCCCCGGTTCCCCGACAGCTGGCGCAGACCTTGTTGACCCGGGCCAAGTCCGAGCCGGTACGACTCAGATTACAATTGGAATCTTTTGGTTGCTCTGAAACAAAAGTCGGGACCTTAAAGAGGTTGTTTTTGTCTACCGAAAATGTGTTTTTCTTGACACACACACACACATATATTTTTTGTGGAAACTCTTTGAACAGTAACTGCCTGTTTTTCTGCTCTTTGTTGCAAGTTATGATGTCCTAATGTGTCCTAGTGCTTCCTGATTATATTTTGCCAAGCCCCCGCAGAAAAAAGAAAACTTTTCAAGCTCCCCCACTCGACGAACAAATTAGATTATTACCTATAAAAATGTATACCTTACCGTATCCTATTTAACATCAACAAAAGAAAAAAGCAATATAAAACAACTTTCAGCAGCTGTTCATTGTTTACAGTGATTTTTTACAGCTTGTATCCAGTTTAGGCCTTAGTCTAAAACTGAAAAAAATTGAGTATCAAAGTGCCTGAAAAAAAAGTGATGAAAATTCTTATATTATTGCAGATACACTTCACGTGACAAAAGCAAAGCCTTTTCCCTGGGGTCATCCATGTTGTCCCACTATTTGAGAAGCACTGTCCTAATGTACAGTATTTTATCGTGGGGTATTTTCATCTCAGCTAATTTTGTGCGCATGTCTCTTGCAGGTTCAATCATATTGTCAATTGCGAACAGTGAGTCCTGCGATGACGACTCGCTGTCAGATATTGTGAGTGTCAGTCTTGTTTGTGTTCCCAGCTTCCACAAAACAGAGTTTTGGTTTAGTCCTATCCACATTACTAATGGCATCACCGTTAGGCTGCTGAAGGAATATCTGAAATCAGGACATTGCAGTTGTCAATTCAAAGCACACCTGGATGCAAAATAGACCTTCCAAAATAATCATTTGCAATGAAAAACAGGTTTCCATTCAATCCATTTAAACATTACAAACATAAAAATGGAATCAGTGTGGACATTTTTCACATACTGTATTACTCATGTGAGGCATGTAGCAACAAGCTGTTCTGCTGATTGCCGCACTCCCACGTCCACGAAGGCGGCGGACCACTTGAAGGTACACGGCTTCCATGACTTTTGCCACACCTCTTGATTGTGCTTACCTATCCCCCCTCCATTCAGGCCTTGCAGGCGTTGCGCTTATATGCAGAGGTATACTTTCCTCTTTGGAAAGTGCCAGTACAGAATGGGGTGTTCGAAGTCAAACTTTTAATAAATCAACTAATGCAAAAGTAAGAATTGCACCTGTAAACACAAACGTGAGAATACATTTTCATTCAAGTTTACATAGATCTGATCAGATGGATTGGATTGGCAGATTTTTGCTTTTTATGCAAAACCATTGCTTGGCTGGTATTATTTACTGATGATCAATGATCAAATCTGCAAAATACAATATTTTAGTGTTCCCTCATGTTCCCAGCGCGGGGGTTATGTTCCCAAAAATGACCCACAGTAACCGAAATGCACTTTTATTTTTCTCAATCACTATTTTCTAAGTTGTCTGGTACAACTTAGAATAAGGGTAAACTTGCAATATGTGTGTGTGTGTGTGTGTGTGTATATATATATATGTATAGTATAGTATAGTATAGTATAGTATAGTATAGTATAGTATAGTATAGTATAGGAAACTACATGTTTAAATCATACTATGTACTGTATATGTTTAAAAACATCCATTGGTCCATCTGATTTAATTGGTTATTGTTTTGTTTTTCAACTTGGCTGATCAACTCCAAAATTGTTTTATGATTACAACCGCTAAGATGATTTGGTCAAAACAAACCCGCAGAAAAACCTTCTTTTGGCTTACGTCTTTCGCTGCAATGTGTCATCTTCTGCAGATGTTTGGAGAAAACACAAATATTTGGATTAAAATGAAAACATAAGTCCGAAAAATAAACTCTGAATTGCAGATACCTAAAAAATCTACTCAAGTAACGCAACAATGTATTTCTTCATCAGACACTGATGTTGCCTCGCATCTAATTAGACACATCAGCTGTGTGAATGTGACCCCCAGGCACAGGAATGCTCCGTTTGGTTGAATGGCGTAGGCCGATAAACGTTTTACACCTCGAATGCCAAAGGCAGTGTGAAAAGGGAGCACAGATACACACACAGCGCAATTGTCCGCCACCTTTTTTTTTCCCCTGACCCTCTCGTCTTTTAGGCTGTGGGTCTGGGCCTGGACTATATCAAACTGGGAGGTCTGAGCAGTGCCGCGACGATGGCGAAATACAACAGGCTGCTTTCTATAGAGGAAGAGCTGTCTCAACAGGGGATCCTGGGTATGTTTCTTTTAGTGTTGCTCTCCCTCTCCCGAGAAGAAGGCCGCCGGACAAAGGCCCGAATCAAGAGAGGAAGGCTCTCTCTCCCTCTCTCATGCGTGAAAGAAAGCAGTGTGTGCGGAAGTGTACGTGCAAAGATGAAATCTCTTTACCTTGAATCTCTTAATTGGCTGCCTACCGACATGCGAGGACAAACGCTTTCCTTTGTCGGTTATGGAGGAGGACGCAATGGAAAGTGACGTGTTTCTGAGATGATTCCTGACAGGAAAAAAAAAATAGCTTATGCAACGTTTTGTGGGTTGATCCTACGAAGCAAAATATCAGAGATCATTTCAGTCATTGGGTGAAGTTTCTTTGAGTCCATTCACTTGATTACCTGATTTGTGTCTCATCTGCAGTACCGAAGGAGCAACACTGCTTGCCGCTGTTCAATGAAATATTCAATGAGGAGGAAGAGGAAGAGGAAGACTGAAAGGGACCGTCTTCTCTTTGTATGCTGTATCACACTGTTATTGTTCTTTCTTTGATCACTTTTTGACTGTTTGGGTCAAAAAAGGAATAACCCAAAATTTGGTTCAATTTGACCCACCTTTTATACAAAATAACCCTGTTTTGGGAGGGGATGTTCTGTCCAAAGCAATCCAGAAAATTGAGTCAAACTGACCCAAATTTCAGCTCGGATCTGTACATTGGTACTGTATAAATGGTCTGAAACACTGGATGAGGTCAAAGAATTTAAGGTAGCTAGATGCACAGCTATAAAAAATAATATTACATCAATATTCATTCATAATATCAGTAAAATTGAAGTATTAACTCTTTCCCTGCCATTGATGACTATTAGACATCACTAATCCATTAGAACCCTATCCTCCTGAGGTAAAACCTAATCATTGGTGTCCACTGTAGTGTTGGTTTTTGGTCTAAATAGTTTGACTCATTCAAGCTACCCTACTAAGTACTAATGCGCTCAGTAGAGGACATCCTAACCTTTCGATGTCTCGTGCTTGTGTGGGATGTAATTAACTTTGCTGTCTTGCTGAGACAAAATGCACACAAATGCTTTACCTTCATCTCAGGTAGTTCTGAAACCACTAAACTGTTACTTGCACCGATGTCTGCAAACGAATTCTGCTTTTTGACTTTTTGTTCCTTTTTCATGTTATACTGAACTAGTATCGACCCCTAACACACGAAAAAGAAGGATGTACCAAACCTATGTGAACCATTACACCCTAGTACCTATTATGATACTGTGGTTAATTTATTTCAACACATGTATGACAGTTAAGTATGTTATTGGCATAATAGCATTACAGTGAATCGGACTTACTATTGGCAATAGTGAAATCCTGGAACAAATGATTTCTAATGCCATTATTGTATTCCCTGTTGGAAAATTTGAATCCAGAGCAAATTGGAGGTAAACTGTTTTTCTTAAATGGTTTGTGTTGGGCCTTAGAGGTGGCGCTGTCATTATAATTTGAAAAAAAATAGTGCCAAATTTGAGCTGCAAAAAAATGCAATATGCTACCTCTCATCGTGTCCCTTTTGTGTAGCAAACATGTTGGCGCCAGCACACAAGATCAAGTCACAAATTAGAGTGGCTTTAAAATGAGCTACAGAATAACAAAGACTACAGTTTCTTCCCGAGGAGGAAAAGTGAAATCTATACAGGTTTTTCTTCTTTTCAAGTGTGTCACAGAACACCAAGCCCGCTGTCAAAAACAATTCACACATCCTCATTCGAGCTCGATATGCTGTTCGATTTGTTTGTGAAATCGCTATAGATTAGTTCCCGTTTTGATAAGGACTATTAGTTGCACTTAATCTGCTATTAAATCAAGTCCGAGTGAGACTTCCTCTGCAGCATTTGGCTCATTGGGAAGGGCAAAGCGGATTCTTTGAAGCCTTCTGAGGACTGAATCTGCTTTGTAAAGGAGGGGACTTTGAACAACAATGGCATTTCCTCCACACCGGGTTAAGGGGGCGCCGAGCTGGAAATTGCACCTCTGCGCTAAACCGAGCCTAAAACCTTAATAACCAAAAGTGTACAATAAGTGACGGACGGGTACGCAGTTCACACTTCTCGTGTTTCAGGCGCTCACACAAGGAGCTGTCTGGGAAATCTGCGCAGGTGTCGAGCTAGAACAACATAATAGCAAGCGTTTGCATAATAACTTGCACAGCCATTGTTGGGCTTCAATTCAACCGTAACAAAACAACTCTAATTGCTTGGATCAAAGTATTTTGCATCTTGGCTATTCAACAGACACTAACTGAAAAGGAATGAAAACGCAGATTCTCTGCGCTAAGGGAAGGAGTGTAGAAAAATATCTTCCCGCGCTGACGTTGAAGTCAATCAAAAATAAGCAGAAATACTTTGCTGAACTGTCGGCTCTGTTAAAATCTACCTGCGATGCTAAAAAGGAAAAATATATTAGATATGTGGTTTAGCAAGAAAAACAGGATCCATAAATGTCTGGTTTTGCTGGTTGTATTAAGGCAAGCTTTTAATATCCAGAACAAACTATTTGTCGAGACAACATGCGTGCAGTCATACTTGCCAGCAGGGTTCTGACACCTGACATTGATAACTCATTGTTTGATTTCAGTGCCAAGCGTGCCCAAACGTTGATCAGTTTAAATATTAAAAAAAAAAAAAAAGCAAAACAATGACTTAACATTTAACAATTTTCTCACATTAAGAACCAAAGGTATTTAAAAATTTGCTTCTCTAAACTAGAGCAATACCCTAGGAGGTGTTTGTTGCCTCAAGTACATCGCGGCGTCTCAGCAGGATTTTCTGCAGTTCATCATCTTGGGATGATGCTGAAGATGATGATGATGATGATGATGACGCCGTTTTTGGTTGAGAAATATTTCTGTCAAAATTCCCCTAAAATATTTAAACACAAATACAGACACCTTCAGTAGGAATTTAAACAGCTACGGAGTTAATCAGTAATTTTGCATTGCAATTACTATTTCTCCCCCTTTCTATAATATAACAACAGACATACTTTCTTATTTGAATATTGAAATATTATAGTGGAAAGTTGTGGAACTTTTGGGCAAACACGATCCAACTCTTGAATGTATTTGAGAGACACAATTACCATGATTGCTTTTAGTTCCTGGAAGGCAGAATTAGAAGGCTTCCTCTTCATCTGATAACGGGAAAATAGAAAATAGAGGCAACACATAAATATTATCTTCCATTATTTCCCATGCAATGCATTCAGTCTGAAATTCGCCTCCCATTATAAGAACATAACAAAGGTGAGCAGGGAGGCATTTTACAAGAAGACATCAAATAATGATACACAAATTCAATAGGGCATTTCGCATTTTCAAGATAATTCATATAGCAGGTCCCAATTATTGTGGTGGAGGAATACATCAAAAGAGGCCTTAAAATATACCTTGCTTCTATTTTACAGCAAACTAGCGGATGGATATAAGAAGTAAACAATTGTTCATTACGTTTACCTGAAAAAGTATTTGTTCAATCCATGGACTTTTTTTTTTTTATAATATTGTGATTTAGGCATGGGCCAATATCAGTTTCTAATGGTGAGAGGACCTTGAGAAAAAATATCACGCTGTTGCAATATCACAAAATAAAGAAATTTAAGCATATTTGGTACGTTAAAAAATGTCCACCATGGTTAGTACAAATCAATAAATAATTGGCATTCTTCTTGTTTTTTGTTGTTCTTCGCAGGTAATAATGCCGTGTCACTGGTGAACAATGTATTTTTAAGACACAAAACCTCCTCATCCCTTCGTACATGCCAAGAAGGTAAAAAAAGAAGTAGCTCTCGGTTTCAAAAGAGGTTGGTGACCCCTGCTCTAAATTTGAACGTTATCACACGTGACCCTTAAAATGATACAGAAAGTTGGTTTGAATAGCACAAGCATAAATTTGTGTTTTTGATTTAAAAAAAAAAAAAAAAAAAAAGAGCACTTACGCTTGCCTTTTTTTGAAGTTGCATTTTCAGAGCCGTCTTTTAAGATCCAAAAAGTGCGCGGCCGGCTTGCTTAGCGTTTATTTTTTTAATTTATCTATTCTGTCCCGTCTTTGTAAACATGGGCTCAGACCCGGAAGAGCCTGGTCATCTTTGTGAAAGAAGATTTATAAAGACACACTTTGCTCCCCCCATTTCTCTTTTGTTTTGATGATCTGCCGCAGTCACCCTTTATAATTCTTTTCCAAAAAAAATTAAAAAAAAATACCTGTCTCCTGTTACAAGATCTCTGGCTAACAGGCCGAAGCTGAACACCTGTTTTGATTCTGTTCATCATTTCATCGATGGCTTGCTGCCTGACATCCACTTCTGTAGGAAATAGACAAGCAAGAGGAATAGGAGCAAAAAAAAGTGACTGTACTTACATTCTTGAATAGGAAAAGACATTTAGTGGCCGAAAGTTTGGTTACTTTGACTGTTTTGCTAAAAATCAGTCTATTGGGCTTTTACTCCTAAACAATAGAAAAGGTATTGACTAATCAATAATCCATTTGCAGTTGTTGTACCTGCTCTCTTGTCAGAGTTGTGGACCACAAGAGGAATGTCACTGCTGTTTTGTCTCTTTCTGATCAATGACAGCAGAGAGCTATGAAGTGAGCACAAATCAATATCGCGTTTTTTGGTTTGTTTGCTTTTTATGAATCCACATTTACAAACTGTCACAAATGTTCAGTTCTGCTTGCACTTCAATTGGAACTAAACTGCAGTGCCTATGAAAACTCTACACACCCCATTTGCCAGGTTTTTGTGGTAAAAAATATTTTTAATGCTTTTTTTCCACCAGTCTTCCATGTGAGTTAATTGTACAGGTCGATTTGAAAATGAATTATTAACTAATTAATTATTATTAACATGGTTGCTCAAGTGTGCACATCCTTTTATGATAACAGTTTTGGGGGGGACCTGAGTTCTACAGGTTATAGATCTCAATAATGGAAGATGTTTTTAAATGATTTCCCATTGTCTCACTTTTCATATCACAAAAACCTGGCCTATAAACAGCGGTCTGTAGACTTTTTTTGTTTGTTTTAATGACACTGCACATCTGAAAACATCAAACGGATATGCTATATTTTTGCTTTCAAAAACACGGTTTAAATTTATTATCATTAAGTGAGGAAAAGTTACCTGAGTGGGTTGAAGGCCGCTGGGGTTGGAAGAGGAGGAGCAGGTGGTGGAGGTGGACATGGAGGTATCGGAGGACGTGATCCATTCGTCGCCATTTCCAGTTTCTTTTGAAGTTCTTCGACTGACCAATTCAACGACAAAATAATTTTGTGACCAGTCATTGCTCGTTGACATTTTGCAGACACCCGATTCTCTTTTGTTGTTTTTTAAAAAAACATTACGATTTTGGAATATACATGATGAAGATGTATCCGTACCGCTTTCAAAAACAGAATAAGTCTGCTTTAGTTCAGACCTAACCATATCAAAGACGCAAGGAAATATCGTGGCACGGATGGATTGCTGCAATGATGGATGGATGGATAGATAGATCTTACTATTACAATAATTAAAAATCCAAAAAGCAATACAAATATACAACCAAGCAGTTTGCTAATTGCGTGCATAATACCCCACCGCTTGGTAGCTTGTAGGTAACATAGGAGTGGTGTTTGGTCATACTTTTTGTGTGCTACTCTTAGGGAAGTACACATCGCTCTCACAAAACGGCTTGTTTTCATTGTTATGAATTAGTTCTTACCTCTAAACCTCAGATCCTTGACCTCCGTTTGGGCCTTGGAGCACTCCTCACTGTACTCCCTCTTCTCCTCCTCCACAAGCTCAAGTTTACACCTCAAGGCTGTCAGCTCCTTCAGTGCCTCACAACCACTCAATTCTTCTTCCAGTTTCTTTATCTGAACGTGCACGTAAACATTTTTGTAGATGCGAGAATTTTTCCTGTTGATCTTTCACAGCACAAACAACTTATTTACAAGGGGTATGAGTGGATGATTATGTACACACTTTTCAAGGAAACGCCACTCCAATTTTGCTCGATTGGGGGAAAAAAATGGCAAGAATGAAATGTTTCAGTGATAGTTCTTGCGGCTGTAGCCCTGGCGCTGGTAATTGGTCCGTAGTAAGTAGTACTGGTTAGACGCCAGCTGACATTCAGTTGCCTGCTCTACAACCCCTTTTCCAAGTTCCAATTGTTCCTCAAATGAGAGGTATGTTCACTTTCTGTATGACACCAACACAGATCAGTGATCCCACTCAGCTTTCATTGTTTTACATCCGAGCCAGTGGAGGTGGGAGCTGGTTCGAGGCCAAGCTCCTGCCGTTCATTACCGGCCATGTTCTTTAACGCTTTCCTTTATGCGGCAAATGTTTTGTTAACACCGAGGTTATGCTTTCACTCGTGCATGTTTGTGCGCTCGCTGTATTATTCCATCTGACAACGAACGGCATACAATAAAAATGTCAAGCGAGTGCCTGTGCCACTTCGTACCTCTGAATACATATTGCCTCTTTAACTGAGTTATGAAATACAGGATGTCACAAACATGTGAATGCAGCGTCTTGCTTCTGAGCGCTAGACAGGGGCTATAAAAAAACAACATGGACGCCTCATTGGAGTGTTTTAAACTAGGGGTGTTTTTCACGTCTGATATATTAATATTGTAGCCTAACTTACTCTCCGATACTAATTTCAATTTAGGATGATATCAGCAACCATTATTATTACTATTTTTTTTTTTTAAAGTATAAACGTTAAAAGAGACTTGATCAAGTGATATTCAAACAATGAAGGATAGCCAAGGGGGTGCCCTGAACTGGTCTGATATCAGTTAAAAAAAAAAAAAAAAAAGATACTAGCACTCATACACAAGAAGACAATTCCAGCCTGTTTTTAAATGAAGATTGTTTTTCGTTATTTCTCAGGATTCTGTCATTTGTTTTGTATTTATTTACTTCATATGGAGTACATATTTGAGATCAACTTGTAACCCAAATGTTCGGAATAAATGGGTCATATTTTCTCATACATACTCGTGCTGACAATTGTCTTTTGTTTGAACTATTCGACTTGATCAGATCTCTTCTAAAATTTCATACAAAAGAATAAATAAATTATCGTATCATTCCTGCTAATATTGTATTGTATGTATGTATATGTAATATTGTATTTGATTTGATATTTGAGGCTCAAATATCGATATTGTAACAGCAGTTGTATTGGGATGCCCCTGGAATAGACAGCAAGAGTAATTATGAGAAAATATGACCCATTTATTCAAAAAATTGGGGTTGTATAGATCTACATGACGATCTACTGCATGTTAATAAAATAAATACAAGATGCATTAAAGGACGTCTGTGAGTGCTAATATCAGAGATTTTGGATGTAGACCAATATAATTGGAGAATGTTTATTTCTTGTTTATATCCGATTGATATCACTGTCAGATTGAGGCGCTCTTAGGTTAAACAACGTGAAGATTCAGGTTTGCCCACTCTGATTTTTTTATATCCTTTAGTGTCTAGTCTAGTGTCAGTTGTACCTGGCTCTGGTGCTCCTGCTTCAAGGTTTCCAAATCCTTGGTCAGAGATGCAACCTGGCCGAGTGCCTCCTGTAAAGCATGACTCGGCGTTGTGCTCTGCATCAGAATCTGGCTCTGCCTTTTAAGCTTCTTTTGCTCAACAACCATCTGAAACAACAAATCGCAACATTGGGATGGTAGTTGGATGACATACAGTAGTAGCAAGTGGCATATAGACATAATGAATATCTTACAACGATAACATAAAAATTGGAATTTAACTTACTGCTCTGGCAAAGTTCTCTGCCCCCTCTCTCAAGTCCCGCTCCAGGTTCAAGGTGTCCTGTAGGGCTTCGTATTCCTCCACAGCAAACTTCGACACTGAATAGTAATCCCACATTTATGATTTAATTAATAAGGTTAACTATCCGTGAGCACCCAATCAATTAAGAAAAATACTGTGAGTCATAAAAATACTCTTTCAATTTTTCTAAATCTTATTTAATTTCTCCCACTCTAACCTCTGTTATATTTTCCCAGTAGCTTCTTTTGCTGCGCCACCTCGGCCATTAAAACAGAGTTAGCACCTTTTTCTTTCAGCAGCTGCAGAGACAAGAAACGAGATGCGATTTACAGTAAACATTGAAGGGTCAGTTGCGGTGCAGTCTGTCGGTGGTTAGCACTGTGACGCAAATCCCTTCATTGTCCGTCAGTCCAATTCAAGAAAAGGACGCGCACACCAGCAACAACAAACCATTTTTTTCCTCTCCCACACTGAAAATGATGCATACAGTATATACACAGAATAGTATTCAAAAACAGGGATGTCCAAGATACGGTCCAGGGGCCATTTGCGGCCTGCCATCCACATTTTAGCAGACCCCAAGCATTTTCTAAAAATACATTTTAAAAACACAATTTAAAAAAGTGATTAAAAAAAAAACTGTGATGGTATACAGCGTTAGAGGTGTGAGAGAAAAAAAAAACTTGATTGGCCTATTCATTTGTGTGCTCTGTTGTGTCTATTTTGTCTCAGCAAGTCAGCAACATTGCGACAAAATGAAACAACATTGTTAAAGACAGGATGTCCTCTACTAAGCACACAAGGACTTGGTAGGGTAGCTCCGAGATGATATACACCAAAACTCAATTCCCACTACAGTGTAGACAAATGAAAATAAAATAAAAAGTGCACTTATTGGCCCACCAGAACAGGTCATTTTGCCTGACCACAAAATTGTAGGAGTCTCCTGGTAAAGCACTCACTTCTTGCCTGGTTTCCTCTAGTTGTTCTTTCAGCATTGCAAGATTATCAGAGACATGATGCTTTTCTCGGACTCTCAACTGCAATTTACTTTGCGTCTCTGAAAAAAGAAACATCTTAAAAACAAGATACTAATGTAAAGCGGTGGTTTTCATATGAGGGAGTTCAAGAGGTGCGTGAAAGTTTAACATAATTTCTGCAGGTGACATCAAACAAATTGGATGTGCTTTAATGCTGTGCTAGGAACAATACATTTTTCTTTTCAAATTAAAAGCAAATTAATTGAAACGTGAAGCAACTCATGGCTAATTTTTTAAAATACTGTATGTTTTTATTGATTTTTTTTTGCGCATTGTTATTTGCAATTAAAGTGTTCGACAGAAGAGACAGAAAAAAACCTCGGATAATGTTACACAATTTGTCTTCTGGTGTTCCTGAATAACATACACCAAGAGATACCACTACAAATGCAAAAATTAAGACACATTCATGTTTTAAGCCCCCTCCATCCATTATTTCACAGGGGTACACCATTCGAAAGCAGGTCGAGAACCAGCGATCTAGACTAAATGCGACTAATAGTAATGTTTTTAAGACAAGATCAAAGTGCATGTATGAAAACATTGACACATTACATCAATGAATGTCATAACAAATTACTTAATAAAATGAACTAACTCTTTTTTTAAGTCCATGTGCAAAATTGAACTTGTAGTGACCATCGTACTGTAAACAACTCTTGAGAGAAATTTTTCACCTGAGATTTTGTTCTGGCACGTGGTTGACACGCAGTTGGCGGGATTTAGCTCGTCGCCTTCTTCATCCTCATCGTCAAGGTTTATCTCGGTGATGGTCCCTGGGCTAAGTTGGGAAAGCAAGATCATGCTCTTCCGTTTCAGGGAGTGGTTCTGATGGTTCAACTACGGGGATAAGGCATAAAAATGAAAGGTGAATGCTGTCAAATTTAACAGGGTTCAGCTGCCACATGAAGTAAATAGAACTGAGTTAACCGAGGTGATTTTTTTTTTTAAATGCTTTACAAAAATTTAAATTATATCCAAGGTGAAGGCTTTAACACCCTAAGAAATAGTAATGTGATGTTAAAGTGGTGATTAACAGGTGGTTATCCTAAAGTACAACATCGGCATTTATACTTGTTGCCAACAAAAAGTCAGGAAATCATTCAAAGCGTAAAAAGACCTTGACGAGGTTGTTATTCATTATGGACAGAATATGAAGAGATGTATGGATATATTTTGCTGAACAGTACATAATAAGGGCTTTTCAAGCACTACAATGCATGGTGATGTTACAGTCATAAATGACAGTATAAGCTGCGTAATTACTTTTCTTTTAAACTACTTTGCCAAAATGTCATTGTGTCCTTGTGCATTTTAGACTGTTGACATCTGGGGTCAATGATGTAATATGATGAATTATTTGCAGGTCTTTGCGTTCTCGAAACTTTAACAAGAAAAAAAAATCCATTAATAATAAAATTGAATAAAAAAACTAATGTGGAACATTCTGTATGAATGTGTACCACTGAGTCGGTGCTAACCACTGTTTTCATTTAATACAACATAAATTCATGATGCATGGTGCTACCCCGCGCAACGCTGAAACACAATGCCGCCCTCGTGTAGGAAACTCATATTCAAATTTTCAAATGCGTGAAGTGGCAGCGAGTTTGTATTACAATCAGGAAAATCAGGCAACAAAACGTAGAAACTGCGCAAGTGACAGGCTAGATGAGCTGTTTCTTGTTTTGCCCTGCAATCAGTGATAATGGCAGGACACATGCAAACGCAATGATCAGGTGTGGAAAAACATAAACCATTAGAAGACCACAGATGAAGAAAGAGGCAGATTCCCTCCTTTTATGCATGATTACTTTTTTCAAGCCATTTATATTTGCATCAACATTTCAGAACATTTCTTAAACATAGTTTCAGATTGATCCACTCAACATGAGGGAAGCATATTCCAATGTCATTTTCAACAAATTCAATCATCAGAACAAATAAGAAGCCCATTCCAAAGAAAAACAAAAATCTAGCCTCTAGGAAAGAGAAGAGAGAAGATGGTAAAGAACAGCCAGAAATAAATATGTTATGGCGCCCTAGTCAGATAAGATTGAAGGCCTTTCTTTTGGAGAGAGTCTAGGTAGTGTGGAGAAGAACTTAAAATATTCCTCAACAGATGCAAAATAAACATTGGGAGTAAAGCACCAAGAAATAGCGAGGCTTTATCACAATATTTTCATTCCTTCTTTTTATCGCAACACAAAAACATCAAATATCGCAAGCACAAGTCTAGTAACTTTTTAAATCAGACTTATGCCGTTATGAATCACATTTGAGGCATCTTAATTTTGGTATGCCCAAAACCATCACTGAATACAAAAAGATTTCAAAATAGACTTCAATCTGTGTATCATCAGGAAATGTCTTCCCTTGAACTTAATTTATTTTGAGATCATTTAAGTCGAGATTTAGTTAAATAAAGCATTTATGTTTTCAACTCTTAAAATGTATTACAAAAAATCAGATCGCGAGGGAATTTTCATTTGATAGCCTTCTAAATGCCAAGAAATTTAGGTACAGCTCATTTTAATACAAATTTACGATGTTAAATAACTCAAAATTGTCTGGAAGTGCATGATGTCGAAGGACATATATCTATTTAGATGCATATATATAATCATGACGAATTTCTACAAATACTTGACACGAAATGTTTTTAAGTTGTATATCCTGATTTTGCCAGTCCGGCCCACTTGAGATTACATTGTGCCCCTTGTGGCCCCTGAGCTAAAATGAATTTGACACCCCTGGGTGTCAAAGCTCATAAATAGGGTGATAATAGAACAATCTGAAGCATTGGGCTCGATTTAGGGAAGCAAGAAGCAAGGCTTGACGATCAATTTTTCAAGTCTAGAACTTGCCAACATTTGGTTGAACCTGGCGGACTGGAGCTTTTGTCAAGGAATTGAATGAGAAATGATTACAGTGATATGTTCATCCATGAAACGCTCAAAACACTGTGCCCAAACTCCATCACTCTCAAATAACAACTCGCAGTTTAGCAAGGACTCCAAAATTGTGCTCTGAATCAAAAGAATCGAATGCAATTTTAGTCACAGTAGACAAGAGAACAGAAGAAGAACTGCTGGGGCGCAAAGTGCTTTTGCTTTTGTTCAAGTCATGGAATGACTCCCATAGGACGGTTATCCTGGATTTGGCGCAGCATTTACTTTCCAAAATGTTCACCTAGCGATCCTTTTTACATTTTGTCACATATGTAAGTCGTTTTGGATGACCGACGTGGGGAAAAAAAAAAGATTATGCAAAAGCGTACCTTGGAGGCCAAGGCTTCGGCGGTTTCTCTGCATGTCCTCTCAATTGCCAGTTTCTCCTGAATGGCGTTGATTTCTTCAATGACCATCGTAGAGACTAGAGAAAAGACAAACACATTGATTAACCACAAATCCTGCCCTGATTTGTGTCGTGCCGCGTTAATGCGCCTTGGTTTAAATAAAGACGGCAGCATATTTAAAAAAAAAATACAACAAAGACTTTGAAATGGGACGCTTGCTTTTAAAATCCATCACAGGTGAAAGGAGCATAACGAGCACAGACGCGCGTTTCAAATGTTTTGACCCTCCATTCATTTTCCCCGAACGATTCTCCGGCCCAACACTTTGAGACCACTTTACCGAAGCCAGAATTTGAAATAGAGAACGAGAAGTAAAAAAAAAAGGGGGAGCAAATAGTTTGTGTTTGTGACGATGACAGTTAGAAACGCGGTAGATTTTCCTTTGAATAAATCTAGCCGGCGCTCATGTATTCAGCAATTCTCCAGCCAAAACACATATTATGTTTGACTTCCACATTAATAGAGGCTGCCTCACTGTGCCAAGCAGCTGCATATTAGGAGCTATTACGTGATTTCATAGCTCTTAGAAAATTGCTCCTATTCACAACAAAACGGCTGGAGGTGGGGCGGCAGGCTTGGTGAGGGGTAGCTGGAGGACGGGACAAAAAGCCCCTAACACACAATCATGCCTTTTCAATTGGCGATGGCAAGGTTGATGACAACATGACCATTGTGTTATAATGATAACACCACAAAGGCATCTGCCCCCCTCATCAAGGCTTCACGGTGGCTGCAGATACAATTTAATTCACTGTTCTGTTGGCGGCGCTGATACCATTATGCGCCACGTCGGCATCGGGGTAATCACTGTCTTTCCTGAGAAGAGGATGAATAAAGACGGACACAAAAAGAGGCAAGAAAACAGACGGAGTGATGATGAGGATAATGGGAATGCCAAAACTCACAATTAAGCCTGCCATATTTGATGTGTCAGGGGCCCCGCTGACTTTCAGCACTTCTACACCGCTGTTTGTTTACCATGGCTACCGGTAATCATAATTAGCATGTCATTAAGTTCGAGGCGTCCGCGGGAAGATTTATTAGAGTGGTCGGGGCATTACGGCGACAGACAGATCGCCGCGAAAGCGAGGCCGACATGAAAACTGGCAGCTAAGTGCTGCTGAATGGTCGATGCGAAGGGTGCGGGGAGGACACGGGTATCGCCTCGTCCCGGTCTTCATCAAGGTCTTAATTAGGCGACGCCGGGGGGAAGGAATTGCCGAGCGAAGGCTTAATTTCTCCTGTGTTCAGCCATGATGGTTAATTAGTTAAGTGGGTGGGCAATTCGTTAAGGGGAGGTCTACAGTAGCTGTGATTGGGAAAGAGTAATACACTTCATGTCAAATTTCAGCCGTAGTCGTCAACATTTCCACATTTCTCGCCAGACACAGATTATTACTGTGGTCTTTGATGCCATGTGCAATCTCAAGTGAAATTTGACCTTCACCAAGCAGATTTTGATCTGAATGAAACGCTCTGTATTTATTGATAGAGAGGGCACAATGCTAAATCTCAAATATTTGGCCAATCGAAATAGGAATTTGGGAGCTACAGCCCACCAAATTTGAAGATTTTCAGCATAAAGTGGTATGGTCAACCTAAGAACCATTTTATCTCAGGAACTACTGGGTTAAAGAGGTATGGGTGGAAAGGGGCGGCATGGCTCGGTGGTAGAGTGGTCGTCTCTCAGCCGAAAGGCCGTGGGTTTGATCCCCGACCATCAAGACCATGTCTAAGTGTCCTTGAGCAAGACACTGAACCTCCAGTTGCTCCTGATGCTGCATCATCAGTAGGTAAATGACTAGTAAGTGTCAAGCATTTTGAGTACCTAAGGTAGAAAAGCGCTATATAAGTGAAAGTCCATTAACCATTTCAAAGTCCAAAAGGATTTTGACCAGGATTCAAAATCTACAGTTGCTTAAAAGATTGGTACATGTTTTAGTAACTTTTTAACCTACCATTTATGCTTGAAATTGACCATGTGGATCACATTACCTTGACAAAAAAGTGGAAATGGTCCTTGCACAGTTAAAGCACTCACATTATATATGTGCACTCTGATTCAAATCAATTTGAAGGTCATTCGGTTACTATAACGCGAAAGGCCAATGGAGAATTTGGGTGTTGTTTTGTTTGAAATAATGGTTATGGGTCCTTCCAGAATTGGAGGACATTTTGGCTTCAATATTCTTGAAGAATTAAACCTTCACTTTTAGGATTTTCTGCTGCATATTCATCAGTAATAGACAATCATCTACCATAGGCTTATGTTGGTCATTACAAAACTCAAAATATTGACTGTACTCTATCGGTCTGTGCACTCAGGATCGTTAGGTACATAAATACACCACAACACACCAAAGAGGATTAGTATTTCCTTAACTCTTTCTTATACTTTTCTACTGGCCAGTTTACTACAACAGTGTAATGATACCCTGAAATTCTAGAATTTAGTTTTGCTGTGCCACCCCAAAATTTAAAGTGGCCCCGTTCTGGCCACCCCATACACATTTTCTGGAGGCACCACTGGCATGCAAGTCTGAGCCCTAATAAAGATGAAGATATGCTAGCGTAGGTCAGTCATTGAGTTTTTCATTTATAAAGTAGATAAAAAAATATATGGCCACCTCTGCATTAAAAATGCTCAGGGAAGTCAAAATAACATGACACACGTTTTTTTCTGCAAGCAGCAGTATTCATAATCCAAACTGAAAATCACGATTACATTTTGATTAATTCCCTAGCTGTAATACATCATATACTCCTATCAGGCATTTGTGCAGACTGATTTTACTTTTATAAATGAATCTGTGAATATGTATTGAGAGAGAGGAAAAAAAAACATACCTTGTTGAAACTCATTGAGCCTCTTAATTGCCTCATCTCGTTCCTCCTCCAGTATCTTGCACTAGGGGACGCAGACATAATTTAAATGCATTTTTGTTCCTTTGCGCTAAAAGCCTTTTTGGCTAGTACATGCAATTTTATGTTTTGATCTTGTGTACAGAAAATGTATGGATGGATTTCTGTACCAATCCTTATGATATAATGATGTGTCATATTTCATAGCTTTCACTATCAAAGTGAGCGAATGCCTTGAAGATTAGCAGGATGAGTGAGAATATTCACAGGCAAAGAAAGTATACTGTAAACTAATAAGATGATCTACTGCTACGACTGTATAAAAAGAAGCTGGTATCAGTATATAATATGTATATTATTGTAACTCATATTCACCTCTTTAGTTGCTGCTTCATGTCTCCTTTGCAGGCCTTCATATTCCTGTATAGCTGTGGGAAGCAACGGATGCCAGTCATCCATCGTCAAAACAAAATCCACACATAACAGTCAAAGCTCCCGAGTGTTTCGATTCATATTTTTAACACATGGGAACTTCTCAAACATGTGATAACTTCCCACAAACTGACTAATTCCTCTGCATCACCTGAATGCAGCAGTATAAGTCAAGAAATCCATTTCCCCAATACTGTAAATAGTTATAGAATGTTTTACAGTTCCTGAATTGTATGGAAAATTACACTTTTGGTAATTTGCAGTAACATTAAATATATTAAATACAGTATGTCAGATATGTCAACAGCTTCTGGCCATACTCATTTATATAAGAACATTTGTGAACAAGTACAATAAAAAAACAGAGATAAAGCGTGATATGTAAATCATTGTGATAAACAAGGGTCACAAATGATTAAGTTTCATCCTTGATACTCAAAATATAATGACAACTATGAGGAGATTAAATGTGTGTTTTTTTTTTGGCTGTTATGGGCCCCATTTTCATGCTCACTGCAAGTTTAGCGCAAAGTGCAGTCTAACAATACGCATCGGTGGATTTTTCTTCTTTTTGGTATTCCTCTAGACTTTGCACAGATAGAATTTGGTGTAAGTGTGCCCATTGAGTTGAAGGAAGAGAGTGACAGCCATTTTTTCTTTGTGAAATAATTAAACAGTAATTAATTTATTCAATTCTCCACTCCTCGTCCCCTGCACATACACCTACAGAGATACAGTGATGTAACTAAATGATCACAATCCCAAAATTTGTAAAACATATTTGAGTTGGCCATTGAAACTATTTCAAATTTGAGGGTAAATGTCAACTATAAGACTTCTTACGGTACATGCGAATGATAAAAGAATGATCATGTTTTAGTTGTCAATTACATCCCTTACGACCCCTCATAGTTGAGGCATTAACTAGATACCCCATGTGAGGGAAAAATATTTCTTTTTCTTTTTTAAGAAAAAAATACCCAAACGACTGCTATCGCCCCTGTGTTTAAAGTTCTTTGGCATTATCAAATTGGGTGAAACTAAGTCTTTGTGTACTCAAATACCTAATAATTAGGCACACTTTGTTGATATAAAAAAAGGGAGTTTTCAACATTTTGGGCAAGCAGACATGATTTATCACCATGAGCCTGAGATAACCATTGAAATATTTAATGCAAAAATAAAAAAAATGAAAAGGGAGGCTACAGAGGAGATTAGATGGGCATTCGCGGCAATCGCGGAATCCACTTACTGCGAGGGTTTTTCGGTCCCCATTAACCACGAATAACGAGGGAACACTACTATGCAGAGTCCTCGATTCACGGGGTAGCGTTATTCCCACGACTGCGACGTAACCCAATTATTTACTTGAGTCTCATTTGACGCGTCAGTAAGCATTACTGAAGTCAGTGCAACTTTTTTTAAAGCCAGGAACCACAATACAGTACAGTACTACTTTACACTGTTCGTTCGTTGAGATTCGTTCGTAAGCTCGAAACATTTTGTCGTGAACGACGTCCCGCTACGCGTCTGGTTTTGATACTGCAGTAATATGTAATATGGAAATATGTTTCAAAATGGGTCTTCTTGGTTTAGATTTCATTGCAGTTCAGTTTTGAACAAATGATTAATTCCAGAGGCCCAAAGGCCTACATAGAATGTCACAAGGTGGACTCTCATTCCATTCCAAAGTACAATATGTTACAGAAAAACTCCTCAAGCCGGTTTCGTTTTGGCACGTAGATGTAATGCAAATGAATGTGTAAGCTAAAGTAGCTTGTACTGTATAATTGATAAAGCTAGCATCAAACACGTGTAATTTAACATGCTACGAAATGTTTTTTTTAACCTCAACGTCGCACAGCAGGCCTACCTTTGTCTGTCAATTCAGTAATGACTTCGTTTTCTGCAAGCTCTTCGGAAGCCATACGTCTTTTTTAAATGATATGGAACAGGAAGTGAACGTCGTGACACACCTGCACATTTTCATTCAGTGGGACGAGCTGGTCCAAGCACAAATACCGAAGTTCAAAGTACTGTCACTCACTCACGAACGCGCATGCAACTCAAATAAAACAACTCATCTGTGTTAAACAAAACACAAAAGCCTAAATTGTGTATTCGTGAAATTTAAAATCCATAAAATGTAATATTAAGTTGCGTGTGCATGAATGAATAAGCCCGAGAAGGTTTCCATAGATAAGTAAAGCATGATAAAAACTTGTACTCATAATTTAATTTATTTCTGTTCACAAACTCAAAACAATCACGATTGCACAGCAAAAAATAATTTTTGCAGACTAATGGGAATGTTCAATATACTCTTATACTTTCATAACACAAACCGAACAACAATGCGCTAATGTAAACATCCATGATATAGTTCGTATGAGGAACCAAAAGCATGAAGTACAGCATGACAATTATATTGCCTTACATGAACCTGGTTCATAGTGAGGGCGTTGAGTGTTCATTTGATTAATGGATCAGCGCTAATTGCAAGGAAACTATTTCTGCTTATATTATTACATCAGGAAAATTCTTCACTGAGAAATGCTTTGTGACATTGGACATGAAATCATTTAAAAAATAATAATGGGTAAGAATCCAGCAGTAACAGATGTAATATGTCTTCGAATAAAAGTTTGCAGATATGATCACTTTTTTTTGCAATAAAGAGCAATTCAACCACAGATATTTTTCGTACACAACATACTTCGAACATCAATACACTACAGTACACCGACATAAAGTTACTACTATGATCTTCTGGTGTGAGAGGAGAGTATTTTAGGGACATGGAGGTGACCTCAGGGAAAATAAGTAAACCTTGGGATGGGATTGGGGGGGGGTACTCGACAACATTCATCTCCGTGCCAACAAGGTAGAGGACAAGACTGCTGGCATCCTAGAGTGAGGATGCAGGTTAAGATGAGATGACAAAGAACCACAAAATCCCCTTTGGTGCCTCAGTGGCGAGCAGCGGACTCCCTGGGATAAAACTCGGCCAACGTGCTCTGAGGAATCCTCTTCAACATCTCCTTGGGGAAGATTCGGAGAAGCTGCCAGCCGATGTCCAAGGTTTCGTACACCGTTCTATTATCGTATGGGCCTGAGGGATGGATACATACATAACAGGTATATAATATTACCGTTAATAGGATCCTTGTGGAATAGCAGTTAGCCCTGCTAGCTTCGGCTAGCCCAATCAATGCTCGTACACTAGTATATTTACAAAAAGCATGTAAAATGCATCAATACCTCCCTTATTGTTTTCTTTTTTAAATGCACTGTATACAAATGTATGTTGAGGTGACGTATTTTGAGTTTAGCTGCCAATTTGACACTTTGCACAGGGACTACAGTTGGAAACTAGCTTTTTAGCTAATAGTGGCATATTTACACAACTGATGAATAATGTGCACTGTCACTGTTTTGAAATAAACATTCAATAAAGCAATACATTCAATATTTTCAGTAATAAGATGCTTTTTATACAGCATAATATCAGACTTCATGTTCGAAAGTTATTTCACAATGAAATTTTGAGACTTCTAGACCACAGACTTTAAAAGTGAAGTGGGAACTAAACATGTTTACACTCACCCTGGGCAATGAAGTTCTTTTCAAATTTCTGCAGGAACTCAAGGTAGAGCAAATCATCAGAAGTGAGGGCTTCTTCTCCCACTACAGCCTTCATGGCCTGAACATCCTTGCCGATAGCATAGCAGGCATACTAAAAAAAAAAAAAAAAAAAATTCTCAGAATGTTGCGTGAAAAAAAAAAAAAAATCTGTATGCTGTTTTTGAAATTGAACTAATTCTTGGGTACTTATTAATGCAAAGTTTGCTCGGAAAATGTTCTTGTTTTTTCACAAAGGTTAAAAACCCATCAGAAACCTAAATCAGCAAACCAGATTTTGAACTGTTTTTTGTTACCTTTTATTTTCAGATGGTTGGTTTAAACAAACAAACAAATTAAAAAAAAACATTTTTTCTGGTCTGACTCAAAAATATAGGAAAAATATAAAGAAAAATAGCAAGGGAAACCTGCAATAGATATATAGTCATTAATGAAAATCCATTTAGTAGAGACTGATTTGATTTATTTTTTTAATACATAAAACTGCTATTTTAACTGCTCTGACTTGAGGAAAAAACTGCCAGAAAAAAAGCAACGTAAACCTGCAATAGAAAGTTATCGTCAGAAATGAAAATGACCTTGAAATATTAAAATAATATTAATTTGAGAAGACACTGATCGTGTTACTGATTTCTCACACAATTATGAAATATATAATAATCAGCAAGTTGTTTTTTTAAAAAAATAGATTCATGAATGCGCTCATGATTAAAAAAAAAAATCATTTCTAAAGTACATGATTCCTAGAAAAAGATTATGCTATTTCTTGTGAGTTATGGTCCTTGAGGGCTCCCAGGAACCTGCAGGCATCACGCGGGTGAGCCTTGATCAATAAAAAAGCAATAAAATGACATTGCCGGAGTAACATTGAGCTGTCCATCAATTTAGGCTGAAGTTAGAACTGATATACATACGCAAAAAAACAAAACAAAAAGCTCCTTCTCCTAAAGCTGTTGCGCTTCCCTGATGCATATGTTATATTTCAAATATTCATACTTTGAAAATGTACTAGAAGAGAACATAGGTTACCAGCTGGTTAGAGACATCAGCGTGGTCCTTCCTGGTCATACCCTCTCCAATGGCGGACTTCATCAGACGGGACAAAGAGGGCAAAACATTGATGGGTGGGTATATCTGTAAAACAAGCATGTTTTGAATATAAGAAAATAAAATACTGACACCAGATTATTGTTTTGGGGCATCTGGCCACCCTACCTGCCGATTGTGCAGCTGCCGGTCCACGTACACCTGACCCTCAGTAATGTATCCCGTCAGATCAGGAATTGGATGGGTGATGTCTTTCCGAGGGGATAAAACAAGTGTAACGTGAGGGAAAAAAATACAGTGGAACAATATGATAAAGTAAGACGTTTTCATAAACCTCTTTCAAAATCTGGCTGAAATTATAAAATGAAGATGCAAAAACTGGCGCAAAAAGCTAAATATAGAACATCACAATGCATAATTCAGCTTTTTCGTACACATTTCTCAGTCCAAATCAAGCGCCTGTGAACCGCTAGGATACCAGCAGTGTTCAGCAAAGGTTAACACACTCACGCAACCTGTAGTGCCGTAATGGGGAACTATTATTCATCTAGGTACAGTATGAGTGTGCGCTACAAACTGTCGTTGCTATGGCAACTTCAGGCATCAGAAAAGTCCAGTAAGCCCACTTCTAATGCTTACATTAACGGATTCCCCAACGTTATAGACAATCCCTGCGACCAGAAAGGTGACTTTAAAGCAAACAATAAAATATAATGGACAAAAATTCCCAAACACACTCTCTTGGATGAATTTAAATGAGCTTCATTTTTTTTTTTGTTAAATGTTAGCGTTCATAAATTATATCACAAAGTCAGGTTTATTATTTATTTTTATTCATTGAAATACCAACCACTTGAATGAAAGACAGAAGCCCAGTTATTTGATTATGTATTGTAAACATAAGTGAATAGATAGACCATTTTTTTGGGGTAAAATATCAAAGCAATTTCACCCCCATCATTCTTCTAGATATATATGTCAGCTTTTATAAATTAAAACAAAACCCACATTAACTTTAGCAGAATGTTCCACGTGCAACACTTACTGTAGTTAAGATACAGTACTTACGTATGTTATCCCGTACAATGACAGCATAATTAACCAGCACATTCTTAATTCCTTCAGTCAGTGACTGAAAATGTTTGGGATTTTGTGTTGGTTACTCTGTGAATGGATGTAAAAGTGGAGTGGCGACGAATCAAGCTAGTAAATCTGCTAACGCAGCTACGAAGGACTTCAAAACAAGAGCATTCAATGGCTATTGAATGAGTGTGAAAGTATTATTTGGTTTGTTTATTTTGAAATTGACCTTCGCAACACACCATTGGCGTGTGACTTATATTGCTTGACCGAGGCAGGACTTTTTTTTTTTTTTTTTCCCTGACATTGAAATTCTTCATAGTAATTGCTTGCCAAGCGATACCCGTCTTTCTTCTGTGTGTGTGTGTGTGTGTGTGTGTGTGTGTGTGTGTGTGTGTGTGAGAGAGAGAATTCAGACAGATGCTTGCAAGCTGCGTTTTTCTGCATCATTACAACGTCCTTTTTCAGTAGTATTCTGGTTTTACTGTCTTTCGGCGGAAAACTGAAAATGCATTTTTTTGCTGTTGCCATTTCTGGACCCAAATTTTGGGTGCCTGAAAACGGGCTACATCGCTACGAAATATGGAAGCTTTAATGGCCGTCAAAGGAGGGAGATCAATAGCTTACCGTCGTTAGGCATGGTGAGAATGGGGATTTGGGTAATGGAGCCATTCCTGCCCTCTACCCGTCCAGCACGTTCATAGATGGTGGCCAAGTCAGTGTACATGTAACCAGGGAAGCCTCGACGTCCAGGCACTTCTTCTCTGGCAGCAGACACCTTAGCAACGGATAAGGTGGTGAGTGAAATGACCACCCCAAAGCAACATTTCACACCACTCAAAAGACTTTTTGAATCAATGGATTTTTTTAGCCATAAGGACAGAAAAGACAAATTGAAATGTAATGAGGAAATCCTCAAGATGACTGTAGCGCCAGTAAGTCTCTAGGACGAGTAAGGAATTGCTGCAATGCTGCTGGGTGCAATCAGACATCCACCAATGGATATTAAAAAAAATATTTCAGACATATCGTGTTTTTATTCTTTTTAAAACTTTCAAATAATATAGAGGTGCTGAGGTGAGGACATAATGGATAGCTGATGCCAAATCAAACAAAAAGCCAAAAGGTATTGTGTGAAATATTAGTACAAATATGACTCTTAAAGTAAGAAGAAAGAAAATAAAGAATCCTTTTTGGTTGGAAACCTTTGACCGTAACAGCTGATCTTTACGAGGAAAACTACTGCTACGTACTGATTCCTGTTAACCCCTCTCTTTATTTTTCTTTGCTTGTTCCCGGAAGTAAGATCCTTGCAACTCACCCTTTTGTATCCCCGTGGTAATCCTTTTATGTTGTGCAGTTTGCTTTTCAATACACTGGCTGCACAATTCCAGGTTTTAATGGCGCATTTGTGATTACCCCAGCCTTGACCCATGCAGTCTGTACTCAGCTAAGAGTTGAATTGCTTGATGTGTAGTTCTGAACATACAAAGATCCTTGAGGAAAATAACATAAAAGATTCCTATTCAGGCATGTAAAGGTTGAGTCTTCAATTGACATGTATTTAGCCCTCATCCTTAACATCAGCCTGTGACTCCAAAGATAAATGGCTTGGATTTTACTCTCCCCTTTGCTCTGAATTCACTTGACATTGGAACGAAAACAGATTAAGTCATTTTTTGGTCATTCTTTTTTTTTTTTTTTTAGAGGTCTTGAAACAGAATAGTAAAATGCCCCTGTTATTTGCCTCTTAAAAAACTGCCATTACTTGACTCTGCATTAGTAGGAAGTGCAGTGTAGACTTTAAGTTTAAAATTAACATAATTTCCATTGACTTCAGAGACATTGATCACAAACTATTTTCCACGAAAAAAAATACAGTATGATGCATGTTTACAGTATTTTTTTTAAAATTTAAAACAATTTCTATTAAACTTACCTGTATCTATACATCTGCCTAATGCTGATCTAACACAACTAACTTATTTGCTGCTTTTTTTTTTTTTAAAGAAACTACTCGGCAGTAGTCTTTTTCAGCCAAGTCATGTACCGGCGAACTTCCATTAGCAGTAATTTGTTGGCCATGTTTTCTGCCCGGCGCTTCCGTGCGTGAAAGAAATTCTGGAAGGTACGCGTTGCAAAAAATCTGACTCGCGTAGACACCGCGCGAAGGGGCGTGGATGCCGAACTCGCAAACGGGTCAAGCATAAACCAAGCTGCTGCCCTTCTTGCAGGATTTGCTTGCTATTTCTTAAGCTTAATGAAGTCTTCACCTTGCGTTAGTCCCCTGGCGGTAGGATGACTGAAAGTACTTGATCTGACATGTACATAGCCGGCTTTTAAATGTTAAAATTGCAGAGGATCAGATTAATTAATCATGGTAGCCAAAATCATGATCTCGATTAAAATTCAATTAATTGTGCAGCCCTAGAAGGAGGCATAATAAGGATCGGTGACAATTTTTAAAGTCGACCCACCAACTTGGTCAACTTTTTTTCACAGGTCTAAACAATGCTAAATGAAAGAATTAAAAAAGAAAAATTCAACAACATAATGAAAACTCTATATAATTAATTATAATTAGCCAACTTGCATAGACGTGTTACCTCTCGCAGAGCTTCAGCATAGGAACTCATATCGGTGAGGATGACCAAGACGTGTTTCTCACACTGGTAGGCCAGATATTCCGCTGTAGTCAGTGCCAGGCGAGGAGTAATGATACGCTCAATCCTAATTGGTAACAAAGAATAAAATGAATATTGTTGCTAGTAAATAAAACCGAATGAGGCCAGACTAAATCTTACGTGGGATCGTTGGCCAAGTTCAAGAAAAGGCAAACGTTATCCATTGAGCCATTTTCCTCGAAATCAGACTTGAAGAAACGGGCGGTTTCCATGTTGACCTGGGGGGAAATTGATTAAGCTTATGTCAATGACACAGCATAATTGATATCAGCGCCTTTGGACAGGATACTTATGCATACACAATCATCACTTTACAGGATGGGTGATGGGGTGGAGGCTTTCTTCAGGAACTGCCACTTGTTCACTCATTAACAATGTATTGTCAAGGAGTCCAAGCCATTCTAATCACTTACAGTAAGATTGGTCAAGAAACCGTAAAATAAAATCCACAGATGTAGACTGACCAAAAGGATTGATTGGCAGAGAAATATTAAGTTATTGCAATTGTGACAGGAAGTTCTGGCCCGACGTTAACAATATTTTTTAAACATCATAAATTCATTACATAGGAAGTTAACATGCAGCTCATTTGATGCCATAAATCAGATGTGTAATAAAAGAGACAATCTTTAGATGGATTATGATGGAGCAGCTGTTTGCGTATAACTAACTGATCCATCCAATCCATGGAATGAGAAACTACCTATGTAACATACCCAATTGCAGACTTCATGGAAATATTTTATGAATGAAATTAAATAAGACGTTTTGCAGTCAACCTAGTATTTCTTTGGATTTGCCCTCCCAAAACATGTAAAAAAATACTTGCAATGTTATATGCAAACTCTTCGAGTGGAATTATTCCAATAGGATGTGATTAAGTGAAGTGGGGGTTGGAAGTATTCAGCAAGTGAAGCAAATTGGGAGTTTGGTAAAGGTCAACCTGTCACAAAAGGCAGGCAGGAGAGGCAGCTGAAGGGGAGGGAATTTGATATCGCCAGAATGACAGTGTTAAGGGTCTCTTGAATTAGTAACCTCTACATGGCAGGAGGATATGCTCAGAGGTGCAGAAGTAACAAGAACGACTTAAAGGTTAAATCACCTAATGAATAAAAGCCTGAAAGCGGGCTGGGAGAAATGCGGATGGCTGTCGTGTCAGGGTTAAGAGGTGGATTAGCGCCACAGATGCGCATGATAGAAAACATGTTGGCGAGATGCTTTCATTTTCCTGCTTACCCCCATGGCTGCAAAGACTATGGCAAAGTTTTCCGAGCTGTAGTCCATCACATCCTTGGATTTCTGCACCAAGCCGGCTTGTCGACAGATCTGGGCTGCAATCTTAAAACAGACAGCATGTGTTTATAAACTATCGTGTCCTTTGTTTTTTATTCAGTGTCTAAGTCGATGTAGTAATGTTCATACCAGCTTTTTTTTTTTTTAATTAGCTCAATTATGCCCTTGGAATACATCACGTTTATTTGTATTAGAAAAATCTGATGGTCAGGTTGCTAAATTTGCCCATATGTCTTAAGGTCTCAGAGTGCTGTTAATTCATTTTTAACACTAATAATTTACTGAAAAGAATCACTTCATATCTAAAAGGGTGTACCTTATCAGCTAATCAATCAGTTGAGTATTCAACCAGACCAATGTTTTATAAAATAAATGAAGATATGTCACAATTTTTTCTGATCCAAAATGATCTGATCTGTTGCACTACTAGTAGGAACATTTTTGGAATCAATAATTTCTAAACTTTCTTTAGATCAGTAAATGTATCAAACCAAATTCCGTCATGTTTTTTCCAAGCTTGCATGGGAACCGTTCGGCGTACAGTAATTGTCGTGCAAGGCAGGTGTGGTGTTTGGGACCACTGGAGTAGGAAGTCAAGAGTAAGAAGCCCGCCACTTCTTTGTAGATGAAGAGTTGCAAGAGTTGAAGAGGAATTTCATGCTTTTCACTTAATGTGTGTTGATCCGGCCCGACCCCTCCATGCACCCTGGGAGTAGGCACCTGGTCCATAGAGCAAAACCCCCACATGAATGACCTATGTGACATGTACTTAATTAAATAACCAGCCAGGTTTTCACACCAGCCAGATGGCAGGACAAGTGGGCCATCATTAGGAGGGCTATACAAGCCATGTTTATTTGACCAATTCTACAGTAGGACCCCTTTGATCAAGCAATTATGAAATGTGGTAGAGATTAAAGATGACAGATGCATTTGTGCTTATAATACAATATTAATTCAAGAAACAGATGCTATTGTGTTAAGACAGCTTTTTTTTTTTTTACCTTGAATATACAATAATAGTACTGATATCCCAAAGGCAAATAAATACCTAAAATTCCACAACAATGTGCTTTGTCGACTTCATTGGTCCCCATCTGGTGTACGCAACTAATACCGGTATCATCATTAAACTAATAGCTTCACTTCTGCCTCAAGACTTCCATTTCATGAATGTGACATGGGCGCTGCTAAAACCTCTTTTTTTTAGCTTTGTTAATTATTAGGTACTGTATGCTAGGTTCAATTAATTTCAATGACTATTGATGGCTATTCTTAAAGAGTACCAACAGCCTATGAGTGTACATATGGTCTCACTTCATTGTGGGGCAGCCCAGCAGCAGAGAAAATAGGAATCTTCTGTCCTCTGGCAATACTGTTCATGCCATCAATAGCAGAGATACCAGTCTGGATCATTTCCTCTGGGTAGATGCGGCATTGAGGATTGATAGGCTGACCTGAACAGGAAAAGCAGAGCTTTATTTCGCTTAATCACTGAAGTAATGGCAGTTACATGATAAATATATACAGTATAATATTGTGCAAAAATCTTAAAGGAGGTCAACATCAACATTTTCTTTACATTATGTTCTATGCAGCCCCACTAGTCTAGATATGGTATTTTTAATCATATTGTACTTGTGGAATAACAATTCACCAGCAAAATCCCCAGATTTTATCCATCTCAGGGGGGAGCCATTTTGCCACTTGCTGTTGACTCAAAATGACATCACAGTTAATCAGGGCTCAGATTAATGACCTATCACGACAGTTAGTGAATGTCACAAACAAAGTTGTCTGAACAACTGTGGTCATTTTCAACAGGTGCCAAAATGGGCACCCTGTTAGATGGATAAAAAATGGTGGTTTGCTTGGTGATTTTGTTCTTCAATCCGTATTCCACAAACAGAATATTAATCAGAATATTGTGTTTAGACTAGTGGGGGTGCAAAAAGCATATTTTTGTAAAAGAAAAAAATAATAATTTTGGCTTCCTCTTTAAAAGATCAACAGATTTATTATTTTATGAATACCATACTACACTAGGATGTCCTAATCACGTGATCGGATTCCGAGACTGGTGCAAAAAAATAAATAAAGAAAGAAAGAAAATGTGATCGGGACAACCCAACGATGAAGACCATATACATCTAGAATAAAACCCAGTGTAACATGGTTATCGGTGACAGCCAAACTTTACAAAATAGGGAAGAAAAAGAAACAAAAATTGATAAAAAAATGTAGGGCACCCATAATGTCCAAATAGTCCTCAGCCAGAACACTCGGTCCACGGTCAATAGGTTTGCCCGATCCATTGAACACCCGCCCTGAAAGAGAAGGGGTTTTTCGTTCAGACAAATAACAGACTTTTGGATCAGTTAATGTGTTTTTTGGAACATTACACATTAGGCAGTTGAGAGTACCTCTTATCAAATCCACAAAGTAACAAGCATAGGAAATGCTGACTTCATGGACGATTAATGATACTTGAAAGACAAAAGTTGGCTTACTTTTATTTTTGACTGCCATCCAAATATTTTACCTTGTGATAGCGAGATTTACATTTATTACATTGGAGAATAATAGATCATTAAAACAAAGGGCTTGAAAGTTTAACTGTTATTTTGGAGAAGTTTCATAAACTGATATGAATATTTCAATTAAATGGCATTAATTACTACAAACAACAGTTTAAAATATGACAACACATTAATGGAACTGACGAATTGCTGAAGTCTGGCTACATTACACAATGTTCTTCATACCAAGCATATCCTCGGAGACTGGCGTACGCAGGATATCGCCGGTAAACTCGCAGGCTGTCTTCTTGGCATCAATGCCTGATGTTCCCTCAAACACCTGAACAAAGGAAACATTAATTAAGCTACCTTGCATAACATCTATTGCTTGTTGGCATCCATTATCTTACAAGTAAATATAAATTGAAGTTTCAAAATGTGTTTTCGTTGTTGTTTTCTGGTTTCCATTTTTTAAAAACATTTTAGAGATCACTAAGTAGGTTATAGAAATGTTTTAAAGGAAATCAGTGTGCAGTGGTGAAAACAATTACGTTTTCACCAACTAAGCTGTCTGACAAATGTCCTTGGAGAAAAGCTTTTCTGATTAAAATAAGTGCCCATTCATTAATTATAAAAGTAACTCATCTTTGCAGAAAAGAGAGGTGGGGTAATCCTGATTTGCTTTTCAAAGTACAGAATTAGCATTGATAGTGCCACCACATGGAACTCCAATATAATAAGTAGTCAACCAAAACATTCATGAAAAAAATGTTTCGCCAAAATAAGTCAAACATACCCATATTCTAATTGAATGGTCCTGATGAGAAAAATATCTACTTCATCTAGGCCTTTCACACAAAAAAAAACACACAACACAAAATAATGAGAATGATGAAAAAGCTAAAAAGATGGCCACCAACTGTACCTTGGACAAATTAAGTTAAATTATTATATACAGTGATGAGATTATGGCAGTAGCTCAAATAAAAAATACAGTACATAAAAGTAAATTAATAGAATGAGTAACAGAAAAGCGCGGCTCAGTGGCGCAGTGAATACCTCACAGTTAAAAGAACCTGAGTTCAAACCCACTTCACTCCGGCCTTCCTGTGTGTAGTTTGCATGCTAACCCTGAGCCCGGGGGGTTGCCATGTGAAGTGTAATTTGAATAAAATAAGGATAAGCATCATGTATCCATTCATTTTCTATAGCCGCTTATTCTCATTAGGGTCGCTGGATAGCTGGTGTCAATCCCAGCCGTCTATCAGCAGTAGTCAGAGGACACGCTGAACTGGTTGCCAGTCAATTGTAGGGCACATAGGGATGAACGACCATTCACGCCCGAGGACAATTTAGAGTGTCCAATTGACCTAACATACAATGATTATTAAATGATTATATATACTTGCTTACCTCTAATTCTATATAGTATCCATTTTAGAGTGTTTGCACAGAACATCGCAAAAAAACAACTTCATCAAGTGCCTCTTGCCTCTTTGTTGTTGGCTGCATGGCTAATTTTTTCGTCAGACTTTGACACATTATAAAAGGAAAAGAAACTCCGATGAAGCCCACTTCAAAATTGAAGTGGAGAAATATGCTATGGAGCACAACAACTGTAAGGCTAGCTATTAGGTTACAAGCAAGAGTAAGTCTTACTACCCGCCGACTCCCCCACTCCATCGCAAAATTATGCGATGTAGAAATGCCTCTTAAAGTGCTGTAATTTTGTTGATTTCATAATGCGCACTACGAGTTTTAATTGGACAGCCATGATATATGAAAGCATTGAAACTGTATACTCACATTTTTGTAAAATCCCCCCAAATTGCATAAAAAAGGGTGGGAGGGTCGACTCAAAGCCGAGTTGTACTTGGGAGAAATACGAAAGGTAACATTTGTTGAAAGTTGATTTATATTGTGTTTTTCTTTTGTTAATGTTAAAAAGGATACAGTTTTAGATATATTCACCCAATTTTTATAGATAAATTCATAGTTGTTGCGGTGGGGGGGGTCTCTTTCCTCAACCACTGCTTAAAATTGCATGATAACAGCCTGGCAAAGTGGATGGGGCCAGTCAGCTATTATGAAAGTCTGTCTCACCTGAACAACTGCCTTGCTTCCAATCACCTCCAGGACTTGACCACTTCTTTTTGTGCCATCAGGCAAGGTCAGATGAACAATTTCAGCATATCTGGGGAACTAGTTCAAATGGATTAAATAGTTATCATATCAACAAATGCAATTTTGAACACAATTTGAATACAGTTGGGTGTTCAAAAAATGTGACGAGGGAAAGTCTATTCATTTCAATAATTCGGTTCAAATAGTTAAACTTGTATGTTATATTAAGTTAAATATTTCAAGCCTTTATTTGTTTCTATTTTGATGATTATGGCAGAAAGACACAAACATAATCTTAAAATAATCCAGTACCATAAAACTAGAACATCCTGACAATATTTCTCTTTTTAAGATCCTTTCGTGTTGGTCACATTAAATATTTTAATTTTGTGAAATACTGTTTTTTTGTGCCATCATCAAAACTGCAAAATTCACATGGTGTATGGTGATTACCTATAACAAGTTTCACTTTTTAAAACAAATTTAAATAGTCTTTCCCATGTTATTCTTATCTTTTTTAGCATCAACCTGTACATTGTCTTATGAAATATTTTTAAATATGAATATTTGAGAAATAATTAGTGGTTTGAGACTCAATTTAACACAGGCGGCCAATCAGTAGTTCTATGTCATGTGATTAATAGATTCCAGTTCTCAATACAATAATACAGTATCAGCTGGAAAAAAAGTACGTAGGACTCATTGCCTCACCTTGACATTATCCAGAATCACTAAGGGTCCATTTACACCTGACACTGTAGAATAAGCTGAAAGACAAGAGAGTGTTTTTTTTTTTTTTTAAATAAAAAAGTATTTTTCTGATTTATTTCAAGAGTCTACATGGCAATCAAATAGAGACCATATAAATACAGCATTCCAATTTACTTTCACGGTTGAAAGCTGACCTTTAAGTAAAATATTCACACAGCTTTCTACACTAGATGCTTCAGGTCTAAATGTCAAAGGCAGGCAAATGCCATAAAAATGTATAAAATTCACTTGGCCATGAAGGGCAAAGAAAATTACAATGGCATAAAGCAATCTATGACCATATTCATAAATTGTCTCTAAATAACAGGTCATCTGTGAAGAAGGTTACAGAAAAAAAGAACTAACACAAAAGGTGTCCGTGTGTGTTTGCTTTGTTTCTGTATTCATTTCCTTGGTCAGAAGACACAAACCTTTTTTCTTCTCTCTAATTGATATATGTATAGATGATATAGATTGGGTGTGATAGGTCAATCCTTTTTACTTAATGTCGGCCATCTGTTACCCTTCGGTACGGATTTGTCTGTGACTGGAATATTTAGGTACACTGAGCACATACAGTACAGTGCCTTGCAGAAGTATTACCCCCACTGGCTTTGGTGCTTAGCCCTATTGTTGTAACAAGAAGAGTATTAATGAACCTTTACAACGGCATTAAAATTTAAAATAGTTCAGAAAACATTATGGCGATAATAAGGTTACACCACATACGTGCATCTAACCGCCATTAGAAACTGCTCAGATATTTTTTCTTGAACTTCAAAAAGAACCCTTGATCCAAAGATGCCCCTTCAGAAAACAGAAAACATGCTTTTATGTTAAATGCCCTTTATCATTTCAAGCATTTTTATTTAATAACTGACCCTTTTTTTTCATCCAAGTCTCAAGCTTGCAAGCCTTGTTGGCCATGTTTATATAAACGTAGTAAACACCCCTCAGCCTACAAATGATCAGAAATTTTCAAAAGAGATACATACAGCTACAGTATTTACTGAGAAATAATAATAATAATAATAATAATAATCATAATGCTGGGGAAATTGCTCCACATAATTGTATAGAAACCTCTTGGCAATCTGTACATCTACAGCATCTTAATAGCAGATCCAGTAGCAGCCTGCCAACGAGGAGAATTAAACTGGACTCAAACATGCATTTCAACACTCAGAGTAGCCATCATGATTGAGGGTAATTCCATTACATTTGCTGAAAATAATTGGGTTTGAGGACAAAAGATGAATAAGATGAGGGATTGAAAAGCCAACCAAAAATATGTACATTCATACACTATTTGAAATATGGAATAAATAAAAAGACAGCTGTCAGTTGGTGAAAAACAAGTAAAACTGGAGCGGAAAGATGGAAAAAATCAATCAGAGATGGCCAAAGCCAGTTCAATTATTTGGAAAGTCCTGAAGAAGATAGCCCACTGCTGTACGCTTGCGTTGCCACTTACTGAGAGGGCTTACTTTGAATAGACAGTGGGCCCCGTGCTACGAGATCAATCCGTTCCGCGGTTGGGGTCGTAAGGTGAATTCACCGTATGACGGGCAATCCAAACCTATATTAAATAGCTAATGCGTTTAGAACCCCAGGTAAAAACATCAAAATTGTACATACACATTAAACATTGATACCAAAATAGTATAGTAAGTGCCGCGTATATATAATATACATGTATACAATAAGAAAACACCATAAATAAAAAAAATATAGAAAGGATTTATTTACCTTTGAGTGGCGCTTGTTATGCCCACTCCAGCATCGTTTCCATATATTTTTTTTTTTCCTTTTTTTTTACTTCTCTCTTTAACATCACTAGCAATTTTGGGACCATGGCTATCCTTTTCAATTTTGAATTAAGCAGTAAAATGCACTATAAATACGGCTTTGTAACCACTCACAATCGAACAAAGCTTTACCGTTCCACCATTTTGAAACAAATGAGGCTGACCAATAGCAGACGACCGTCTCCGTGAGGAGACGCCAACAAATAGCAGACCAGAATTGTAGTGACGCTTTGCAGGGACGGCAACTGAAAATAAGTGTAATTACCTAAAAACGCCTGCAGATGGAGACAAAACAAAAATACAGCCAAGCCCCTGAGGTCATGACAGTTATTTTGGGCGCGAAACCAGGAAACTACCATTAAGAGGGGATGAAAAAACTCCACGTCGCAACATGTAAATAACGTAAGTCAGGGACGTTGTAAAACGGGGGTCCACTGTATTGAGTTCTCCGGATCGCATGTTCTTTCCAAGCCCGTGTGGGTTCTCTACGGGCACTTCGGCTTCCTCCCACACTCCAAAAACACGCATGGCGTGTATTGGACAGACTAAATTGTCCTTAAGTGTGATTGGAAGCATGAGAGGTCGTTTGTCTACGTGTGCCCTACTGGTTGCCAGCTAATTGCGGGGCACACAGAGATGAACAACCATTCACGCACCCAATCACACCTAAGGACAATTTAGTGTCCAATAGTGCGGGAGAGAACCCACACGGGCTCTGAGAGAACATGCAAACCATACAGAATGGCCGGAGGAAGGTGCATTTTAACTCTGGTCCCTTTAACCGTGAGGCAGATGTGCTACTCACTGTGCTCCCGAGCCGCCTGATTGAAGTGCTAAATGTCACACGTTATAAGGTGGAATCGTCATGGTCTTGGTCATGTTACCACTTGTGGTGGTAAGTAGCTCACCCTATGAAATATTGTTTCACCAACTTGTGCTTGTGATCTGATGTTCATCACAGTGACAGTATTCCACAGCCTATGTCGCAGTGGGGCGGGTGTGATCTTGGCAGCTGCAACATTACAAATAGAACTATTTTTTGCGAAGCATTTCCTTTTGTGTCTAATGTTTCTTCATTGTCAAACTATTCTTTTAATGAAATATGAGTGTTAAGGCCAAACCAATAAAAAACAGTATTTTAGTCTGCCAAAATTCTGAAATGGCTTATTATCCTTGTGAGGGGGGAAAAAAAAGAGGTTGTTCAAGTGTTTTAAAGATGTATTTCTGTTAATGCCTTGTGACTGGTGGCACTAAGCCTGTGTGCAAAAGTGCCTAACTTTTGAAATTGTGGTTGCACTTTTCCAAACGTGGCAAGAACATAACCAAGGCACTTCATTGTAAGCCATTATGTGCTACTGCAGTAAAAAAATGAAGGTAGTTTGCTCTCACTTTATAACATCCCTCAATCGACTATATGTTCATGAGTTGTGAAGTAGCAACAATTCCCATTAGGTTTGGAAAACTTTCTCCACCCCTCTTTTCTACTTCAACTCAAGTGCAGCGGTCTCTTGGCTTGGCATGCAACCGCAGTGTGGGTCACCCTGCAGCCTGTTCAACTGCCAAGCCCTTTGTGAACAAAGATGTTAATTGGTCCTAATCTGCCACTAGAGGCTGTTTTGGTAGCCTGACCTCACACCCTGAAGGACACCTTGGTGTGAAATACTGAAGAGGCCATTCAAGTGCCAGAGAAAAGGGGCACATAGCATTCCAACACAATTCAATTTTCCAGCTAAAAAGGGAATGGGGGGGGGGGCAAGGAGGTTGGAGCTGGGATGGAGATGGGGCGCCACTGTTCTCACAATAAATGAGTGCAACAAAGCAGTCGCTGCTGCGATGTGCAGCTTCAAATTCACATCTTAGCCTTAACTACGAGGGATTCCCACAGCCCCACTGAAAGTGGGAATGCTAATTGCCTCAAAACCCAGCACTCATCCACACCTTGTCCCCCAACACACAATCATTATCATGACATTCAGTTCACATCCTTTGACTCATTGCACATTGTCTGTTTTTATGTTGACAAATGATTTCATGGTCAATTGTTTTACACGATTGAGGTCCGAGGAGCGACAGCTACGAGACCCTATTCTGAAATGATGCGGCAAGTTGCCAAACACAATAGATGCAATGATCACCAAATATTTTTGCTCACTTTCAACCTTTTAGAGCAATATGAGCCATGTTGTTTTTTAAATATCCTTATCAGGTGTAGCTAAAACAAGGTAGAGTTGAGTGATTTCTTTAACAAAACACATACATAATAGCGGACAGTCCTGCGTCATGCAGGATATTCACACAGATGATCGGCCCAGTCGTTCAATCTATCCCGAGTGAGTCAAGAAAAAGAAAAAAAAAACTATAGGGAAGTTGAGTAATGGAAAAGGGGATTTTGTAGACAAGTAACTAGTAGACAGATCACGTGGATTGCTTCCTGTTCTTGCTGACAGAAAGAAAAGGCAGACAGTTGCCTTCAAAAGAGGCCTTTTTATCCCATTACTGAAAAGCAAGTTGCTTTCGGCTAATTAGAATAGAAATTAGGTAACATTTATAGAATTACAGATTTCTCAAAATGCCTTTGGTAGTGACAGATGAGTCTTTAAATTATCACAACGACATTATTACCACTAATTAAATCTTCACAAAAGCCGTACTGTGCCTTGCTCTATGTCTTTTCATGGCACTTCATGTCAGAATGCGCCACTAAAACAAAGGCCACCATTTCATGGGACTAATAGCTTTTGTCCTGTTTGACACAAGGGAGACAAAGGCCTCCAGAAAGAAAAGATGTGGTATAATGAAAAATGTCATTTGTTTATTTTGTTGTTCTCTCAGAAAGGCTTTTAAACCTTTGCTATTCTATGGGCTCTGACAAATAAAGTGAAATGTCACAAAACGCATCTTAATGTTGACCTTATGAACTGTTTGACACATGCCCACATGATTGTCAAAGTATTGAACATTTTTTTCATTCATCATTTACATAATTTGCTTAGTAGTAGCAGGGTGATCCACTTATATGTGGTTGACGAAACATGACAAATGCAGTTCATTCAAATGCAAACAACTTCTGATGATGGGATATTGTAACTTGAAGACAAATAAATAATTTTGAGTTTTCAATGACATTGGTTGATGAACAAGTTGGTTAAACAAGACAGTACAAATGTTTTAGGTTTTGCCTAGGGCTGGGCTAATAGCTGTAATTTCATACTTTTTTAAAAATTTTATCAATAATGAGACGCATTTTTCCTCAGGAACCTTCAATTTTGTTAAAACAAATAACAGGCAGAAAAAAAAGGTTTGTGACAGTAAACTGGAACAGGACTTCTGAAACTCTACATAGAATCTTTGACATCTGCACTAATCTTTAGTCCTTGGCTAATGAATTGCTGCAGCAAATTACTGTAACCAAATAGATCTCGAGCTGTATCAGTTTAGAAACATGCTTCGCCAGAAAAAAGGTTGCCTGAAGAATTACATTTCAGAGGTAGGATGGTTAGGAGTAAATGCAAGGACTACGTCACAAAATACTCTTACCGTGGCTTTAAGATGGGCCAAGGTCCATTAAGTAATTTTCTTCTCGTTCTCAAAGAGGCTTTTAGTCCATACTTGCCTCTCTGACACTTGGATAAGGGTACAAAATTGGTCTGTTCAACAACATAAATCAACTTTTGGGAGCAGGCTGATTCATATATAAAACAAAAAAAAACAAAACATTACAACATTCACGTCAGTAATCAACCATTTGAGGACTCAAACTAAGTACAGTAACCTGCAAGGCCAAAGATAAGGATAGAACGACATCAAATAGAGAACTGTCAAAAACATGCGTGATCAGAAGACAGTATCAAGACCTAAAAAAACATATGCATCAGGGTGTACATCTCTCTAATAGAAGACAATCTGATACATGTAGTAAAGTTCATGAAGATTAGGATATTAACACATTTCTCAGCAAACCATCTTTGTCCAACACCACATTGGATTTGAAATGAAACGATATAGATTGCATTTAAGTGGAGTTGTCACTAAAGATTATTTCAATAGTAAATTATTCATTGATTATTTTTTTCGATTAGTAGACAAATCGCGACCACTTTTTGCTTGAAATTAGTCAAATCTCTGATGCTGACTCCATAACCTCATGAGCCCTTTACTTCATTTCAGATATATTTAATGTATTTAAATATCCACACATGACCTAAGAACTTGTGTATTTTTATTACATACAAAATGTTAAAAAAAAAAAATTCATCTTAAACCGCATATGAGTCAGCATTGTTTAGTAAAAAGTAATCAGTAGGAACAGAAACTGTGTCAGGTTGTCAAGATCAAAATGTGCACATTTACATCTACTCAAGTGCTACTAGCTAGCGGCTAATTTATGCTAGATGCAGCAAAAAGGGGCCTGAGCCCCCAGGAAACACTGGCAACAGTTACTATACATCAATGTCGGTGTAATCAAGTTAGCACCCAAATTTGGCAAATGAATATGATTTCAAAACAACACTGTAGAAAACCTCAATGAAGTTGTTACACTGCTGGGATTAACCTGCTGAGTAGCCAACAGTCCAATTACGTTTGATTCCTTAAAAAGGTGGAAGGCATAAAATTATGTGTTCTAACAGCTACACTGTTCACCTAATAAAGACGTAAATACACACAAAAAAAGGGGGCTGTACTGAAATCAAACCCCCCCCCCATTGTTGCTTTCCAATCCATTGTGGTATTGTACTAAACCAGAATGATAAAAAATCTGTCAGGGTCCAAAATTTGATGGACCTGATTGTATCTTGAACATGCAGTGCCTTATTATTCACAAACAGTAGTAGTATATTTTAAAGTGGAACGATCCAGTTTCGATTCATTAATTTATACATTTTTTTACTTCCACTTCATAAAATGCATTTCGGTTACATACAGAAAGCTCTGGAGATTTGGCCCATTTTATTTCTACTGTACAGTCCTCCACATCAATTATTGCACAGTCAGGCGGGCATTTTTACTTAAGGTTGTATTAACGTGGCAGCGATAAATGATTTCAGTGTCAGTCACGTGACTCTACAAGCTGCAACGCTCGTGATCGTGTCACATGACAAGTCATCATCATTCTGTCTTCACTAACAATATTCACTCTCCCAAGTTTCCATGAAAATGTGATACTGTCATAGCATTTTGCTAGCAGAGGCACCTTATAAGGAGCATTGTAATCTCCAAAATAATTAAAGAAATCCTCACAACGGGTGGCCAAGTCTTTACCGTTATCACAGAACTCGGAGGCCAAAGACTGCAGTGAAGTCGTCCCGACACATCGAATAATACATTTTAAAATACCCACTAAAAAAACTGCATTAACAAGTTTTAAAACATATCGACTTGGTCAACAACAAATCATTGAAAAGTGTCCCCGTCACAATCTTGGTTTGCCTAAATCAGCCACGTTAGCCTCTCTTAGCAATAGCTTACTATGTAGCTTAGCCGATTTGTTACAAATGCTAATAATGACACGATTTGTAAATTTGTCAAAAACCAACAAGGTACAGGTCAAATGCACATAAACCTGGAACCGTAAACAATCATTTCGTCGTTCGTTTGGTTGTAGGCTGCTTCAAATCTCCCCATTTTAATTCATTTAATCGTCGTCTGATTTTACATGCATGATACAGCGACAAGATAATCCTATTTCGTTTGTACACACGAAACTTGTTATAGCCAAACTCTTCACATAAGAACGGTAATAACATTTAAAGAAACGGATAACATTTAATCTCCTTTAAATCACTGCAAATGTAGTGTGTGTTTTGGCGTTAGCCTTTAGCTACGATAGCATCTCAAAATAGCCACTACGTACTTAGCCTTGGTTGAGAGATGTAATTTCTGGTCACAGCTTGAGTGTGCGTCCTCGCTCCTGCTGCCAAGCCGTTGTCCATCGGCCTGTTTGCCACCAACGTTGCCATTGCTGGATAAACGTACGGAAAGTCGCGAAAGGTCAACGGTCTTCGGTCGGTGAGCTTAGCTAACTGCTGCGTTTGCTGGTGCAAAACACGGTTGACAGTGGAGGATTGGTCATATGACTGCAGAAGCAGATGACGCTGCATGCGCATGCGTGCGCGCACACGCGCGCGCACACACACGGTCTTTTAAATTCAGATTGCACTTTGATAGTAGTTATAGAAAAGCAAAAAGTAATGACCTGGCTTTTTTCAGTGAAACTTACGTTTGTAATATTCAAATTGTTTACCGCTGTCTGCTTTAAACCATCCTGTTATATTTGTTTGCAAGGAAAAGCAATAATCTCCCCAGGTCATTTTGACACAGGGGGCATATTAAATCACATAAATGCGTTTAGTCATAATCCAATACTTTGTTTTAAACAGTAATGTCTGTTAGTTTCTCAAGAACATCAATGATGTCTCTGGGCCAATATGATCAAGAGATGTGTGTATTCATGTGTTAAAAACTCAGTTTTTTTGTCATTGTTTTTTTTTCTAATCGGAAACCCACTCACAAAGTAACAAAGACAATATTTAAATTATACCAGTGTGTTATGTTTGCTACTCCAAAATAATAAAAACATCCTGGGTCAATCTGATCTGGTGTCATGTGTAATTATTCAAAGGCCTCACATTTCAGAGGTTGCAGGTGCACTTCCAGCTCCGGCCATCTTGTGTGGAGTTTGCATATTCTCCTTGTGCCTGTGTATTTTTTTTTCTTTTTTCTGGGTGCTCTACTCTTTCCCAATTTCTCCACTCTAAAATTTTCCTTTGATGTTTTTGTGAATTTGTTTGTGCCTTCAATTGCCTGACAACCATACGCTACCCATTGCCCAAGACAGCTAGGTTAGACTCCTGCACACCTACAAAACCTTTGAGCATAAGGGGGTAAGGTAAAGGATTGATGGATGGATTACCTTGGTTAAAATCGATTTGATTGATCATATTAACCCCTGGGTGTCAGGTGATTTTTCACTAGCCTAGCCATATTATGACCCAACAAAATGTTCAATGGCATCAGTCCTATCTATGCATATGGAGTCCAGGCTAAGCCAACCATCAAAGTGATTGAAAGGCTTGCAAATGTCACAGGTTGGTTGGCCACTAGCACCACCCGGTGGTTTTGGGGTGTCAACGCAAACATTTCTGTTGTGCCCCATTCTTGAGTCGCTGTTGAAAGGATTAATTAAAAAACTGGGAGAAATGCATGATAAAGCATCAGGTTTTCAACATGTCCAAAATTGACAATACACTATTTACGATTTCGAAAAATTTGACACCTGCAAGCACTCAGAAGGGACGGCAGCATGGCAAATTGAAAGTTGTCATGTTTTGACAATATATGCAATATTTTAATCTCCTAGTGTTTTTGTACGCCTTTACTACAGTGTTAAGTGCTTTCTTGTTTTTAAAATCTAAAATGGCATTCATGTACTGATTGCCGCCTCAAAAAAAGCTATGATTGGTTGTTGTTACCTTAGTCCTGAACAACTAAGATGTCATTTTCAGCCAACACCGTTGTAAAAATACTGGTTTTTAATTATGCCAAACTGTGTGCCCCTGTGAAAATACCCAAACTTTGTCGAGCCTGCCTCCACACAGAGTTGGACAGCGCGTCAGCTTGTCTTGCGCTGGGCATTAAAGTCGTGCACAGATGATATTTGAAGAAGTACCTCTAATCAGTAAGGCAAACATGCTTAACCTTTGTTGTGCTGTTATTTAATGACAGAAAATATATACACAGCATGAGATCAGATCAAAATTCTTACTTTTTTACAAATTAAACTACTGTACACAATATGGTATCCCCAGATTATTTTCTGCTCCATTTATGTTCCAATTTGACATATATCTTACAACTTGTGTACTGATGGACTTTTTTTTAATTGACTTTGTGTTAAATTGTTCTTCCATGCCGCATGTGGTATTGGCCACTTTTTTTGTTGTTTTTTAAGCACTGTAACGTTCTCTCGATAGCTCTTAAGTATGTGTTTGAAGATGATATTCGAACCATGCCCCCAACCTAACCAGCACAACTGCAGCCATGCATACAGACATGCATAGATTAAATGGTGGTGGAAAAAAGCCCTAGAAAACCGAAGAGGGAAGCACTGCCAGGTTGAGGCTGATGACAGTCCCACCAGAGCTCTTTCAGTTTGCATGCAAAAATAGAAAATTAATGCAACTGAAGGACTTCTGCCTACACAAGCTGTGCCCTCATTTTATAAATACCTAATGTCTCCACTCTTTTATGATGAGTTCAAAGGAATTTGATCTCCCCTGGTATGAAAACTGTATTTTATAATCATACTTTAACAGTCTAACACTTAAACAAACAGTTTAGATTAAGGCTGCAAACTTTATAATGTATTTCACATTTTTGTCTCCCCTTGAACTCTTTGCCATAGATAACACAGAAGACCCTGCTAATCAATTATGCCGTCATTGTATGATATGGCCTTTGCGCTAGCCGCTAACTATAAATGGTGGTGCATTCAAACCCCGATAGACATTTCAAACTCAGACATAAAAAATATCTATCAGTGCATTAAATATTAATTTTAAATAATGTGGGCTTCCTGTCAATCTACATTAGCTGACATATATCAAAAAGAATTATAGAGGTGAAATTACTTTCATAATTTAATAATAAGAATTTAATTTAGAAAATAATTTAATAGTAATTACTTGATGTGTAATTTAAAAATTACACAATTCATAATTTAATTAATTTTATTTATTAAAAATATTATAATATGAAATTTTACATTTAATATTTAATGCTTTTTTTATTAACATTAGTAATATTTTAATTACAATAACTTAATTTTGTTTCCCTTCCAGTGTTTGGTATGTCAATGAGTCAAAATAAAGAATAAAGCTATTTTTTTGTTATTATATCGTTCGACCGAAAATTACTGGGACACATTAAATTAGTACATTTTAACAAGAACAATAATAATATTTATAGCCCTAGTTTGCAGTTTAATTTTATTTTCATCAATCATTTACAGACCTGTGCATGACTTATGAGGTTACAGCCTATTCCTGAATTCAATTGGCCGCAATGAGGCGACGTTTTTATTTTTCTCCAAGATGCAGTCAAGTAACTGAAGAAATGGTCTTTGGCATGTTTGAAAACATCATATCTCGGGTGCGATAATGAGTATCAACAAAAGATCCTGCGGGTCACAGAGCACACCTGGAAAGGCATATCAAACAAAGGACTGCCAAATTACTGTGTTTGAAGTTGGGGATCAACATTTTTAAACAATCCAACAATGAACAGTTTATCTTTTACAATGACTGATGTTTTTGTGAATGAGTATAATTGCTGAGCAATTAAACCCAAGCTTCCTTGATATGTAAAATTAAATAAACCTGCATGCCGTACGAAGAGGATTAAAAATCACACTTCTGTATGAAAAGCCGTATCACTATTTCCTCTTGTCTCCAATTGCGGTAACGGTTCTCAGTGTGGTTCGCTGCTTTAGGAATGGCTTTGTAAAATTTTCCAGAAAGACAGATGTCAATTAGTGGTACTTTTTTCTCATCTGTTCTTTTATGTATTTTGTATGATGGATTTTGGCAAACATTTTGAGGACAATTTAATTTATGGATTTATTAATTATTTGTTTATTTACTTATTCATTTTTTTACAGCAGGAGTAAAACTATATGAGGTCTGATTTGATTTTTAATCAGATTTTTCTGTCTTTTTTAGATGCCTGCATTATTCCCAGATCAATGGATGAGGGCCAGCTATTTACTGTATATTTCTGGCATATTTCCATTTAAATTCACATGTTAAGATACAATTGTTTTACGCCAGGAAACCCTGACTGTGCATACCACGCCTGGCCACCCTTCACTGAGGTGTTGTAACACTGTGGTGACCCCATAGAAACATTTCTGGCCATACCCTGTCAGATAGGTAGATTTGGTTTAAGCAATATTGGGCAAGTTACTTCAAAACTGAAATGGATTATTTATTACTTATTACTGTCATTTCAAAATAAGTAGTTACATTACTGTATTTGAATTGTAATGCAGTAAACTACTATTGCTTTATTGCTAATATTACTTTTACATTATTCTCACCAGCATAACTAGGAATATGAATTTGCCATTCTAGTTGTTGCGTATTGTGCTCATTACACATCCAGCTGAAGGTTGGGTCAAGCCTAAGCACAGTACAGATCATTTGATCGGTATTGTATTGTAAAGCTTTAAAGACATGACAAGATACTGAATCTTTTTTTGTATTTTAATCAATTTACTTACCTTCACAGCCTCAAGATGCATTATTTCTGCTTCAGGCAAAAACAGTTGGTGCATTCCACAATTTCAATGTAAATTTTTCAAGTTCAGTCGGCTAGGTTAGGGACAGATGATTCAAAAATAGATGGTTTTGGTGGGGCTGACTTTAGCAGCTACCTCCTTCATCATCATTATTGTGTTTAACATACTGTTTAATATGAGTTTTTGCATGCTTCATCTTGATACCCATTGACCAGACCTATTTATAGACTACTATTAATAGCAATTGTACAGTGAAAATTAGCATTAGCTTACCTTGTCATTATTGCGAGTTGTGATGGGGAACTTGCTGACAAGGTCTCGAAATGCTGGTGAATCCATTGTAGAACACTGCAGCATATTTTTTTACGTACGACATACTCCGCCGGGAGTTTCGTAACCTATTGAGGTCGAAGTGGCATCTCTGAGCAAGAGAACGATCATTTTTCCTGCTTTGTTTTCAATCCTCCATGTGTTTTCTTTTCGCTAACTTTACGTGACTATGGCACCGCTCTAAATCTTGTCAAATTACCGGAGCTTTTATGCGAATTGGACAGACATTTAGGTGGCACGCACACAGTGTACCTATTATATTCTTCTTGTCTTTATCTCTGATGAACTGTGTACATATTGTCCATATTCAACCTGTTCTCTGATGCTGCTGCATTCATCTCTGCTGAAGTATATATGTACTAACAAGAGCAAGTAAACATTTTACTCCTCTGATTTTTATCCTCTGATCTTGTGGTGTTTTTGGCTAACCTTGGGGAAAAGCATCACTGTCAAGCTAAAAATGCATTGTAATGCATTGTGTTACTCTCAATTGTACCAAATAAAATATTACTATTACTTTTACTCCCAACACTGGGTTCAAGTGATTTATTGACTGCACTGGTCTGAAAGTAGTCAACCGTGGTTCGTCTAAATGAACTCAGCCTTTCAGAAATTCTATTAGCCGCAAGTAATGAATGATTTAACAAAGGGGAGTAACTTTTTTTTCTGCGCAGAATTTACGAAAGATAGATTAAAATAGATTTGCTGTACAGATGTTTAAATTACACTTAGTGGGTCATTTACACGACTACACCTCTAATACTGCGGCATATTGTCCACCAAATGAGAAAGCATCCTAAAGGGCGCTTCACACTCTTCTCACAGTTTTTTCTTTCCCTCATCGGATTAAAACGCTCACAGTTGAAAGACATTAAGAATTCAAAGAATGAGCAAAATTGTGTCATAGCTCCTAGCTTCCATATTCTCATTATTTTTAGCTATCTGTTTATTTATGAATATAGTCATTAATGTTACTCCTGTTAATTAATGTAGTTGTTGTCTTTTACAAACTTGCGCTTAAGTTAATTGTTTCCAAGCCCTGAAATGAAAAGAGAAATACTTGAATTTTTTAATCGACTGAATACTCATTTATTGATTGCCTCACCATCCCCAAAATTTTAGAGGCCACCCCACAACACTCAGAAAATAATGCAAGCCAACAATTTATTACGTACATTGGCTTTCTGTTCTAGAAATCCAAAAGTTGAGCATTTATCATTACTTGATGACTTAATAGGATTAATTATTTTGAAAACGAGGATACAAAGCTATGCAGCATCTTTTCTCCCTACACGCTTGCTGACAAAAGGTGCTTTCCTTGAAATATTTTGCACAGTGCAATGACCTCAGGATTACTGTTGCAAGAGGCATGTTAGTTAGCACTGAAACCCATGGTACAACAAAGCAAAAGTAAAAGAAAGAAAAAGAGGAAAACAGACAGGATGTGACCTCTCTTTCCTCAGACAGAGTTTGAATACTCTGAGGAACATGTGATGAGAGGAAATGTTGGTGGTCTGCTCCTTGACAGTGTAGAGGAAGCCCCCCCAACCTACCCACCCACCTTAGTCCGCACACGCACGCACACACACACACACACACCTACACACACACATCCACACGCTCGCTCTCTCTCTCTCACTCTCTCTCTCTCACACACACAAACACACGCACACACACACACACACAAAAACACATATCTTCATCCTAATTGGATTTAGGGTGAAGGAAGAGAATAGGTGGGGGAGCTTTGGAGGGTCATTGGAGGGGTGTTAGGAAGCATAAATGCGACCCCCACCACCCTGTTCTCTTCCAGGGGGATTCCCAAGACAGATGCTGTTGAAACAAATGGTTTCTTTTTTTTTTTTCTAACCCCAGATTTTTATTTAATTCTTTTTTTAGAAAGACTGAGCCCAAATAGTTACCTCCTCATAAAAGTCTTGTCATTATTCCTGTACTCCTCAGCTAAGTTTATATATAATTCAAGTCTAGTTTACGTGACACATTGTTATTTTGTAATGCTTGGGTTCAAAGTTGACGTTCTGAGTCCATTTTTCTGTTTTTACTGATTTTTCAAGTGGTGTATGAATGTTTGTAAAATACATCTAGTTTTTTCATATCTTGTCATATTTTTCTCAATTTAGTTTTGTACTGTATGTTCATTGATGTATGAGAATTACATTTATGTTCTGTTTTTTTTCCTAGACTGATCATTTTGTTTGAAAATTGAAAGCCTCTAAAAATGGCTGGACATCTGACACTACAGGAACGTGCCCAGTTTCTTTGGGTATCAGCTCCAGATCCTGTACCGATGAGTTTTACACGTTAATTCTCTTGATCGTCTTTGCTTCAACTTGAGCATAGCTTGCGCAAGATGCTCCTGTACGGTCAGACGTCCAGTCAATTTTATAGTCTTTCAAATTTGAAATAAAATAGTCAATCTGCAAAAGAAATTAAAGCAAGAACATAGATGTAGTTCGCGTTCATCATGGAACACACAAAAAAATGAGAAAAATATTACATGTGAAAAAGTAGGTTACATTTCAACCACCTTGTATTAATCAATTGAATGCAGCAGTCACTTGCTTCATATGTCATTTTCTCTGAGAGAAAAGGTACAGCCCAAAAAATTGGGAGGCTCGACAGGTTGTTCGAGAAATACTCGTTCAGCATGTAATAAAATTGCAAACTATATTACATCCAAAACTGTGAGAAGACAGTGGACTGGTGGGAACGCCACATAAACTTGATTAGCCATAGCGTTCTGAAAAACAATCTTTTTCACTGACTACTCATTAATATGATGTCCATTTTTAACAGCCATTATTTCAATTCTACATTTAAACAAGGGAGTAGTGAAATGTTTCGTAAAAATCTTATTTAAATATCTTTCTTTTAAAAAGAGGCTTTGCTTTGGCATTAACAGTTATGGCAATTTTGTGCATTGAACGATTGGAAAAGAATCTAAGTCTAAATTAATCAAACCACTATGTATTGGATATTTAACAGTCATGGAATTTATCAGTTAACTTGATTCATAAGAAGATGAATTAAAGAAAAGAAACATAGCATGTAGTCAAACAGTATACATGATATACAGATTATATATCCACATTTGGACCGCACATTTTACAAATCTCACAATACAGCACCAAATAGCTTTTAACTGATTACTCAATCCACTCAGTACATTCATTCTTCCTTGATGTACCAGATATACTAATAATGTAATAATTACATAATTGTCACGGGGGTGCACGGCGGGTGTGAACGCCGGCGTGGTTGCAGAGGACCCAAAAGCAGGGGAGCGTCGGGACAGGGGGTTGATGAAATCCATGTTTATTAATACAACGAACGGGAACAAAAAGCGGGAAAAACAGGACGGCAAAAACTAAGGGCGCAGGCAAGCTGGAAAAACGGAAAACAAACACTACGGGCAGGCTGGCAGGAATACACGAAACTGATGGGCGAGACGAGACGGGACTACAAGACGACAAAGACCTGACACGACAGAGACAATGATCCGACACGGGCTGTAACAGACACTAGGCTTAAATACATTCACAAACTAATCAAACTAACACATGGCAGCTGGGCAGGGACAACAGGCAAAGGGAGCAGATTGGAGGACACGAGGCGCAGGTAACAGACAGGTGGACCAAATCAAAACTAACGCAGGCAGACGCGACAGGGGCAGAAACCGGAACTATAAACGTAAACAGAAACAGAACCCCTCAAAATAAACCCACAACCCAACAAACCATGACAGAACCCCCCTCTCAAGGGACGGATCCCAGACGTCCCAAAACAAACCGACAAGCAAACAAAACCGAGGCAGGGTGGGCGGAAGGGGGACCGGAGGAGGGCACAGGAGAAAAACAAAAACAGTCCAAAGGCACCCCTGGTGCCAAACGGGATGCACCCGAGGGGGAAAGTCCAGAGGACGACCCGGTCGCCAGAGCGAGTCAGGCGGGCGACCCGGTCGCCAGACGAAAGGTGCCCTGCGGGGCGAGTCAGGTGGGCGGCCCGGACGCCAGACAAGAGGCGCCCGGCGAGGCGAATCAGGCGGGCGGCCAGGACGCCAGAGCAGATGTGCCCGGCGGGCCGAGTCAGGTGGGCGGCCCGGACGCCAGACAAGAGGCGCCCGGCGAGGCGAATCAGGCGGGCGGCCAGGACGCCAGAGCAGATGTGCCCGGCGGGCCGAGTCAGGTGGGCGACCTGGGCGCCCGATGGCGAACAGCAAGCCACCCCAGGTAGGCTTGTATCCCGGTTGCCCCTGAAGATCGGCAGGCGGGGCGTCAGGCGAGAGCGGAGACGTCAGCAGGGCGGCGTCAGGCGAGAGCGGAGACGTCGGCTGGACGCCGTCAGGCGAGAGCGGAGGCGTCGGCTGGACGCCGTCAGGCGAGAGCGGAGGCGTCGGCTGGACGCAGTCAGGCCAGAGCGGAGGCGTCGGCTGGACGCAGTCAGGCCAGAGCGGAGGCGTCGGCCGGACGCAGTCAGGCCAGAGCGGAGGCGTCGGCTGGACGCCGTCAGGCCGGTGCGGAGGCGTCGGCTGGATACCGTCAGGCCGGTGCGGAGGCGTCGGCTGGACGCCGTCAGGCCGGTGCGGAGGCGTCGGCTGGACGCCGTCCGGCAGGTGCGGAGGCGTCGGCTGGACGCCGTCAGGCAGGTGCGGAGGCGTCGGCTGGACGCCGTCAGGCAGGTGCGGAGGCGTCGGCTGGACGCCGTCAGGCAGGTGCGGAGGCGTCGTCGGGGTGCCATCAGGGAACAGCCACTGGGTGCAGACCACAGACACGAGTGAGAGCACAAGACTGACCTGGGACAGGGGCGACCACAGGGAACCGTCTGGCATCTCTGTCGTCTGCGGCAATGGTGGCATGGCTGACAGCTCAGGCGACTGCGGCTGCCGCGCCGAGGCTGGCGGCTCAGGAGGCTGTGGCAGCGGCGCAGAGGCTGGCGGCTCAGGAGGCTGAGGCGCCGTGGCTGGTGGCTCAACAGGCTGAGGCTGCGGCGCCGTGGCTGGTGGCTCAGGAGGCTGAGGCAGCGGCGCCGTGGCTGGCAGCACTGGGAACGGCCGGCTGGACAGAGACAGCCACTGGGGGCCAATCAGAAACGGCGGGGATGCCAGGAGACTGACTTGGGATGACTGAGGCAGACGGGCGACTGGCTTTGGAGTCAGACGGGCGACTGGCTTTGGAGTCAGACGGGCGACTGGCTTGGGAGTCAGACGGGCGACTGGCTTGGGAGGCAGACGGGCGACTGGCTTGGGAGGCAGACGGGCGACTGGCTTGGGAGGCAGACGGGCGACTGGCTTGGGAGGCAGACGGGCGACTGGCTTGGGAGGCAGACGGGCGACTGGCTTGGGAGGCAGACGGGCGACTGGCTTGGGAGGCAGACGGGCGACTGGCTTGGGAGGCAGACGGGCGACTGGCTTGGGAGGCAGACGGGCGACTGGCTTGGGAGGCAGACGGGCGACTGGCTTGGGAGGCAGACGGGCGACTGGCTTGGGAGGCAGACGGGCGACTGGCTTGGGAGGCAGACGGGCGACTGGCTTGGGAGGCAGACGGGCGACTGGCTTGGGAGGCAGACGGGCAGGGTTCACAGAGCCTGGGGTCCGGTTCGCAGGGTGCACAGAGGCCGGGGTCCGGCTCGCAGGGTGCACAGAGGCCGGGGTCCGGCTCGCAGGGGTCACAGAGGCCGGGGTCCGGCTCGCAGGGTGCACAGAGGCCGGGGTCCGGCTCGCAGGGTGCACAGAGGCCGGGGTCCGGCTCGCAGGGTGCACAGAGGCCGGGGTCCGGCTCGCAGGGTGCACAGAGGCCGGGGTCCGGCTCGCAGGGGTCACAGAGGCCGGGGTCCGGCTCGCAGGGGTCACCGAGGCCGGGGTCCGGCTCGCAGGGGTCACAGAGGCCGGGGTCCGGCTCGCAGGGGTCACAGAGGCCGGGGTCCGGCTCGCAGGGGTCACAGAGGCCGGGGTCCGGCTCGCAGGGGTCACAGAGGCCGGGGTCCGGCTCGCAGGGGTCACAGAGGCCGGGGACCGGCTCGCAGGGGTCGCAGAGGCCGGGGACCGGCTCGCAGGGTTCGCAGAGGCCGGGGGCCGGCTCGCAGGGTTCGCAGAGGCCGGGCGCCGGCTCGCTGGGACAGGGGCGGTCTGCCGCCTTGGCGCTGGGACAGGGGCGGTCTGCCGCCTTGGCGCAGGGACAGGGGCGGGTAGCCGCCTTGGCGCAGGGACAGGTAGCCGCCTTGGCGCAGGGACAGGTAGCCGCCTTGGCGCAGGGACAGGTAGCCGCCTTGGCGCAGGGACAGGTAGCCGCCTTGGCGCAGGGACAGGTAGCCGCCTTGGCGCAGGGACAGGTACGGGTAGCCGCCTTGGCGCTGGGACAGGTAGCCGCCTTGGCGCAGGGACAGGTAGCCGCCTTGGCGCAGGGACAGGTAGCCGCCTTGGCGCAGGGACAGGTAGCCGCCTTGGCGCAGGGACAGGTACGGGTAGCCGCCTTGGCGCTGGGACAGGGGCGGGTGCCGCTTCAGCCCGCCGGCAGGAAGTTCGGGGAACAGAGACCGGTGGTACAGACGCGACAGGAGCTTGGGACAGGGTGCAAGAAGAGGGTGGTACAGGACAGGAGGAAGTAGGCAGGGCGCGGCAAGAGGGGGACACAGAGACAGGAGGGAACGGATCGGAAGGCTGAACAGATGGGTTCTGGTGGTCACTGGGGCGGTGGCCTTTTCGCGGGCCCCTCCACCGGCGGCCACGAAATGCCAACCGGGAGCCCACGAAAAGGTCACGGCCAAATAGGGGCTCTGAATCGGAGTCTTCGGACGAACTGTTAAAGGACTGGCCGGACTGATAGTCAAAATCTGAATCAAAATCATAATCAGAGGTGCACGGGCTCGAATACGGAATATGATAAAAAGTGTTGACGGAAGAGGGACGCGGGTAAACAAAATCAGGACCGGTACTGGAACGAAACGTGACGAAGGGAGGGCAATCCTCGATGTCGGAAAAATTAGACTCTAACGTGTAGTGAGGAGCGCGAGCAGGAGAGGAAGAGTGATCAGGTGGACGGACGGAAGGTGAACTACGCAAATCAGCGAAATCGGAACTACAAAAAACGTGCGGGGACAGAATCGTGTCGTAAGGGAGGTCGGAGGAACACGAGGGAAACGCGGAAGTGACGGACGCGGGGGACAGATCAGAAGCGGGGACAGGCGCGGACTCCGAGGGGAAAGACACGGAAGAAAAAACAAGAGGTCTTACACTGGGGGAACGGGGCTGGCCGGCGGGCTGAGAGCGGATGCGGACGGGGCGGCGGCGTCGTGTCCGCCGCCGCGGGCTTCCCGCTGGGTCCTGCGTTGGTCGGATCATTCTGTCACGGGGGTGCACGGCGGGTGTGAACGCCGGCGTGGTTGCGGAGGACCCAAAAGCAGGGGAGCGTCGGGACAGGGGGTTGATGAAATCCATGTTTATTAATACAACGAACGGGAACAAAAAGCGGGAAAAACAGGACGGCAAAAACTAAGGGCGCAGGCAAGCTGGAAAAACGGAAAACAAACACTACGGGCAGGCTGGCAGGAATACACGAAACTGATGGGCGAGACGAGACGGGACTACAAGACGACAAAGACCTGACACGACAGAGACAATGATCCGACACGGGCTGTAACAGACACTAGGCTTAAATACATTCACAAACTAATCAAACTAACACATGGCAGCTGGGCAGGGACAACAGGCAAAGGGAGCAGATTGGAGGACACGAGGCGCAGGTAACAGACAGGTGGACCAAATCAAAACTAACGCAGGCAGACGCGACAGGGGCAGAAACCGGAACTATAAACGTAAACAGAAACAGAACCCCTCAAAATAAACCCACAACCCAACAAACCATGACAATAATTGAATAATTTACAATAAAATAACAATTTTAAACATACATCTCTCATTCACATACTTTTATAGTACAATCATTTCACCCTTTCTCCAAATACGTCTGCCTGAATGGCCGCTGATGTCACAAAGGAGCTAAAGGGACATCTTCAAGGCTGATAAACCTTTTTCCCATTTTGGTGATAATCACAGCAAGCAGCACACAGATGGTGAAAAGCAAAGCTTTTCTTTAGGACTATACAGCAAAACTCACAATGGTACCCAAATCACAGATGACAAAAATGATCAAAAGTAAAGGTTAGGTACTGAAACTTGAGGACAAAAACGCCACAGATGTGTTGAAAAAAACATTTCAGTGTTCAATAAGCCGTGAGAAGACAATGCGTGATTCTGTTGAATAGACATGACTATATCTCTTGAATGTTTTTGTTGAAGTCAGGTTTTCTCACAAATGAATATACAACCAGCTGACTATGATTTGCTTCATCTGAAATATTGCTACACAAAATGACTCCTTTCTCTACTACTATTCACATGTAGTGTCTGGCTTGACCTACCCGATACAATTAAATAATATTACGCAATAAAGAAATGTCTTTTATGCCGGCTTCCTTTTGCCATGTGAAATTTTTTTGTACTGTGTGGTCCTCCATTTCTTTTTCACCTTTTCGAATGAATAGTTGGAAGTTAAATACTTTTGACCATTTTCTAATTTTTTAAGAATTGTTTTTCTAAATTATCTCTTTATTATCGTTTCACGGATAATACTGCCAAAAGTTATATCTGTTGATTGAGATGAGTGTATGTGGGTCTTGCTAAGTATCTAGATTACTAGACAGTCACAGAACGTGATGTCACAGACAGATGAGGCGGTGAATATAACAAAGACAGGTTGATTCAAATAACAGCCAAAAATTTCCAAAGGAAACAAGCATACGTCCACGTGAAAACATAACCAGTCAGTCCAGAATCTTCTTGTCCATGGATTCTTTGCCATTGGTCCGCGAGTAAGGCTCAAAAGCCGAAGAGCTAAGGTAGCGGGCCGAGAGTTCTTGCAGATTGCCGGCTAATGAACTGGCCATGGTCAGCGGGTTCGACGACATGCGGCTGGCGACACCGCTAAGTAAGGAGGGCACGGGGAAGCTAAATAAGCTGTGAGCTGCCGCTGAGCTTTGCAGCCCCGGCACTGTCCCGGAACTGGTGACAGCGGGTAGAGTTGGGCTGCCGCCAGCGGCTCCGCTGCTACCTCCGATGCCGCTGCTATTGCCGCCCATGCTGATGGAGGGCGGCCGCAGAGCCGAGCCCAAAGTGCTGCTACCGCAGTGGGGCAACATGCCCGGTAGGCCTGAGGGCGTGAGCAGACGGCCTTGTTCCAGCAGTCTGAGGACACTGCAGGTCGCTGCAGTTTCCGAAACCACCGAGCGGAGCTCTGAGTCCTTCCCTTGGTCTTTTTTCTGCTTTGTGCGCCGGTTCTGGAACCAAACCTTTACCTGTAAACAAAGGCGCATGTAAAAAAAAAAAAAGGTAATTACGCAAATACGCAATTAGACCTGTACTGTACAAAGGTGGGGAGGAAACACCAACATAAATACATACATTGTTCAGAATCAAGAGCAGTGGATGCTACCCGTATGACTGCGTAATCACAGGCCAACAATATTCTAGAATTGCTGGCAATTGAACACAGTGTGACTATGAAGGATGGAGTGATTGCGCGCCATGCGTATGACCCACTACGCCAATAATAGCACTCCGTTATTGGTCATTCATGTTAATACATATGGCTTCCACACATGGCTCTTTAAAGCCAGTCAACCCTTCTCATTTCCTACAGCTGATAAATGATCCAAAAAAAAAAAAATGCCTTCACACAAACAGGATTTTGGAGCCGATCGCTGATTGACGAGTTAGTACAAGTTAGTCTGTAAAAACGTGTTTACATTGGGCCATTGACCCCCCTCTATTCAATTGGGATCAGCCACACCCACACATTGACAATATTTATTGATTTACTGACACCATTTTATGACATGCAGTTTTTCAAGGTTTGAAAATATGTTCATTGTAATCCCACAGAAATGTATTTTGCAATTCGGGTTCCTCACCACACACATACTGGCATTCAAGAAGAAATGTTAAATGGTGCTGAGCTAAGGCCTTGCTCAAGGGCATCTCAAGAGCCTCGAGCTACTTGATGAAATTTTATTTGCTGATTAAACATAAACAGAGCTAAATTAATGAAACGCACTGAAATGATTACATCAATTTGCGTTTACTGTGCCGAAATGGAATATGAACTGTACCATTTCAGGTACAGTATTATCGGAGGTACAGTATATATTAGGGTGCCATTGGAGCTTACTGTTTTTGATTTAGCTATTAACTAACCTTTGGGCCATTCTTATTCCTTTTGAAGCTGACAGCAGAGCGATGCACAAATTATTGCCGTTGCTCGACAGCCATGTTGATTAAATACCGAATTAACTTGCTTGTTGTGTTGGTCACAAAAGGTGTTTTATGGAGCGTTGCTAATTAATTCCTTTCTCAATGACTCAAAGCATTTTTGCCAGTGATCAGTAAAATCCCAGGTTACACTCAATGGAATTATATTTCAAGGTTGCATTATTCAGGCAGTGTGATGTACATACAAGTGGATGTTCAGTATGAAAGACAGAAAAGATGCAAGAAAGGTTTACACAAACACTGCATAATGCAGTTATTTTCAAAACACCAGAGAATGTTTCGTCCATGGAATGAGATTTCAGACAAAACAGATCTATGAGCCGAGCGTTCATGTTTACACATATAGTGTTTTACTCATTTGTGTACATTCAAAGGCTAAGCGTGAATTTTAAAATAACTTTATCTGAAGATAACTGTCCGGGACATTTTACATGTTTGGATTTGAATTCATTTGAGGTTTGTGAGGATCACCCACGTAATCTGTAAAAGTGTTACCTGGTACGGTTAGTTGAATCCAATATATTTTCTCATCTACTAGAACTTACTTGCTAAACAATATTGAATCTCAAGGAGTAAGTTATAGCACTTCTATTAACTATTTTCTGTTCTTCTCCTTTTTTTTTAAATCTACATTTTGCACAAACCTTTTGGAGAATTACACTATAAAATATTTTTAAATATAGTTAATGTGCAGAAGTAGATGAATGAGTTAATGTTGAATTTGTTGATATTTCCTTTTAGCTTGTATGGAAGTTTAGATGCTGTTGTTAGGAAGTGATTGTATTGAAAATTGATGTCATATCATAATCATGCATTATTATTATCATAGAAATGCATGGCTTGTGAAAGTAACTCAATAATCATTTTTTAACTATTAACTGTAACATATTCAATAATGTATATTTGTTATAAGTACTGAATATAATAAAGATTTATGACAATATAAAGACAGCCATATATAGCATTATTTCTAATTTGTTATTCAATTTTCATTTCTTAAATCCCATTCACTGTCATCTATCATCTCATATTTGTTTTGGGGTACGTTATTTAAATAAAATAAAAATAAACTAAATGAACTGCATCGATAAAATCAATCATTTTTTTATGAGGAAGTGATGGCTCACCAGTAATTTTTGTGCACGTAGTTCATATTCGGTAAACGTGAATGCAAGATTGTTGTTAATAAGAATATTTCTAGTGTTTGTTATTTGTTCAGAGGTGATGTTTACATTTTGTGACTGCTTAATCCCAAAAGCCAAAAGTATATTGTGATTGACTTCCATGACTGAATGAATTGAACCATTTGATGGAAACAAAGTTCTCTTGATAAGCATTACCGCTCATACCAAAGGAGCAAAGGATATTTTAGTCCGGTTTCGAGGTCACACATCAAGGAGAAGCTGAAAATAAAAAGGATTGCTTATAGTAATCGCATGTGACTTCTATGGGCCAAACGTTAACCTCGTCATTGTCGTTTGGTTAGTGAGAACAAACACTGAGAAATACTGAGGTCCTACTTTTCTTTCAAGATTAGCACCTGTGTTTTCGTTTCCTGAAAGAAAAAGTGTTTTTGGTCTTGAATTCATTTTGTGTGAAAAGCTTAACCTCTGCAAAGAACCTACCATCTTCAGCCATTGATGACGACCACAATTAATTACACAATTTAATTTGCAGCAAGGATAAGGACAGTAATACGGTTAGCCTGTTTTGAGAAAATGGACAAACCGCACTTTAGCTTGAAACGACTGGCATGATTCCTTCAAGTCCAAAGCCTACAAAGTTAGGAGTTGACCTGCTTTGAAATGAGATGTCAAACTCAAGAGTGCAACTGCAGTTCATCCATGAGGCGTGAACTCTAGCTGACCCCTCGAACATATAAGTGAGGACGTCCGCAATATGTTTCATGGCGACTTTCATTATCGCTGCCCTAGTTGTAATCGAGCACATTGTAAGCTCCGTGTAAGTTTTATATGAAGCATATGAGGTACTGAAATGTACAATAGTCTAACCTTTACACACATTGTATTTGTGTTTGTATGCTCATAAAATATTTGGGGAGTTTAATCATTGCATTTCGTAATCTTGAAAATGAAAAGCTATTTTGTATAATATTGTGGGCTTATAGAATTACAGAAATGTAAAATTCATGTTTCCCATCTAGATTAATTTTGAAAAACCATAACAAAAAAAAAAAAAAACAAGCGTGATAATAACATTCTTCTAAAAAGCGCTCAACCACTCTGTTAAGGTGTGTATCTGTGAGGCCCATTACACTCATCGGCACAATCCTTGATTGAGAATTGAAGCATGTTTACGTGTACGTGAATAGAAATACAAGTTCAATCAAAGCTGTTTTGCTTAATATGATTTGAAACCTATTGTAGTTCAAGTAAGACATTTTGCAGCAAACATAAAAAAAAAAAAAAAAAAAAAAAAAAAAGAGTCAAAGTGTCCTATAGACCTTGTACCTCTTCACTGGCCAAGGTACAGTAAATCGAAGTCTAATTACCACCACAACTTCACTAGGCCTATAAATTCAAAACGCAGCTAAAGATAACAATATCACATTGGAGTGCAATATACTGAACATAATATTTATTTTTTGTTTTTGATACAATTATAAATGTCATGAAAAAGATTAAAAATACTTGTTTTGCGTTCTCATTTTCTTGAAAAGCGTGATAATGATTTTTCTGGTGCCCAAATTCGAAATTTCCGAACATTTCGGAGTGTGGGTTAATCAGGATTATTATAAAAATACAATGGCCATTAAAGGATGAATATGTCACCAATCTCATTATTTATTTTTTTCATTGTTGAGTTAAATGCCTACATAAAACACAAAAATGACATTTAAGGCACAAAGAAAAACCTAATATTATTTAAGAAATATTAACATAATTTATTTTGCTTTTTGAACTCAGCATTGTATTGTTAAACCTGCAAAAATCTATTCCCAATAAATTCTATGGGATCAACACATTCATTTGAAGTAATTACATTTCACACAATAATTGACAAAAAGTATACCCATTAGCTATTATAATCAAAACAAACTAAAAGGGGAAGAAACGTCAGGACAATGAATAATTTTTACACTGAAAAAAGGCACAGTTAAAAATGAGCACCTACCTGAGTTTCGGACAGATTGAGCTGACGGGCCAGTTCAGTTCGCTCCCTTCCCACAACATACTGACACCTCTGAAACTCCATCTCTAATCTGTAGAGTTGCTCCGCAGTGAAAGAGGTGCGGGTTCTTTTGGGCCGATCCAAATCCAAACCCTTTGGTAGGATAATCTCTCTGATGGAGCCTTTTGCATCTGCAACAATGACGACAAAGCTGACTCACACACCGCACAGCATAGTCTGACATCAAAAGAATCACAGCTCCAAGTAATAACGTTTTGATCATTCACTTTAAAAATTATTTTTTCTTCCTGCAATGGACAGACAAATTATTTTTCAAATGATTTTCGATCATTGTTTAAATCACAATCCAAGACCTTTATAATCAATGACTACTAAAAAAATATACGTATTGAATGGCAATGTATCAATACAATGTGATGAAAAAAATTGAATACTCAAAATAATAAAACCCTTAAAATAAAATGAACGGGTGCTAAAGTGTTAAACAAATTGATTGATTAAATTATTGTTTAACTCAAACCCATCACCCCACCCCCTCCCTTCTTTTTGTACATTCGGAGTGCTGTCCACTAAGGAATATAAATTAAAACATAGAATAATACTTATAGAAATGTATTAGTAATATACTAATTAAACAAACAGGAGAAAGAAAACCATTTTAGATGCAGAAAAATAATTTACTGAAATTATTTATCAGGAAATACAAACATAGTTATTACAAATTGAGTGATTTGATTATCTACAGTATTATCAAATAATTCATTCATTTATTAAGCAAACCGCCTATATTGTAGACTAATCATTAAATAATAACGATATAAAATCAGTTCATAATAACGTTCTTACCAATGTAAATGACAATAGGTTAATATCTATTTAAATCAATTCATATCATTCTTACCAATGTAAATTACAATAGATTAAGAAAAACTCTGTTTAAAAAAAATCTTCTTTTTGCCAAAAGAAAAGTAACAACTTCACCTTGATTATTCCCTCCTGCTCCCAAGTTTCAAGCAACAATTAAGAACAAAATTGTAAAAGAACTGAGATTGAATTTTGTCCGCAATGAAGAATGCATTGTTTTAAGTAATTGTTTGTTGTTTTTTAAATAATTAAAATGATCATCTTTGTCCTTATTGCTTTTCAAGTGACCATTGAATTCACTATAATGATTCCATAACTGTACAATTAGAAAGAATTCCCAATAGGGAAAAACTACTGGACCTCAGAACGGCATTTTATTGAACTAACAGAAATGTGCAATTAAAAAAAACAAACAAACAAAAAAAAGAAGTACGTGGTTTAAAAAAAAGCCATCAGGATTATTGTCTAACAATTGTTGCTACATCTCCTAGTTCCATTGGACGAAAGAGCAGAAGAATTACCTCGCACAAGTATTCTCCTACAGTAGTCCGGGTCCGCGGTGCTGCCTCTGTTTTTCTCGCAGTTTTCTACCGTCCCAGTGGAGGAAAAAGAACTCTGTTGCTCCTTCAGAAAGCTTTTGGCCAAAGTGCTCTGTGAGTCCTTTACATCTTTGCCCTCCTTAAGTCCATTCTTCAGCACCATTCCTTCCGTCTCTTGGCTGTACCTGACCTCCATGCTCAGTTCTTGGACGTGCAGCCTGGCCGCCTCTTTTTCCTCCTTTCTTTGTCCCGCTTTAAAAAAAAAAAAAGAAATTCAAAAGAACATGGCGAAACAGATCATCTGAGCAGTGTGGGTTTAGTTTCAAAACAGCACCTTTCAGCAAGGTAGCGTCAGCTATCTAATGGTGAGAGACTTCCGCCACCCAACCAAGGAAACCCTATTATCACTGACCAACTCCCTTGCCCAATGATCTTGGACGTCTCCGTGAAACTCGATGATAATTCAATGCCCCCCTTTCCTTGTTACAAAGACATCAGGCTGATAGATGAGCTACACATAATCAGAGCAATGGATGAGCCCTCGCTGTTCCGACTGATTGCGGTAATTTTGCTGCCTCCACATTTGCGTAACCTCGTGAATACTCTAAATTGTTTGGGGAAATCGACCAGGTCTTGATGGTTCCCGTCCGTTTGTTGTCAGCCCAGGGAATCAAGAGAAATGATTGGTCTTGCCTCGCAACCAAGCCTCCTTGAGCCCTCGCATGAACATGTAACAGCACCAGACCCACCAAAAGTTCCCGGGTATTTCATTCTTACATCCGCCAACGCCTAGAAGTCATTTTTCCTCCACAAGTTTTCATCGCGCATCTCATTGTCGTCGAACGCCAGCGAACTTTGATCCCATTTCGACGTAGTTCTGTAACGCTCGCATCTACCGCTATTGTAGGCAGAGCACGCTCGCCAGGGGAAAGAGAGAGAGAGCAAAACCGTTTTGGCTTAAATCCACGTTACTTCGAATGTATAAAGACCGGAGCCGGCAAAATTTCTGTTCAACACTTGAGTTGGAGTCACTCATCCTGGACACTGCGTCCTACCGAAAGCAAATAACCACGGTATTCTAGAAACCGAATTCAGCTCGGGGGATCTTAACCTATGCATTGGGAAAATGCAGAAAAGGGAACAAAACTTGTCATTAGTGCTTAGGCTGCCTACTCTCTCACACATGCATACCCCTGGAATGGCCCCTACCCCTCTCAGCTACTCGCCTTCCAGCCCACTAACCACCCACCCAAGCACCAACTCTTAGCTATTTTAATTGTCACTGCAACAATATCTCTGAACACAGCAGTGGTCAGTAATCCAATAAGACCATTGATTAGGGTACAAAGATTCAATTCAAGCTGGTGGCCGAGTGCAAGGAACATTCTCTGGTCCTTCTTGTCACCTTAGCTGGCCAGAAGCCCCCTTCAAGCTGCCCCCCTCCCTGAGTGCCATTCATGTCTTTATGAGAAACAGAGAGGGAAAGGAGTGAAAGATGGCAATTATCTAATTGGACTATTAACAGACAATTCTGTGAGTGTGCCTGCCCGGCAGCAGTCTCAGGGTGGCTTTAAGGGCTGCATGTTGAACTAACTTTATTCACTGAATGTTTGGGGGGGCTTCTGCTTGGAGTGGGGCAGGATCCATTGTTTGAGAAAGGTAAAAAAGGGAGGCTAAAAGCCTGCTACCGAGGGGAACCGAAGCTTCACAAGCTGCAGAGCACAGCTTCAGCCTGGGAAATAGATCGAGGATACAACGTCTTTGCCTCTCAGCGACGACACAATGACAGAAGAGGGCCAAAGACTAGGATTTTGCGTCTGCGTTGTAAAAAAAGGAAAAAAAATCACACGCTCAGCCGAGCGTTTCAGAGAGCTTTCAGCAGCTTGTGAACATATTCCAGTAATTAACCACATAGTGCGACGATTTAAATTTGTATTTACCGATACACGCCAAACCAAACTTGGTGATTTTAATTGGATAATACACACCGCTTCAACAAGAATATTGAAGACCTTTACTTTAGAAATATTCAAAACTCTAGTTGAAGAGGGGGCAATGCTAAAGGAACAGCGCGTTTTTATTGTTCGTTCTAATATTCAGACCGTCGTGCCCTTGAGAACTATATAAATAAGGAAATCAAAAGACTAAAAATAAACATGTTTTCCATCGGTGGAGACGGTGGTGAAATTCTATATCAAAGGTAAAAAATGAGCTCATGATGCCGCTTAAACAAATCAGCTGTGCACGTTTTGCGCTATTAAAGGCTCCAGCCAAGGTTACGGTAGTATTGTAGTTCAAACAATTAATGTTACAGGTTAAGTGAGGTTTCAATTTTAAATCCGAAAACCAAGGACCTGACTGATTAGGATTATTTTTTTTAGCGTGATGCCAATTTTTGCAAAAACAAAAGATTATTGAATCAACTATATACAGTATATATATATATATATATATATATATATATATATATATATATATATATATATATATATATATATATATATATATATATATATATATATATATATATATATATATATATATATATATATATATATATATATATGCAATTCAATGAGATACTCAACACTTTTTTATGTTCCCAGATTTCATTAGGTGAAGGAAAGTTATGAGGACTTGCATCCATGTCAAACGTTTGTGTTACAAGTAGTTCAATGTGTGCCATATTAAATAACGATTAATGCTTGTTAAAAACAATTACGCTTAACTTATGTTGCGATAAATATGTTGCAAAAAACAAACAAAACATAAAAACTGGCATCCAGGTCATTGTAAAAATTAAGATTTGCTTAGTTTGGAAAATAAGATTCATAGATTCATAGTAATGTATGGTGACTTTCCCCCCAAAATTGACAATACAGTTTTTCACATATTTGCCAGAGTATATGCACTTATGAGCACAATTGAATGTGTTTAATTACAGTAGTAAAGACCTTTTTTTTATGAAAAAAACAAAAAACGTTGAATCTAAAGCAATCAAAGGAATAGCAGAAGTAAGATGGTTACTTCTGCTATTCATTTGATGGTGTCTTGTGGCGATGTATTATTCCATCTCTGTGCAACCTTGAAATCCAAAAGCACACTGAAAATTTAAGAATCCCTTCCTGTATGATTTTAGATGAGAGGTAGGATGAGCAGTTTGTGTAGCACACTATGAAAAATGACATGACTGTTTGCATCTCTGTGTACTCTGATTGCGAATTGTTATGAAAGAAAAAATATGTACATATGTAAAAAATATGTACACCTAGTATTACATTCTTGATAGACATAGCAGGCTCTTAACACAATACAGAAAAACGAACCAGTGTGGTCTCAATAACTTTAGTTATGTTTGACTCTTGAAGGTCCATTGGAATCAACAGAACTGTATAACATTGTTTGCATGTTTTTTTTTTCAACTACACGAACAAAAGAAAATCAATTTGTTCAACTTTACTGCTTTGTAAAGCAAACGTTGAGCTCATTAAAGCATCCATTGTTAATATGGCCACAGATTCTGCTTCACATTAACTCATTCAATCCCAATGACATATTTTTACATTTTTCAAAAGTCCAGACGTTCAGTCCTAGATTTTTTTTTTTTTTTCCCCCAAGTTTTTGGGTAAAAGAAGCTCCAAAACAGCTGGTACCAAATGAGGTATTAAAGTCATCAATTATTTTAGATCATTATTAAATTAATCGACCAAAAGTGATCCAATATGTTACTATAGGTCGTAATCATCTAAAGTTATTGATGACTTTAGTAAAAAGCTCATTTAGAAACCGGCCATTTTTTGACCCTTCTTTAGCCAAGCATCCAAAAAAACCTAAATGACTGTCTAAAAAAAAAAAAACAAACAAAAAACAAAAACGTAAAAATGTGTCTTTTGGATTGAATGAGTGAATGAAGATATCTTGAAGCGTGTGTCTCTTGAAAAAATAAATACAAAATCAAAAACTTGTGTCGGATAGAATAACTTTATTGTAATAGGAACCTAAAAATGTAAACCAAGGCAAAAATTTATACTGTGTGTTTATGTAGATCCTCACCTGATTTGTAGAGTTGTAACTGAGGGAACAACGAGTCGTTTCAGGATATGATCCATTGCTCACATTCACTCAAAAGATTCATATGTTTTAGATGAATCACTCACGTATAAATGCAAACTGTACATGGGGAAATTGTAAAGTAAGGCAGTGGACAACCTTGCCTCACCTCAAATTCCCCATTTACTAGATTGAGAAAGCTTGCTATTGCCTTCTGTCGCTCCACATCACCAGAATTCATTTTTCAGACAGTTTTAATATATGCTGTGCTCTAATCTTTTCTAGTTAGCCTAATGTAAATTGATAGGGTATTTGTGTGTTGCAGACACTATTTAGTTTTGCTGTGAGGGGGAAGGGCATACGTACATTTGGCTAATCAAGTAACACGTCATCTCCAGAGCATTTAAAATAAATTGTTTTAGTATTTTTATCATTTTATTTTGTTACTCTTGATTTAATAACTAATGAAAAAAGGCCCCCAAAAAACGATTAAAAATACAAATAAAATGTTTTCACTCTCCAATGTAGATCCACACACAATCCATCTGTCTTTCTTTCCTCAAGAGGACTTTAATGGCTCCGTTGAGCAATTTATTTGTGGGTTTGAGGTCCATCAGCAAGTCTCTTTCAATGGACAAGGAGGCTAATTTCTGAAAGCCACGCCTGTCCGCTCGTGTTTCTGCCATAAGTCTTAAGACACCTCCATGCCAAGAATGAACACTCAACAGGTGTCCCCAAATGTTTTTGAAAGTAGCATAGCTTTAGCTAGTGCCCAGCCAAAATTTGGTGTCTCCTTACAACTTTTCAAGTTGACAAATCTAGAATGGCTCGATCAGATGCAAACAACAGTCTTGTTCAGCAATTTCAATTGCAGCGTTTCTCAGAAGCCGCTAGCCACGGGTATTCACTATGAATGTTACCGTGTTACAATGAAAGAAAAATTATTGCTTTTATGACGGACAAAACCTTTTTCCTGGTGGGACAGACAAGCTATCACGGGAGTCAGCTGACCTGTGCTCACAATATCCACTATTTCTGAGAAGGTCTGTCTTGAAAATACCATGGCAAGTACATCTGCATTGTATATTCTGTATACTTTAAGTATATTCCGCCATCGTGGGTTAAAAAGAAACTGTGCAGCAAACAATCTTTTGTTTCAAATTCCTGGCATTTTGTGGCAAATTGACACCGTTGTACTCTTGGGAAAGTTTATCTGACCACAGGATATGTATGTATTGATTTCTATCTTGGCCTAGCTTGCTTGCTCTGAGGTCGGAGTCTTGTGAGATGATTGGTCTGAGCGCACTCAGTGAACAGGCTGTGTCCATTCACTTAGAGCTGACAGAACCGTTTTTTTTATTTTGGCAGATTTCAAACGAACCTGACAGCACTATATAGCTGAAAATGATTGAATAGAATGTTTTTATTCACATGTTAAATGAAAAACAAAAAGGCCTCAAGTAAGCACTATGGCTATATGTTATACAGAGAGCAGTTCAAGGTGAATAATTTTATTCAAAAATATTGATGAATAAATGTGCTTGTCTGAGTATGTTTAGGCCAGCAGAGAAGGCATTGCTGGCCCTCAGGGCCCAGCACTGGCTAATCACACCACATGTTACGGCAACCTATTGCTTGCTATTTCAATTTTTGGTTTAGGAGGTTTTAGCTGCATTTGTCTGATTTTATATAATCCATCTGGGACTTTGGAACAAAGTGCCACTACTGGGTTCTGCTTATTGCATTAAAGAGAAATGACTGTCCAATTTTTAGCACAAGGCAACAGCTAAAAGTTTGTTTGCCCCAGATTGGAAATATGTTGGAAATCAAACAAGGATAAACAAAATTGTCATCACCATCAGAAATATTGTGGTAAAATAACAGTTTCTGAAAAGTCATCTATTTTTCTCCCCTGCAATTACAGGTTTGGCCCTTGACTGTAAATTGTCAAATCCAAGAGTAAAGGGCAGTGGTTACAAATAACACCCTAATTCTAAAACAACCAACCGATGAAAACATGCACTCAAGCAAAAACATGAGTAATTATCTACCTTCATTTTGCACGATTGGACTTTGAATGCTAACTGGCTTAAGAATGACGAAAATGGTCCCTTTATTTAGCTCGTGCAAAAAGATGTGTTCGAAAACGTTCAATCCACGGTACAGAAAATTTCAACAATTTAGTAAAAGTGTGCAATACGGTCCTTTTATTATTTTGTGGGCTAATGGTAGTTTACCTTGTGATTGTGTTGCATACCAGTCGGTATTTTTAGTGGCTAAATCACTTTTATAGCATAAGCGTATGTGTGAGAATAATTAATGACATTTTCACCTGATGAGATCAAAAAGCTTTAATCTCAGTTGAAATTCACTCATACAATATGGTAGTACTGACTGTGCACATTCAGATTGGTATTAATTAAAAATATGTTCATTTTTGTGGTTGCAGTTTGGGGGCGGGGTGTATAACAACAGAATCATTCTAGTCTAAAATACCGATGAAAAATTTATTGTCAATAAATGTTTCCCAGTACAATTACCGTTCAAGATCATGAGGTTAATGTGTTGTGCTTCAACAAAGTTGTAACAACACAGAGCAGAAAATATAAATATATTTTTTCTGGCTGTTTTAATTTATCTATCTAGCAAGACGTTTCCCCAGTAATCGCACACTGTTCAATGGGCAGATAATTACCACCAGGGTGCTGAATACCCAGTATTAACATTCATTTTTTTTAAATTATGCCATTGGTGAAGGATGATTTGCAGCTATTTGTGTGCATAGGAACAAACACAACAGGATAAAATTATTCAACACTGGCTTGAAAAGGAGATTGTTAAGGAGAGAATATCTGTTTGTGTTGTAAGACCAGTTGTTTTTTTTTCCAACTTAAAAAAAAATTGAATGTACTGTGCTACAGTTAACGCATCATAAGAAGGCCCAAATGTTTAGCGCTAGTGTAATCCTTTGATATTGTCAACTTCAATAGAATAAGTTGGCTCTCTGTGCTTGTATTATTAAGGCTCAGAACTACTTAGTACTTTGTTGGAAAAGCCTTTTAGGTTCTCAAATACAAGGTAGGTTTCTGTGGAGAGTGCAGGCCTTGGAGAGCCGTGATGCCCGAGTGACAACATGGTAACTCAAGATGAATGGTTACATTCATAGCCCTTCTTTATGTTTAAAAATGTGCTGATTATGTTCCACGGTAAGAGAGCAAGCTGTTCTTGAACCCTCTAAATAGCTTGTTTTCAGCCATGGTGGAAGGCTACGCTGGCAGCTGAGCTCAGCTACAGCTCTGTGATGAAGGCTTTTATGGCTGTATGATTTTTTTTTTTTAAATATGAGTGTTAAAAAAAAAAAAAAAAAAGAAAAACATTTCTTTCACTCCAAAAATACAGCATTGAACCCGGAATCCATAAAACATTTTTGGATTTGATTAATATTTTTTAAAAATCAATCTGTCATTCCTCTTTGCAGTGACTTAAATTCTCAGCAGTTTTGACAGCTGAGTTAATCAGAAGATGCAACGAATATTTTGCAAATGAAAAATTTTGTCCAAAGATGGCAAAAAAATGCATTTTGGGTTTGGTATGAAAGACAATTAAAAGAAAAACAATAAGTCAGGGGCGGTATGGTGAAAAAGCAGCTTCAACACCCGCCTTGAGTTCAGAGTTCAGAGTTCAATTCCAGCTCTGTCATGAGTTTGCATGTTCTCCCTGTGGCTGCTTGGGTTCCCTCCCACATTCCAAAAACATGCATGCTAGGTACATTGAACACTCTAAAATGTCCTTAGGTGTGTTAGGGTGCGTGGATGACAGTTTGTCCCTGGGTGTGCAAAAGACTGGCAACCAGTTCAGGGTGTAGAAAGCCCATAGACACCTGGGATAGCCACCAGCAAGCCAGGCCCTCAAGTGAGGATAAGCGGCTATAGACAATGGATGGATGGAAGGCTAGACAATATGTCCGAAAATGGATGTTGCAATAACATAAAATCTATCAAGCATCTGTCTGAATTTCACTCAAACACACAGAAGGAGAAGTGTGTCATTTGGTAAAGCTTTTCAAAAAAAGAGCACCGCCAAGCTTCCACTTCTTTCCTGAGATTCCAGGTGAACCAAAATAAGACCGACCAAGGGACATGAACAACATCCCGTCCCACACCAGTACCGTGCTGCAAAGGCCAAATTCAAAACAAACATACCATATAAGACATGGGTGACAATGCAACACATGATAGTAGGCTTTTGTTTTGAAGTATACTTCCAAAACTATGTTAGCAGAGTGACTAGCTTGAGTTGCCTTTACACATACCAACATCAACACACCTCCATTAAAAACAATCGGATTTAATCGCTGATTAAGGATGCTGAGAAACCGCTAGTCAGTGACGCTGTCATTGCATGATATGGGAGAAGTATTAGCGCTAACCACTAACTATGAATGCAGTGCATGTGATGCATTCCAATACAATCGGATATAACAGACTCAGACAGAAAACAAATTCTGTCAATGCAGTAAAACGTTAATAACGGCAAATATCTAACTAATGTGTTTTTACTCTCAATGTATTAAAGCTGTATATCAAGAAGAATGATGGGGGTGAAATTACTTTGATATTTTACTTAATTGCAGTAAACGGTCAATCCAGTCAGTCATTTTTATCATTCCTAAAGAAATAACTTGGCTTCCGTCTCACATTCTAATGGTTGGTATGTTAATGAATCAAACCAGATAACAAAACTGCCCTTGTTATATAGAAATACAGAACCTCCAAATTGGTGCAAATTAAAATCAGTCCCTTTTAAACAGGTATAAGTAGAAAACAAGAAAAATATTGAGAGCCATACTGTACAGTATTATTCTGTTGTTCTCAAAAACTTACAGATCTGTGCAGGATACAAGTCAATGTGCAAGAATGTTTTTTTTTTCTTTTTTTTCTGTGTTTTGATTTTCAGCCATGCGTTTCTCATTTGCAGCTTTCGGTTTCAGCCAGATATTTTCTTTTAAGTGCATCGCTGCTAATAATCATTGTAAATTTTTGTGGATGTAAATTTAGGAACCTTAATTGATGTTGCTCTAGAAAACTCAATAAATTAGGTCTAAACGATACGAGCAATTCGTTTGACAAATGTGTTTACTTAGATGTGTGATATTGTACTGTGTATGATAAATACAAAATTGAAAATAAATAAAACCACCTTCTCAAAGTGCATTGGCTGACAGTAGGTTCCAATTGAAATGTCACTAATACGCAAATCTAAACTCTGTGTATGGCGTGTAGTGTGGCCATTGAAAGCATCTCAATGCTGTTGTACTAATCCGCTTTTGTCAAGAGCAGACAGCCTAAAAATCCACAACAAAGCCCGGACGGTAATTTATTTTTCTGTATGTTCTCCCTGAATAGTTTTAGGTGACGCTCTTTTGTCCCACAGATGGCGCCTTGCAGTAGTTATTGTCACAGGTGTAATTTGAGCACTTCTTTAATTGCTGCAACAGTTACATTGTCACTGGCAGTCATCTTAGCCTGACAGCAACAAAAGCAAGAATTATAAAAGCCGTGTAAATAAAGCTTTTTTGGGGGGAGAGCTTGTTTCGCTCTTTTACAGCTTAGCTCACTATTTGACAACCCACAATTTCTTTTAAACCCACAGCTGATGCATCCATTTTTGTTCATTTATCAGATTAGTTCTGCTGAAATCTTGCACACTACTGAGCTTTTCCTTTTATGTTTCTGTCTTGATTTCAAGCTCACAGACAAAAGCATCAAATGGTGCATTACATAGTAATTATCTATAAAACCATGTTTAAAAGCTAATTGAAAAAAAATGAAGCAGAAATATAGCATGCACAACCAATACAAAAGAAACTTAATGTAGGAATTCACTCAATTGAACTTGAGTGTTTACTCTCAATATTTTAGTATAATCATCTCAAACCCAGAGCTCGGGGACCATTTGTGGCCAACAGGATGATATTTTGGGCCCCCCTACTTGACATTACAGTTTAATTGTAGTGCAGCCCCACCAATAATGTCATGTCCAACACCTGTGGGCTACAATATGTCATTCTCGTGACAGCTTTTGGTAAAGTAATACATGCTTTCAAGTAAAACAACAGATAATTGTATAATTCTTTAAAAAAAAAAAAAATCTAACATTTCTTGAATTCACAGGGAAAGTTACATTGCTAAAGAAATTAAATATCTTTTTTTTTTTAATTGCAATTTTTGAGCTATTTCCCTGTATTGCATATAATTTTAGAGGGAATTTGGTGTAGAATTAGAGCAATTTTCAGAGACGTAAGTTTGATTTGGTGAAAATGCATCACATATATATATATATATATATATATATATATACATGTCCTTGGCTTTACTTGAATGAATGCTCTGGGAGTTAAGTGTTTTCATCAGTGGTCTTCATAGCAGGTCTTGCTTTTGGTTTGTCGAGAACAGATCATGATTTGAGAAATTTGCCAAGGATAGTTCATTTGTGAACAAGTGCACTGTGGACATAGACTTTTTTTTTTTGACCATCCTATTTTAGATAATTAGATATACACTCTCTCTCTCTCTCTCTCTCTCTCTCTCTCTCTCTCTCTCTCTCTCTACATATATATATATATATATATATATATATATATATATATATATATATATATATATATATATATATATATATATATATATATATATATATATATATATATATAAATATATATATATATATTTTTTTTTTCATTAATTCTTTCCTAAAACAGAAAAAAAACAGCATTTCTATTCTTCTGTGTTTCCTGGATATCGAACTTAGAGTATTGACAATAAAACATCCATGAATCCTCAGAGTCCTTGAAAAAATTGCTTCTACTGTGGTTGAGATGTTTTAACAGTTGTTGTACCAAACACATACGACAATTGTAAACATATAACAGTAACAATAAAAATAAAGAATCAATAATCCTACAAGGAAGTGTGCTGACTGAAGGAGACAGAACATAGCAAATAAATAATGTTGACCCACATGTAATCTTGACAGTGACTTCAGAAAAGAAACAGCCACTATCTATCTTCCATCTATGTTTGTCCATCCATCCATCTGTCCGTTCATCCATCCATCCATGGCAATACTGTATATCAGCACTATAATGTTCGTTGTCCTGATTCTATCTAAACATATGCACGCATTTATGTGCAATGTGCATCATTAAAATGTCACTGGAAAACATATTCTGAGTTTAATATGTTTTTAGAAGCACTGATATTAAATATACATTACAGTCCCACTGTAATGTTTCTGAAAATTGTTAAAAAAAAAAGGAAACTCAGAAAAAAATTCAATATATAACTATAAATATAACTACAAAAATATAAACATTTAATGTATTTATAAAACACGTTTATAAATTAATTGTTTTTTTTTTTATAAATACATTTATAAAATGATTCCATGAAAATATAATTAAAATGAAAAAACACAAAATAAAACACTTTCTATAGGTTGGCTCTGTGAATGTTTTGTTAATAATTTTACTGCATTTACTGCATTTACTGCGTTTACTGCGAATAACGCTTCAATTCTTTGATTTATGCATGAGATAGTTCTAAATGTTCTAAATGACACAGTGTTGAATAAACTTGCACTAATGTGAGCTGAAATTAATGAAAAAAAAGTGTTGCGATTTTTTTGTTGCTTTTTCCTTTTTATACTGGACTTGTACTGAACCGTAACCCCAAAACCCAGGTAAATAAAACTCTAAAGTTACAGCCCAAGTCACTATGTTTTGTTGTGACACCAAGCAGCTAACCCTTTAAGAAAAAAAAAGTCTAAATGGAGCAACACAAACAACATGGAGCAACACAAGTAACAATAACATCTAATCTGCACCATTGGCTCTATAATAACAACATTTGTTGTGCTTTTTATTATTTGCAGCCATGTTCATTAACAGTTTAATATTAAGGCAGTTTTTTTTAAAACATTTTTCCTCCAATGAACAAAATGTAATTCGTTATATATCCAACCCCGTTGAAAACTGGATGCACACTTGGCCAAAGTTAAATCATCCATGCATGGTAATTAAGCTATAATGTACTCAATACAGTGCACTGTACAGCGATGTTGATTTTCTAGCTGTGCTTAAGAAGCAGCCAGCGAGTTACATTATTTAGGTAAAAGTTGAACGGGTTTACTCATTTTCATACACCATAAACATCTGAATGTCACTGTGTGATAATCTTTCTAATTAAAACATCATTTCAATTGACTCTTGCTGTATGAAAAATGTCCTTGGGGCTACATTTACTTTCTTCCTTTCAAGAAAAATATGCGTACAAGTGTAATAAACCAAAGTGGGTATAAGGTCTAAGTATCTCTAATTGCTGAACCCTTGACACTATCTTTTTATTAGATATATGCATTGATGTGTGATGCCAGCGGTTTAAAAAGATTTACAAGGTACTGTAGCTCATGTCATTCCTCTTGATGGAAATGTTTTTTATGACCTAAATATCATTAGCCAAAGCTTTAAGGTGTTTTACCTAAGAGCAATTTCCTTGTCCCTGAAATCCCTCCAAAATTCTTAGATGATTTGTGTCTTGTTTGCAAAACAATAGTGAAAATAGTGAAAGTGCGGTTGGAGCTTCTTGAAGAAATGAAGAAACTCAAACCATCATTGAGTCACTTTGCCTGAATTGAAGCCAGGTGAGACATTAAACTATTGTGAGATTTGCTCTTCATCCCCCCTCATCTTTTTCTGTTTGACCAAAATATGGCTTTGTATTTAACCAGTATTATCATCGCTAAAAACAAACAAACAAACAAACAAAAAACGTGTCTTGGATATTTATCTGAAAGGGAAAAAAAACAACACTAATAGAGTGTTATTACACAAGCTTGTCATCAGTTCAGATTGAAGACGAGGCCATCACAAAAACCTTTCAAAATCCGAACAAAATGAATTAAAATCAAGCAAAATGGGATTAACTGTCAATTTTCATGCTCTTTTATCACATATTTTAATTCCATTTCTTAGGCATGACTGAAGAAAATTTATTTTTGAATTGACATGCTATAATGTTGTGATTCTATACTCTTCCAATGTACAATCCTAGTCACGGAGGCATTTTATTTATTTATTTATTTGTTTATTTTTACTGTTTAATACATAATTGCATGTGAAAGACCATTCCTGCTCCAAACAACAAAGTCAAGGTGCAGGAACATAATCAGTACGAAGAATTAAATTCAAAGTCTTTGGGGCCCTCATGTGGCCAAAGCAGTTGATCTTGTTTCACATTCTAATATTTGAGTCAAGGTTTAAAGCTCGTTTAGAAAGATCGATAGTGATATTACATTCTTAAGTTTATTTTGAGGTTATTTGTCAAAATTGCATCCCCCTTCTTATTCGAGATGTTGTAAAGGCATGTCCTGAATTTAAACTTGAGCTATACACGTCCTTGCAATGTGTTTTACATCAGTGCATGTTTCTGTAGTATCAGAAATTATTATTTGCGTTAAAAATTTGAAAGGGCTCACTCTTTAACTCTTTTAATCACAGTGTTATGTTCTGTGGTGTGTTTGTGTGTGTGTGTGTGTGTGTGTGTGTGTGTGTGTGTGTGTGTGTGTGTGTGTGTGTGTGTGTGTGTTTTGGTCAGTGTCTGGGTTTTCTGTTACTTTCTGTTCTGTTCTGGTTTTTTTTTGTTTTGTTTTGTTTTGTTTTGTTTTTCTGTTACTTTATTGGGCTCTGATTTGTCTTTGAACATTCTGACTTTTCTTTAGTGCTTCTTTAGTGTTCCAGGATGTAGTCTTAGATGTGTGTTACTTTAATTCACCCTGACACTGATTCAGTAGTGATGTCAACATGAAGGAATGTGCTGTTTTGCTGCAGGCAATCATTTGTCATCTTCTGAAAGCTCAGAAATAATCGTCCAAGAAACCCCCACTATATACACAGTACCTGCATGTATTATTTGCATCGTCAGTCATTTGAAGTCCATATGCAGCCCAGTGGAGACGTACAGTTGTTGTGAGCAGTAATATTCCCAATGGCAATGGTAAGTTCATTTAGTATCATTAAAGATATGCATAACAATAGTATTTTGATATGGTAATAAGTATACTGTCATTCAATTTTTTGTCAGTGTTGCCTCTTCTTACTGTATTGTACATCATTAAGTCACTTGAATTATTTACATCTTTTAATTGTTATTATTTTATTACTACATTCTCCTGCAAGTAATAAATATAAGTAAATTCATGCTGTTTTGTGCATATTATTATGGTAAGATTCATTTCATATTAAACTTTCCGTCTTGGTAATTATACTCGTATAGATTTTCTTGTACTGGTTATGCAACAATGCAACACTGTAGTTGAGAGTATTTCAGAGGAATACACTTTTTGAGTGCGGTATGATGTTACTTAATAAATATGTCATTTCAAATAGGAATAATCATTGTTATTGTGTAGTCGAATTAGAACGTCACATATGTTAATTTTATGGCTGCTAGGATAGCATAACACAGTTTTTAGATGTGTATATTTATAATATTGTCTTGTGTTTTGTGTGATTTTACAGAATGGGTCCATCTCCTCCTGGACACTCAGTGTCACGATATTGAGGGCTGAAAACATTCGCTCAACTGACTTGTGTACGTGAGAATATCACCAAATCGGAGGAATATTTTTATTTGCTAATTTTATTACTTTGAATTTTCTTTTCTATTCCATTCCATTTCAAATTGACATAAAATGAGATTTTGCGTTCAAACAACTCAACCATGCAGCTAATATATCCGTAAATTACCTTTCAGATTCCGAAGATGATTGCTATGTGACCCTATCTTTCCCACCTGCAACTGTTTTCAGGACAAAAACTGTGGCCAACAGCAAAAACCCAGAGTGGAACCAAACTTTTGATTTTAAACTTCATAATGATCTCAAGGTGTGACTTTTGAAGATTCCGAATATGTGAAATAGCTTTTATTTAGTCATTTTATTTCATACCATTCACTGACACGGGGATGCACTTTTTTTTAATCATGGTCACTTGAATACTTGATCAAATACTCGATCAAACTTCATGTATTTTCACAACCGGCAGAAGTGTTAAAAATGTCTCATAAGGCAAATACAAACAAATTGCCACAAATATTAACACCGTCAATGAGAAATAACTCAATTTGAACTGCTTGAACACAAATTGACACCATCATTCATGATTGATTTAACAATGCCATAATTTACAATTAGCTGGCTCATCGTTCTGGAGGTTATAAAGTGAAGATTTGAGCCCTTAATGATCTGCACTGAAACTAAACGCAAGACATGACTTGGCTGAGATTTCAAACACAAAAACATGCTAGGGCAAGCACATGCGTGTGCTCAGGAGAAGCCAGGCAGGTACAAGAGGCTTATGCAGAAGAGCCACGCATACTTTTTTTCTCACCAGAACATTTTAAAAATATGTTTTTCCTTTTATTTATAAATTTATAAATATATATATATATATATATATATATATATATATATATATATATATATATATATATATATATAAACACACACAATAGCACATTTGAATGTTCTAATAAGCCTTATAGTCATGAATCCTTTACATGTGTACGCCATACATGACTATTAATATTGTTATATGTGCTCAGAATACTCTGCAGATAAATCTGTATGACGAGGACCCCATGTATGACGACGTGATTCATCGAATCATGTTTGATATCAGCACTGTCAAAGTGGGGAAAAAAGAAATCAAGGAATTTGCCATCCAGCCTCAGGTACAGTAAAAAGCAATAATTATCCATGAGGATGGAAAAATGAATAGATTTTTCAAAAATAACTGCAAGATGGGCTTCAACCTGAAATTGGAACTCAATGTTCCAATGTACTTTTGATTGTTGAAGTTCTGAAATTAAATCCCCACCTTTTGGGAAAGTAGCATATATGCAAGTAATGTGAACCAAAGTGGTTACTCATGGACTTAAACAGAGGTTGACCATCACACAAACAAATTTCATAACAATCTTTCTTCTTTATGTCTAAAGGGTAAACTTTGGATTGCCTTTGAACTGCGGGAGAGGTATTTTTGTTTGTTTGTTTATTTGTTTCATTATATTCAATTAAACATTGCCAAAGCCAACATCTGAAAATGAATGGCCTTTTGTAATTCTTTTTTTTCCCTCTCCATTAGTGTTATGAAAGCAGTCAGTCCCCGTAAAGAGAGCCATTTGGTGGTAAGAGACAAATATAGGTTCATGGAAGAATCTATATCTAAAAATAGTCTAGTCTATTTAGTCTATAATTCATTTTGTTCTATTTAGTCTATAATTAACTTTTTTAGTAACGGTCATTTTTAGACACCCCATTAGCATGACACTTGAAAATATTTAAACAAAAAAATCAACAAATATTAGGGATTTGACATCTTTACTCTTTAAAAACTTCCAATTTTCATATTTGGGACTTGAATGAGTCAAATGTGATAACTTACTGGAAAGTTATTTTTTCCATATACATTGAAAAATGTCTTTACGGGTGCTGTTATCTGAAAATGACATCATGTGATCTGAAGGCTCAGGTAACAACCAATTCATCAAGATTCAGTTTATGATTGTCACATGACCAACAGGCGAGCCATGATTGTTGTCACCCGAGTCCTGAAGAACAGGTGATGTCAGGAAAATAAAATGGAGATATTGCTTGTGCATGATTATAATAATTTTGTTAGATAATATTTAATTATAGACAAAACATGAACATTTTACTATTAAACATGGCAAAAAATGGACAATGCTTTAAACAAGTTATGCACAAACAATGAAAAAAAATAGATTTTAAATGCATAGTCATTACTTTTCTTTTATGTTTAATTAATCAAACCTTTACATTAATCCTTTTTTCAGTAAAATCAATCAATATCGTACAGTAATTGTCGAGGATGATTGAAGAAAAACTGAGTAGTAGTAGTAGTAGTTATAATTGTTTTGTCATCCAACAGAAGGAAGTGGTTTCTTACTGGAAATTAAATGTTACCATACTAAAAGCCAAAATGAATTATTCCAGCGATTACTGTAAGTACAGCTTTCCCTTGGTGTACTTTGAACTCAAATATTGATCTTCATACTTCCAATGTGATTTTTTTGTAAGCATCTTTTCTTCCTCCCCTTATTCAGTTTCAAAGCCAGACTTTTACGTCAGTCTTTATCTTCCAACGGCCACTGCAAGGGTATTCATCACAAAAACAGTGTATAATAACTACAATCCGGAGTGGAATGAAACATTCACCTTCAGGGTCCCCTCCCATCTGAAAGTAAGTGCACAGAAAATCAATGGATGCCAGATGAAAGGAGGAAATGTTTTCTTCTAAATTATTCTTTTAAAGTCTGATGTTCTGTGTTACAGTTTATCAAACCTGCGTAACATATCCACGCTTGACACATGTACAGTAAGAGATGATTCAAATTGCGAAAAATATGAGAGTTTGATGTGTTTCCAGAATGTTTTGGAGATCAAACTGCATGACGAGGACACATTTTCTCAAGATGACCTCATTTCAACCGTTCTGTTTGACCTCAGCACCTTCACTCCTGGGAAGAAAAAAACAATGGCATTCACCTTCCAACCACAGGTAAAAAAACAAACGATAGTAAATCACAGGCAAACTCAGCCTCATTGCACTTATTTCTTTTCGCATATATATTCTCATATACCGTATTTTCCGCACTATAAGGCACACCTAAAAGCTTTAATTTTTTTTTAAAAGTTGATGGTGCGCCTTATAATCAGGTGCGCCTTATATATGGATCAATATTGAGATTGAGATCCGTAGATGGGGAATGAACTGATAAAGTAAGCTTTACCTGTTTCTTTTCTGTGTTTACAAATAAACATGGTTGGTCATATTGACATTGAGTTATTATGCTATTGAGAATTTAGAGTTATTATTTGAGTTATTATTGTTATTACTTTGAGTATTACTATATTGTGATTGAAAAAGTTTCAAAATATGTCATTAATTGAGGGTGCGCCTTATAATCCGGTGCGCCTTATATATGGAATGAGGAGTGAGTACATAAAAGTTATCAACTATTTTTCACAGAAATAACAGTTTCCCAGTACATTTCACAGTGCTTTTATTGGTTGAAAAACAATCCTTTAACTTCAATTTTCTTTTTTTAGACAACGGACCACATTTTAATACAGTTTGAGATGCTCCACAGGTAAAAGACTTGACAAATATCACAGTTTTCTTGCCACGTCTTTCAAACTTCATGAAGAAAATGCAACAGGATCACTTTGTTGACTTCCTGGTTTTCCTTATCCATTATGAAAGCTAATAGTTTGTAGTTTTTGTGATAAGAAACCCAGAATTTGTCATCTTTTTTTCCTAGTGAGGAACCACCTTGTGAATATCTCAGTAATGGCATCCTCCTGGTAAGACATCAAAAGCACCATGTAGACTTAAAACAGGACACATCGGGCCATGTTTTTGTGAGCAGTCTAACTGTGCACTTAGTTGGAGTTTTCAGTATTTTCATAGATGAATCCAGTTAAAAATAGTTGTTTGACCCTTTAAGGAAGTGAACATGGCTGACATATTGACATCCACCATACATATCAGTGCCAAAATTGCATCATTCAATCAGTGTCAACTTAGACCTGGGTTCACCTGCTCTAAGGGCTACCCTACCTTCTGTCACCAAACTGTCAGGTGTGCTGGGGGCATTTAATAGGAGTTGCCTTCGGTCCACCAAAATACACAAGATGCGCCTGTTTTTAGGATGAGCGAATACAATTTTAGTGTCTGAGTTAATCATATTTAACCTTTACGTGGTATTTTAGTCATTTTTGCCTCATTTTTTCTTGACATAATTCTCGCAGTATTTTACCTAATGGGTGGCACACTGCTGATAATGTGATAACTAAATGGTTGTGCCATTTCAAACGCCGACAGTTGTCACTGTCTGGGTGAAATTTCATCTCCCTGGGGAAAGCACTGAATGGCGTTCAATGCTTTCCGTTAAATGTGAAATGATTTTGGTATACAAAATACTGTACAAAAGTATTGTAGGTGCTTCCATTGGTAGATGGTTCAATAATACTTAAAGTACAGTATGTCTCATATGTTTTTCCTTTAGGCTGCACCATTCTCTGTTTTGGACATCGATGTTGACAAGCTGCTAAACAAATCTGGTATTGTATGTTGTGAGAGTCGAAAGTGAAAATATCAATTTTTTTCCCAGCAGTTCTAAACTCCTGATCAAATTCCTAATTTGTATCAAGGCTTCACATATATTGACATTTTTCACTTACAGTGGGTAGAGCAATTTATGTCAATATTAATCTACATACTACTGGTAATGCCGTTTGGAGTTGTGAGCAGTATCAAACTAGCGTAAGCGATGCAGCGATTTCATCAATTTCATGAATGTTATGCTCTCTGCTTTTCATAGATGTTCAGGGTAAAGTGATGAAGCTTCGGGGTGCCTGTCCTGAGAATCAGACTTTAGAGGCAAAGGAAATGAACAAGCTGCGTTTCTACATCAACAGAGACTTGGAGACTGAACTCGGTGTCTCAGTAAGTTTTTCTACGTAAACCGATATCTGTGGGTCTGTTCTTTTTTGGTATGCAACTTTCTCATGATCAATAGGTTTTCTTCTGAGGATCATCACTTTTAGTTTTGAGATCTGCCATATTTTATTATGTAAAATTGAACTTGTGTCTGAACTCAGTGAAGTGATTTAGTTCTAGACTGTCATCTGCGAATTAAAAAAAAAAAAAAATCTGATTAAAGTGAATGTTAAGAGCCATAGTTACTATTGTATTGCCTTTCAGGCCTCTGCTGATGGGATCACCTTGAGTCCTACAAGGCTTCAGCCACTACCAAAAGAACACACAAGCAAAGTTTCCCTTGTCGTTGATCAGGTAATACAGTGTCTTGCACATTTAGTTAATTAGATTAAGTAAATTTCCATTTATTTCAAAGGAAAACATTGCATTCATGTTAAAAGCTTAAAACTTGAAAGACACCAGTCATGCTTAAATTGTAAGACTTTTACAATTCATTTGTTTCTCTTATTTTGGCTTCTATTTGTTCGAACAGATAAAAGTATACTGCCACCAATTGCTATTTTGGCTTCTATTTGTTCTAACAGATAAAAGTATACTGCCACAGATTTTAAATTGAAAACATATTTGAATAATGGAAAAAGACGGATAAACTAAGAGATAGATAGATAGATAGATAGATAGATAGATAGATAGATAGATAGATAGATAGATAGATAGATAGATAGATAGATAGATAGATAGATAGATAGATAGATAGATAGATAGCTCGATCAGTTATGGCAGGGGTGTCCAAATTCGGCCCTCAAGGGCCACTGTCCTGCATGTTTTTGCAGGTTTCTTTCCCCAACACACCTGATTCAAATGATCAACTCATGAGCAAACTCAGCAGAAGCCTAATAACGATCCTGATCATTTGAATTAGGTGTGCCAGGTAAAAACATTCTGGAGAGTGGACCTTGAGTGGACCTTGAGGACTGAGTTTGGACATCCCTGTATTTCACATTTCCTGTGTATTTCTTTTGTCACAGGACACAGTGGACTTAAATGTTGAGGCACATGAATGGTAGGCATCCTCGTTTTCACTGTTATGAAAAAAAATAGAACCTTCAATTTTGATGTATTGGCAACAGGGACATTTCTATCTTTAGTATCTACAGAACACAACAAATAATCAAATGCTGACTCCACCTTTTCTGTTATTCCCTTGAAAATCCTCAGCGTTGAGGACAATATTGCAATTCGTATGGATTTTGACATTCCACAACAAGAAAAAGAGTATTTGAAAATGAGGAAGCTTATTGTGGGGCAGCAAATGCAAAAACTCTTCGGCCTGGACTCTCCACCATCACCAGATCAGGTGAACAGCAACTACTTTATGATGCAAAAGCAATATGCTGCATTATTACAGTACATTCTTGGCAAAAGGTTTTTGCTGTATAGAGTTAGACTCCAAAACCTCAACATTTACGGATGAATATGCATTAAAATATTCATGCAAAACAGCTCTGAGTCTGCAGCTATCATATCAAGGTGTTGTCTTCCTTTTATTTGTTTAGGTTCCAACTATTGCATTGGTGGGTTCAGGGGGAGGATCCAGAGCAATGACAGGCCTGCTTGGTAGTTTGAAGGGCCTGAGGGAAATACAAATCTTAGATACTGTCACTTATATCACTGGAGTATCTGGATCAACTTGGCAAGTTTATCTTTTTCCTCATTAAAAACACAAAATTTAACTGTTGTCTTTCAATGTTGTTAAGTAGCATGAACTGAAAATTTGTTTTCAATGAGGTGATGTGACTGGAAATTAATTGACTTAACATGCACAGTGATGATTTTCATCTTTTTATTGATGAATCTTTTTTTTTCTGTGATTAGGGCTATGACTGCCTTGTCCCAGGAAGCAAATTGGTCCCAGGATGGCATAGACAATACCATTGCTGAACTAAGGAAAGAGATATGTAAGAGTATCCTAAGTATTTTCTCTTCAGAGAAAATGGAATATTATAGGCAAGAGATGGCCGAAAAAATGAATGAAGGGCACATTGTGTCACTTACTGATATGGCAGGCATGATATACGAGCAAGTTGCTTTTGGCAAGGTGTGTAGCTTCGTATTTAGTCATATTTTTATTCAAACTGTATGTATATTTCCAATGTCATAATATGTGTTGACACTTCCAGAAAATTACCAGTACCCTCTCTGAGCAGCAGAAGACAGTAAATAACGGCCAAAATCCTTTCCCCATATACACTGCTGTCAATATGAAGGACATGATAGGCTTTGATTCAGAAGCTGGTAAATACCATTGCCTTTTATGTATTAGTTTGACACTGTCCAGGTAGTGTGCACATCCTTCTTTTTTTGCTCAAGCTGATTGAAAATCAATATAAATTTGATATGTGGAAAGCATGTAATGCAGTTCACGTAAAGAATATTTCAGTTTTTTCTCAAAGGATATTTATTTACTCTGTGTTACTAATTATCAGAGTGGTGCGAGTTCACACCATATGAAGTTGGATTTCAGAAGTATGGGACATTTGTGCGAGCTGAAGACTTTGGTAGTCAATTCTTCCTTGGTCATCTCGTCAAAAAACTCCCGGAAGTACGCATCCCTTATCTGATCGGTGAGGAAATACATCTGTATATAGGAATGTAAATAATATTTTTTTTCGTCCTAATGATAATACTCATAAAAGAATACAAAAAAAAAATATTGAAGGCCATGTTTGTTTGTTTTTTTTCCAATTAGGAATATGGAGCAGTTGTTTTTCAGTCAACCTGACTCAATTATTCATGCTCGCCACCGGTTCGGAAGCTGACTCTAAATCCTTGTTTGGACCAAACGTCATCAATATAGGTAAAGAGAATATCAATGTGTAAATTTAATTGTAATTGTATTATTCAGAATATAATAAGAATGCTTTGATTTGAAAAAACATTTTATGATGTTTTTAGTTATCAAACTATACAGCTATACGTTTTAGGGTTGTGGGTGGTGTTGTTTGATGCAAGGGACACTCTAAACTGGTTGCCAATTGCAGGGCACACAGAGACAAAAAACTCTTCACACTCACAAACACACCAAAGGGCAATTTAGATGCGTATTTTGGGGGATTTTTTACAAAATCGGAATCCCTGAAAATTGTGCCATTGTCTACCTTCATATGAATCTATTTCAATATGCAAGACAAATGTGGATACGGACCAATAGAATATAGTTTTTTTATGCTTTTTTTTTTTTTTTTTTGGTCTGTTGTATATAGCGAAACAATGTGCCAAAAACCCGATGTTGATTTTTTTTTTTTTTCTTCCTGCAAAGCTTTGAACTCCATAGCTCTAGGAATCCCCATTTTAAGAAAAACAAACTTTTGCATGCATACTTTCAAAACAATGGACGTCCATTTTTGACATCAAAATATTAATCATCGTCCATATAACTTCATCTGCAATGTTTGTTTTGATTTCACATTTTCCATTATCTCCTTTTTTGTCCGAGATCTCGTTGTTCTGAGATTTTGACTGCAGGATCTCTTTAGCAAAAAAAAAAAAAGCCACTTAAAAAGTGCTATCTTTAGGCGTGAAATAACGTCAACTCTGCAAATGTTTTAGTATCAGTAACAAGTCAAAAAATACACCATCAAATAATGAGCCAGAAAGTAAAACGAAAACTAAATGCTACAGAAGACGGAGAAAATGAACAACACAGAAATGTTGAAGCTAAGCAACCAAACGAAGTATAAAGCGGAGTTTTCTACCAATACGAAATGTTGTATCAGTTGTTGCAGTATTAAGAGGATAACGGATGCTACATGTAATTACATTCTCTTATTTTAATACATTTCACTATGACTTTTGTGAATATCTGTTGTTGGATTTCAGTCACATCTTCTAAATGCAGTTTGAACCTAAAACTTGCTTCGTCCTTTTAAATTGCGCAATTTTTGGGATGCCAAACAACCCTTAACTTTTTTAGTATTACGAGTCTAGTAACTCAACAGTTTCTAGAGGTAAAATGAGCATTGTATACTGTAGAGGGGATTTTTTTTTTTTCTTAGTAAGCAACAAGTGTGAACAAGAAGCTTTAGGAATGGTGTATCGCCTAAGGCAATCAACCCCTATTTAACAAATTATACCCACTGTGGTATTTGTTGATTATATAACTAGGACTGTTCCTCTAATTTTCTTTGGCAGCTCACGTTTGTTGAGTACAAAATGTAACCATGAATAACTACTGCATTTATGCTTTGAATGGAGTGGTTTTAAGATTAATGCTCCATGATCAAGTGAAGTGTTTTTTTTTTTTTTTCTCCCTTTGACAGACGCTGATAATGAACCTTCATCTCTTGATACACACCTCATAGATCCATCTGCAGATGTCTCCGGAATCATCGGTGATTTCTTGATGAATCGCCCAATTAGTTCTAAAGTATACAATTTCATGAATGGCCTCCTTCTGCACTCCAACTACAATACAAACAGCAACTTCACAGCTTGGAAAAGTATGTGCCTAATGTTTTAAAGCTCATCATTGCAGACTACCTATCAGTTGGAAATGTGACTTTGTAGTTTTTATAATACATTAAATCCTCATTGTAAGGTCATGCACTTTATTTACAGAAATCCAGTTGGTCCAAAAAGCTGCTGCTCACAAATGCTCAATGCGTGCCTCCCATTACTGGCTTCCTGTACATTTCAGAGATTTTTGAAAAAGATTATTTTATTTGCTTTTACATTTTTTAAATGGTCGTGCGTTACCTCTCTGAGCGCCTTCACCCCTACACACCTGCCTGGTGCCTCTGGTCAGAGGACCAGACGCTGCTGATGGTAACGAGGACTAAGCAGAGGCTCAGATGAGATTAAGCTTTTTCCCTCCCCTCGGTCTGACCTTTAGTTAAACGTTAGGCAAACCCCCTGTCTATTTTCAAAACTTCTCTTCAAGTTTTATTCTTCGGCCCTTAACTGCATTGCTTTAGTGTTTTATGGTTTTTGACAATTTTTATGTTATTAACATTCAATTCAAAAGACACATTTTTATGTTTTATTATGAATACAGAGATTCACATCACAGGTATATATATATATATATATATATATATATATATATATATATATATATATATATATATATATATATATACTGTATAGTGTTTAGCGACGGGATGATCTAAAAGTGGCTGGTAAATGAATGGAGTACTAAAGTGGTCAACTACTTTTGTACTTTATTACCTAGAGTAATCGATTACTTCTGGTAATATGTATGTAATCAACTACCTTTGTTATAAATGCTAATATAATCTGGTATTTTCAGTAACTATGCACTAAAATACTACCTTCACACCATCAATTACTGTAGCAGCAAATGTTCAGCTAAAGGAGGGTCTAATTATGGTACACATTATTCAGTTTGTCAATTAATTTAGTGACTAAAGTAATTTTAGGTACTAAAGTAGAGATTTCCTTAGGTATTCATGTTTAGTTCTTGAAAAAAATCTTATTTTATACTAAAATAAGGACTGGACTCGACTTAAAAAATGTAAAAATGTCTTCGGAATTGAATGAGTTACTTAAGGGTTTTAACTGTTTTGTAGGTTGGATCTTATTCCATGTAAAGCACTTAAAATGCGGCAATGTTTTTTTGAAGAGTAATGTGTGTTTTTTTACCTATATATTTTACATGTTGTTTACATGTTGGATTGCATCAAGTTCATACATTTATTGTCATATATTGTCTCTGATTTCCCCACGCAGAAACACACATTGATGCCTTTCCAAACTTACTGACACCTAGAGATGCAATTCTACAGCTGATCGATTCGGGTCATCACATAAATGTTGGATGCGCCCCCGTTCTGCGTCCAGAGAGAGAAGTGGATATTATCATATCCCTGGACTATTCCTGGAACCCAAATAACATCTTCAAGGTATAAGTGAAGCTCTTTTTAGCTGGTATAATTGAATGCGTCAGCTCCAATGGTGTCATCATACTCTCATGTTAACAGGAACTCAAGTTGACAGCAGCTTACTGTTCTGACCATGACATCCCCTTCCCACATGTGGATTTTACCACTCTGGAAAAAGCTCCACAGAGGGAGGTCTATATCATTGAAGATGTGGAGAACTCCAAGGCACCAATTGTCATTCACTTCCCACTTGTCAATATTTCATTCAAACATTTCAAGCAACCAGGTAAACAATGTCAACAAAAGTCAATGATTGCATGATATTTAATGCGCAATAAACTCACTGTAAGAATGATCATTGAAAATACAAATAATTAATACATTTATCATAAGAATGGAACAATTTCCTCAACCTTTGTAACTTGCTTAAAGGCGACACATGATTGCTTAAAGACTCACAGCAATTTGTGTTCTGTGCCAATAATGCGCACCAACAATATGACAATACCAATGTAAGCTAGCGCTAGTGATAAGCACTGAGGACATGTAAAACTAGACAGTTGTGTTTTTGGTCTGTGAGCACCACCTGAAAAAAACAATACTTAATATGGGTTATCTTTTATCCTGCTTTATTATCTTGTCTGTCAAATTGTCCATTTGCTGAACTTGTTTCTGTTTTGTTTTCTTTATTACGGTTACAGTATATGTTTCATACATTGCTTAAGGCATTGTACAACGGCGTCACAAACAAGGATTTCCCTCGTCTTGAATTCACAGGTGTGGAGCGCAAAACTGAAGAGGAAATAAAAGCTGGAGAGGTGGATGTGTGCAGCAGCAACTCTCCATTCACCACCAGCAATCTCACTTACTCACAGGAAGATTTTGACTCACTGGTGCGGTTGACTTCTTACAATGTCACCAACAACAAGGACAGAATCATGGAAACATTGCATAAGGTCTTGAAAGCTAAAATGCCATCAGAGAAAGCGATATAGGTCAGACATGATTGTTGTCCAACTTAATGAATCCTGCATTAGACATATTGTGGGTACAAAGCATGCGTATGGAACCACTTCCATGGCATGGATAGATGGATGGATGGATGGATGGATGGATAGCAGTCATCAGACTGTATTTGATCCATGTCCTTCCATGCAAGTTATTAAATTGTATCTCATCTTTATTTCAAAGTGCTTGTCCTGCCTCTTGTCTTCTAATGTTTTGTTTTTTTTAAATCCCTTGAAATTGCTGTGTTTACATTAATGAATTTACCTCAATCAACATTAGTTGTTATGGAAAAATAGTATGCTGAAAAAATATTTTTTATTGATTTAGTTTAATTAACTATGATTTAATTATGAACTGAGCCTGTAAGCGAGAAGTTCTGAGACTTTTTTTTTCGTAATTTCATTTTCATTTTACAGGAGAAGAACTGAAAAAACATCAAAATCGTCAAGCAACTTTTAAAAATTGTTGCAAAGGTCAATAACGTGCAGTGAAGGTTCATGGCTAGTGAGACACTAATCACAACTCACATGTTGACCTTTGAAATGATGCTAACAGGTTTGCTTGTTTTTGAAAACGCTCCTTAATTCCCCCCAACTAATAATGCAGAACCACCTTATAGGTAAAGGGAGTGGCTGATTTCTTAAAGCACAAATACACCCCCCCGCATCATTTGCATCATGATTATGTAGCTGTTATGCGATGGAAATCATCCATTTTCAGGGCAAACCCAGCGAATAGGTCCATTTGTTCCCTTCTATTGCGCTTTAGAATTCCCAGTGACAATGGTAAGTCTCATATGATTTCACTTCCAGAAATGAGCAATAATACAGATGGTACTGTGATATAATCGTTCATGTAACTGTAATCCTATTTTTGCTTTCATTTGCATGAGTACTGTGTTTATTTTGATCTTAAAATCTTCTATCCTCCAGGAAGCCTGCCTATTAATATCTTTTGACGCAATAGAGATACTCTACTGTCCTAGTATGCTCAGTAGAGGACATCGAGGCCTAAATCGCTTTTCTGTCTTGCTGAGACAAAATGTGGACACAAATGAGTGTCAAACTGCCTTCATATACTTCCATGCTGAACTTAATTGTCTCAAGATATTTTCTAAGGTCACATTTCACATGGTTTTGTATCAGAATAGACCTGTCGAATCAATCGAAAGACGTGAATCATTGGACATTTACAAGCAGTATATTGTACCTGAAAATGATCCTGGATTAATTTTAAGGCTTCATCATCTGGCTGGAACATTTGTGCCTAGTGTTGATCTTCTTTAGCACTCATGTACAAACATGTAACATATTTGGTGCATGGGTTTGAAACAGGGTTGTCCAAACTTTTTCCATCAAGGGCCGCAAACAGATCAAAGAAATCTATAAGGGCCACTTTATTTATTTATTTATTTTTTTGCACAATATGGCTAGTTTTGTATTATTTTTTGTATGTGACTGCAAGCTCAAAGTTTTCTTTTAAAGGTGATGGGGCACATTATTATTTTAATTTTGAAATTACTAACACTGCCTACTATCAAACTTTCTTTATTTGCTTTTTTTCAATAGCATTTTGTGCCAAGTCAAAACAGTTTAAGTATACGCCGCAGGCCGCTAAAATGTGCATGGCAGGCTGCAAATGGCCCCAAGACCATAGTTTGGACACCACTAGTTTGAAACAACTAAAGCCTTTCATTGCTTGAGAAAAATATCCCTTCTTTACAGTACACATTGACAGATATGTAGTACTATGTAGTAAACCATAGAAACATATTTTGTGAAAAGGTTTTCTAACATACAGCATTTGTTGAGATGTATTTGATTACTGTACTGTACAGATACATTGCATGACTGAATTGGCATTTTGCCACTAAAAAAAAACTAACCAAAAAAACATTTGAATATTACCAATACGATTCCAGGCATTACTTGCATGCATTTGCATTGGACCGTTCTAACAATGTCCTTAAAAGCATTTACTTGCAAATATTCAGCAAAAATAAAATGTATACAAATATCTCACACTGGATATTCAAACTATGAATTGAGATCGCTATCATTGAGATCGCTGGTTTGCAGCAAACAGTGAAAAGATCTACAAATAAATGTTTCTTTTTTTTTTTTTTTTTTTTTTGTGAGGCTGTCTCCTCCTGGAATTTGACCGTCACCATACTGAGGGCAGAAAACATACGCTCAGCAGACTTTTGTATGTGAATATATTTTAATCTGAACAGAATTGAATCCCATTGTTTATGACAACATTCATTTGTTTTCATATTTTACCCTAATGGTCTTATTGTTGATTTATCTTTCAGGGTCAGAGTCTGACTGCTATGTCACTCTGACTCTCCCACCTGCAACTGTTTTCAAGACAAATACTGTGGCCAGTGATAAAAACCCAGAATGGAACCAAAGCTTTGATTTCAGACTCCGCAATAATCTCCAGGTGACACCTTTGACCATTTGGTCAACTGAACTTTATATGGCGAGCAGACATGAAATACTGGAAATTACTATACCGTTCACATTAACTAGCTTTGTGAAAATTATGTTTTATTTACATACAGATGACTTAGTTAGGGTGCTAGAAATACAAAAAAAAAAAGAAAAAAAAAAGGCCTGTGTGCTGAGTTTGGGGCAATTGGTTATGGTTGGGTGGAATTATTGCATTTTGAGCACATTGAAAGTAGTCAAGAATTTGTAAAATGCAAATAACAATAATAATAAACAAGTAAATAATAAACAGACCGACCCACCAAGAGAATCAATTATGAAAAATATTAAATGAACCAAATTAAAACATACAAAGGTTCTCACTTGCTGGTGACAGTGCAAATTCCAAATTGAATTTTGCCTGAAAAACTCAACATCAAATCAGAATTATATCCATTGGTCAAGTGTGTTAAAAAACACAGGAAGAAAGGAATTTGTCTCCAGTAAATTAAGCTACTCAACTTCAGCCATTTGAATGATCCCATTTAGTATTACAGCAAGAATTTCAAAGATTTTTGAGGAATAAACTTAAAATTCATTTGATGTCAACACTAAAAAAAATGAAGTTTTAAATTTACTCAGTTTTATTTCATCAGATGGTTGTGCACACACAAAAAAATCATCTGGATCCTAATACATTTTTTGACTATAAAAACGTATCCAAATTCAGATGCTTTTATTACATGTAACCACTATTCAATGCAACACATTTTTTCAGTATAATTAATACGTTCAAAAATACATTTTGCCCCTTGCTGTCGATCAGATGCAAATGACATCACATGTGCTATGTTTCCAGTCTACTCTTCAGATTAGTCTGTACGATGAGGACCTTCTATGTGATGACTTGATTCAAACAATCAGGTTTGATATCAGCGCACTGGCAGAAGGGAAAAGGACAATCAAAGAATTTGCTATCCAACCTCAGGTAAATTGACAACACTTGGTTACGCCTTTTTTCATTATTCAGTTTCGCTCAGGTAACAAATAGGAACTCGCACTTCAAGCGCTGTTGCATGGATTTTGTTCTTATCAGAGATTTTGAAGTTCCAGCTCAGCTTTTTGGGGACATGAGCAATACTTCGAGGACATGCTCTTCTAAACACTCTATGAAAACTTTTTCCAAATCCATAAACTGCATTATATTGTCATATCAACTTTATTTACATAATCAACCATATTCCTTGACGAATATTTACTTGTTATGGTTATAGGGTAAACTCTGGATTGCTTTTGAGCTGAAAAAAAGGTAACTTTTTTTTTTGTTGTCATTTTCACTGTTTACACGCCATCTGAAAATGTTTGGTATAAGAGAAATGTGTAAGAGCTGTTTATCTTTTCTCTAGTGAGAGCAAAGATGTCAGATCCGTCATTCATTTGGGGGTAAGGCAGCCATTGATCTAGAGCAAAAATAACATTGAATTTTGAAATACTCATAAGGATTTAAGATTGTTTATGCAATTCAGAAAATAATCCAGACAATATAATCCAAGTTGATCTGTATCTAACATACGCCGTTAATAAAATTTAATGATAAACCTGTTAATTATTAACCCATTCACTGCCAATCCCATAAAATGTGATTTTTGATTTGTCAATGGCTGTGGATGAGTTAATTTATTCTCTACCAGCCTAGTAAAAATATAACTTTGTTGTCTATTGCTGTCAATGGCATTACATTTGATTTTATTCTGTTTAAACGTGAGTGATTTTTTTGTGGAAAGGCCATCTCTGTTTCAACTTTATTTTACACCATATATAAATACAGTGTAAGAATACAGTACAGTAGCATACAGGGAATTACATTCAAAATTGTTAATTTCACCAAATTGCACCAAAAACTGTGAAGTTACGCAGTATGTTCAGTTCTGTTGCTTAAAATAAGACCATATGTGGGCATTTGTAGCATTTTTCCTATTGGTAATTATTTCCTATTTTCTCCCTCAACAGAAAGAAGTGGTTTCTTTCTGGAAATTAAATGTAACCATTTTAAAAGCCAAAACACACACGTCTAATGATTACTGTAAGTACAGCTATGTCTCTATGTATTTTATAAATCAAACAATGCTTCTTCATGAATATTTTCAGAATGGACAGTTATTAACTTACTATCATCTCTTTGTTCATTATATTAGTTTCCGAGTCAGACTATTATGTCACTCTTTGTCTTCCCACGGCAAGTGCAAGTGCCTTCAATACAACAACAGTGCACAATGACGCTAGTCCAGAATGGAATGAAACATTCACTTTTAGGGTTCCCTCAACTTCAAAAGTAAGTCCATAAAAATTAACTACCAGACATCTGAGGAAAGAAGGGCCTGATTTTAAAAATAAAGCCCAATGTTTTTGTTTTACTTTAGATGTATTTATTTTACAGGAAGTATAGCAAAAGGCGATTGTGCTAACTACAGTTTGTTGTTCGGCGTTTCTCCAGAATGTTTTGGAGATCAAACTGCATGATGAGGACCCCGTTTCTCATGATGACCACATTTCAACAGTTCTGTTTGATCTCAGCAACCTCACACTGGGAAAGAAAGAAAGAATGACATTCAACCTAAATTCGGAGGTAATCAAAACAATGATTTTGAGAAGAGGTGAGGGGTTGTGCGGGTGAAGTTCAAAACTAATACTACTACTACTGGGATTTATCTGTAAAGTAACCAGGATTTTTTTTTTTTTTTTTTTATCACACCCATGACTGACAAATATAATTACGACATTTAAAAATAACCTCGACAAGTCATCTTATCAACCTGTGTGTTCAGCCACTGCCACATTTACCCTTGAGACATTATGTTACAAATTATGGAAATTCCTTAAATAATTTAATGATATCATAAAAGAATCAATTGGGAAAAAAAAAAAAAACATTAGGAAGCTGAAATTTCCAGCACATGATTAAAACATGTAAAATTTCAAAATGCAACGATTCTGACATTTCTAGGTGTTTGCAGCTGGAGGTGTGAGAGTTTGTGTATGAAAAAAATATTTTTACAAATTTTGGACCAAATAAAACCATTATAACTACAGTTTTTGAGATGCATCTTAAATAGGATTTATGACCCCAGATTTTCCTGTGATTTTTGCGACATTCTGTTGAGCGGCGGTCAAACTGTCAGCAAACAGATTTTTTTTTTTACTTATGTTCCACCTCAAGACAGTAGGTGGCGGTAGAGACCAGTTCATGTTTATGTCTAAAGTGTCACCATCGCACAGACTACATAGACGGACAATACCATTTTACATTTTTTGTGGGTGTTAATAAATTTAACCTAAATATGTATGGATAGAAGTGATGCCACGGAACACTTTGAGTGGTTGAAGGAAAAAATGAATTTTAATAAATAACTTTAATTATTACGTCTATAAAAGCATTTACAAAATTTGTGAAAAAAATGCAACGTGTATACAAAGCGTGTGCACAAGAAATAACAGTTAATAATTAATAATAATAATAACAATTTCTGTTGAGGTGAGAGAGATATCGTTATACTATTTTGGACAGTAACAAAAAAGAAACACAAATCTGAATTTGTTGTTTTAAGGTTACATAAATATATGGCTTGATTTTATTGGTCCGGCTCACTTGGGAATAGATATTCTTCCATGCGGCCCACAAACTAAAACAAGAGTGACACCCATGGATTAAATGATCAAAGATGTTAATTTGTCATCGATGCCTTTCTATGCCATGCTGCTCACTCGGATCATCTTTCTATGCTTTTTCAGACAACAGACAACATTTTAATTGAGTTTGAACTGCTCCACAGGTAACAGATTTTTAAGATATTGATAAAATTTTTGCTCTCAAATTTGAGAACTAAACTACGCTATCAAGTACCTGGCTCTATCTTTCCTTTTTTCATTTCTTTTTTCTTTTTTCTTTTAGTGAGGAACCACAATGTGACTATCTCAGTAATGGCATACTCCTGGTAAGACACACTGGATCAGGGGTGACCAAACTTTTTCCTTTTTTTCACACTTCTAACGCTGTCAACCATTAAACCTTTTCATTACTTTTTTGGAAAGCATTGCAGGTCATGTCAATGTGTCGTACATGCTGTAGTCAATGTGTACATGCTGCAGGTCAGTAAAATGTGGATGACGAGCCACAAATAACCCCCAGGCCGTAGTTTGGTCATCGCTGCGCGATATATTCAGTCATACGTTTATGGAATAGTCCATTTATTCATCCATATTAAGCAGTGAAAAAATAATGCTTTATCCATATTTATTAATTCTTAAAAAATCCATTTTCGACCTACTGTTGATTGAAAATGACTTTGCATGAGCACAAGCCTCTAGTAACAACATTGAAAGGCTCGCAGATGTCATAAATCGGTTGCTACTACCACCCAGTGGTTTCAAGGTGTCAACGCAAACATTTCCATTGCCCTGTTCACAAGTTGCCAAAATCAAAGTGGAAATGCATGATAAAACATACGGTTTTCAATATGTCCAGAATTGAGAATATGTCCAATTTTAAATGGCAGTAAATGAGCCTGACATGGGCGATATTTGACACATCGAGGGTGTACCTCTTGACCCCCCAAAGTTTCCCCAGGGTTTTAAGATGGATGCTTATTATCTCTAATGAGTCTTTTCTTTAGGCTGCCCCATTCTCCGTATTGGACATCAATGTTGACAAGCTTCTAAACAATCATGGTATTAAACCGTTTTCTAGCTTTTGCATTGTCAAATAGGAGTAGAATTGTGTTTCTGTTCAAGTATACCAGAAGATTTTCTCCATGCTTTCAATAGATGCCCTGGGTAAAACAATCAAGCTTTGCGGTGCCTGTCCTGAAAATCAGAGTTTGGTGGCAAAGGAAAATACTAAGCTGCGTTTCTACATTAACAGAGACTTGGCGACTGAACTTCAAGTGGCAGTGAGTTTCAGTTGCTCTTCTTGAGATTGAATAGATAATTTAACTAAGGGTTATTACAACATCCGTCGAAGACATTTGAATACAGTGGACTCCCGGGTTACAGCATCCCTGGCTTACGTTTTTTTCATGTTGTAATGTAGAATACTGAGTTTTTCATCCCCTCTTTACGTTATTTTCCCCATTTTGCGATAAAAACGACTGTCATGACCCAGGGGCTTGGCTGTATTTGTGTTGTTTTGTCTCTCAACCTCAACCTCAACCTCTTCACATTGTTTTTCAGTCGTCTCCCGTTGATACCCCCTCGGGTTATACAAGGCTACAGCCACCACCACCTGAACACACTAGCAAAGTGTCCCTTGTTGTTGATCAGGTAACAAATCATTTGTTAAAATATTAAATATGTTAATATGTTAAAATATTAACGCCGTATTTTTTAGTTCCTGTGGCAGAAACTCTGGACTCAAATGGCAAAAATATCAAAAGGAATTTTACATGGTTTTAATTTAAATGCTTGCTTAGTGGTTTATTGGAAAAATAGAAAATTCCTTCAAACACCATATTCGTTGTATATTTTTGGCATTCCATGTCAAAGCAAATCATCCTCTCAAATTCCCTCCACATACCGAAGCAAACAGTGTTGGAATGTGATGATGATGTGCAGAACCAAATCTATATGTCAGAAGTTAAAAAAAAAAAAAAAAAAATCTACGGGAAAACTGTGAGAAAAAAACGACTTTAAGAATGTGTCATAGTTGGTAGTTTTGTTCAAGAGCTGTATTCAACAGAGAAAATCGTATCAAAGGTTACAACAATTGCAGTGAAATATTTTTATGTGGAAATTTTACGTTAATTCAAAAAACAACTTAAATCACTTGACAACACTAATATACACACGTATATAATATATATATATATATATATATATATATATATATATATATATATATATATATATATATATATGATTAAATATTGTCGTAAGGGGCAATAAACTGTGTATATTGCATTATATTGTCGTATCAACATATACAGTATATGTGCGTGTATTTATTTATTTATGTATTTATTTGTTTGTTTGTTTGTTTGCTTATTCCAAATTGAAGGAACAGAAAATTATGGCCCTGGGTATAATGTTGAATGTTTCTCTTCTGCCACAGGACACAGTGGATTTAGATTTTGAGACACACGAATGGTAAACATCCTCATTTCTTTATGTTCACTGCTGCAAGTATCTACAATTGATCCCATCCGTTGAAATCACTCCGTCTGAGTTGTTCTTTCCCCCCAATGAAAATTGACAGTGCCGATGACCAAATTGCAGTTCATCTGGACTTTGACATTCCGCAACAAGAGAAAGAGTATTTGAAGAAAAGGAAGCTCATTGTTGCGCAAAATATGCAAAAGCTCTTTGGGCTTGACTCTCCTCCATCACCAGACCAGGTGCAGGAATAAGATGTGATGCTAAATATAACAACGTACAGTATGCTTTGCCAGTAGCATAATTACTTCATCCCTCTGTATGTTTTGTATTCCTTATCACTTATCTCAGAGGGCTGCATAACAACAGGCCTTACTCTTATGTATTTCCCTGTTTGTGATTGTTTTTGTGTGCCTCTTGGACATTTCAAGCCTGTTGAACTGATTACCATTGCCTTATATTTGTGCAGGTGTAATGACAATAAAGCTATCCTATCCTAATTCAAAACGTTGTAGCCCTCACCGGTATGCCTAGCATCCTGGATGCAGTTTCCTTTCTCTAAATCAAATGCGTGTTCATAATTTAGGTGCCAACTATAGCATTGGTGGGTTCAGGTGGAGGATCCAGAGCAATGACTGGCCTTTTTGGCAGTTTAAAGAGCCTCAAGGAAATTAAAGTCCTTGATATTGCGTCTTACATCACAGGGGTGTCTGGAGCCACTTGGTGAGTTAAGTAATTAAGTCATTCAAATGCATCACTGAATGTTAAAATGTGATTTAAAAAAAAAAAGAAAAGAATAAGAATTGGGTTAGGTTTTATACTGGAGATGTCATTTTAACATTACTGCCATTTTCATTCTGAACAGGACAATGGCTGCCCTATCCAAAAATACAAACTGGTCACAAGACAGCATAGACCGTACCATCACTGAAGTAAAAAAACAGATATGTAAGGATGTACTGAGTATTTTCTCTCTGGAAAACATTGAATACTACAGGCATGAATTGGAAGAAAAAATTAGGCAAGGGCATATTGTGTCACATACTGACCTGGCGGGCCTGCTATATGAGCAAATGGTTTTTGGGAAGGTGAGTACTTGCTCATTGAATCTTTTTTTTTTTTTTTTTTAAGTTTACATTTTTAAAAACAATAATAATATTCAGATAATTGTTCAACACCTACCAGGAAACGACCAATACCCTCTCTGAGCAGCAAAAGACAGTAAATGGCGGCCAAAACCCTTTCCCCATCTATACTGCTGTAAATATGAAGGAGAAGATAGGCTATGAACCAGATGCCGGTAAATATTGGAGGCCTTTCTTTTAATTTGCTATTTTATCAGGTACGTGGGTTTACTTAATGTCCAGTCTAGTTTGTTTCAGTTGAACAATAAGCCATGAAAATGTAAATGTTGGCAGATGAATGCAAGAGCATTTTTTTTTTTCCTTCTTAAAATCAATTTGCTCTCTCTTACCATCAATAACAAGAGTGGTGTGAGTTCACGCCCTATGAAGTTGGTTTTCAAAAGTACGGGGCTTTTGTGCGAGCCGAGGACTTTGGCAGTCAGTTCTTCCTTGGTCATCTCGTCAAAAAACTACCAGAAGTACGCATCTCTTCTCTGATTGGTAAGAAAACAACATTCATATTGTCATTCACGCAGGCCATTGAGTTCTCGAAGTGGGCGTGTGACAATCGTCTAGTTAGAAAATACTTGCGTAACTAGATGAAACGATGTCTGGAGAAATTGTGAGTGAATGCTCAAAGTTGAATGAAAATGATAAAATATGGAATGCATTGGAATCATGGAACATATTTTTTTATATATTACATTATATATTATTATTTTGAATACTGTGAAATGATATTGATCGATGTGGAATCAAATAGAGAGATTCTGAATGATATGCAATTATGAAAAATCCGAAATCATTTGCTTTTTTTTAATACCGAAGATGGTAGTTGTAAAAAATGTGATGTTTCGTCAGAAAATAGTGATATTGAAAGTAAAAGTGAGAAAAATCTGAATTTGATTGACAAACTCTTCTTTTACCTGAAAATTGATCAAAGAATAGTAGTAATAGCAAGGATTTTTAATTTGATTTTGTTTTTGGAAAACAATTGTACTGGTTATGAGCTGAACAGTTTAAAATTGAAACGGTTGGAGTTGATCAAAAAATGTGGAAAATGGAGGGAAAAAACAAAAATTTGAGATGGACTGTTGAAGGTGTCATAGGCAATACATGGATTTTGTGGCTACAAAATGCAGAATATTTGGAAAAGTGTGAAGTTTTTGAACGAGAAAAAATGGAAGGTGTGAATTGTTGGCATTTCTTGAAGTAGTTGAAGGATGAAAAACAGTGGAATAAGAAATGATATGATTGAAAAACCTGTTTTTGGTCAAAATGAAGAATTATTCTATATGTGGGATTGTGGGACTGTTGAGAACCATTGCCAAGGTGAATTAAATGAGATGAGCATTTTATGATTTAAATTGGGGAATTGTGAGATGAAAAAATGTTAAAAAATGTGAAAGTTAGGAGTAAGTTAAACAATAGCCTAGGAGGCTTCAATTTTTTGAACATGTTCAATTTGAAATGGTTTAAATCGGTCAAAAAAACTGTAGATGTATAAACACAATAAGTATTAAATCTATGTTACATTGACAGATCTTCTGCATAAAAGTCCATTTTAAAATCCTTTCGTTGTGCGGTGAGGAAAATAAATAAAACAGTGAGGTAAAAAAAAATGTTGACATCTTGGGACAAACAGAGACTCCGTATAGCGCCTACCTCCTACATACACGACAACACTCTCCGTTTGTCCCTGACTCAGAAATTCAGCCTCTAACAAATACCAAACAAACCACCAACAGCGAGTTGGCCTTGAGGAGGCTGCACAACCTCTTGTACAACTGAATGGAACGTTAACGAGGGAGTTTTCCACTCAACAGCTGCTGTTAACTTCTCTGCCAGGCATCTTAACGACCTACAGTACCAAAGGGAGATAGCATCTCTTCATTTGAGCCATGCTTCTAACAAAATATTAAATAGTTTGGTTTCCATGTCAACACTTAGGCTTGTGCTAACCGAAGCTGTGCATGAAATGATGAAGTCTGGATGGATCAAAAGTCAAAGCGAACAACCAGAACTTTTCAGTTGTGATCCTTTATTTAAGGATATGAATTTGGTTTTTGCTACTGTGTTATCAGTGCAACCATTAAGCAACGAAACCAACAACATGGGTTTGTTTGTTTGTTTATCTCATTAAGGAATATGGAGCAGTTTCTTTGCAGTCAACCTGTCTCAACTATTCAAGCGCTCCACTGAAGACACTTGTTGTGAACCAGATATCGACAACATGGGTAAAGCTCCTGAGGGAAAAAATAAATAAATAAATAAAAAAATATATATATACAGTATATATATATATATATATATATATATATATATATATATATATATATATATATATATATATATATATATATGTATGTATGTATGTATGTATGTATGTATGTATATATGTATATAAAAACGTTTGAATTTTATAAAAACTTAATCTAAATAATTTTAGTCACATTTTTCAACAACTACTTCCTGTGAAGCTTGTAAAAATCTCGGGATTAACATAAAATCTCAAAAAAAAAGTCATATTTTGTTTCAAATCTATAGGTGTAATAACTTTCTCTGATCCTATCGTGTAATTCCATTACAATTGTTGAAGAAAACAACAAAATCTTACTCTTTTTCCAATGAGCCATTGAGTAACCTTTTAAAGTAAAGTTAACCTTTTACTACAAATGTCCCTCTTTGTCTGCCTTTGTGCCAGTGACTCTCCACCCTGTTTGGTTGCCCGACTCCACTGAGGGAAGGTAGTTCTTTTGATCTTCTCTGAGTTCGTTCAAACTTGCCAGAGGGCGCCAAAAAGTCACTAGAGGTCACCAAATTGTCCAGCATTCGCCCCTCAATCGATAATACTCGTTCACGAGAAAAACGATTGATAAAAATGAAGTATTTGTCCACAGAAAAATATTAAAGCGTCCTCTTTTGGTGTTACAGTAGAATTCTGTTCATAAATTATAAATAAATAAATCATTAACTTAAATAGTGATAAATATTTGCCCCCCCCAAAAAAATAAACATAAAGACTCATACCTGTTCTAAAAAAGAAATAATTATAAATTAGTATTCCTCCACAGAAAAATATTCGACTTAAGACTCCTCAATAAACATATGAAAGCGGGACAGGGAAGGCAAAAATAAGGCTGTGTTTGTCATGTGTACTGTAAGTGTAAACTTTTTTCCCCCCCTTTTGACAGGGGCAGATAACGAGGTGCCTCTTGATACACAACAGATGGATCCTTCAACAACTGTCTCCAAAATCATCAATGATTTCTTGATGAATCGTCCATTTAGTTCTAAAGTGTACAATTTCATGAATGGCCTCTTTCTACACTCAAATTACACTACGCATAGCAACTTCACAGCCTGGAAAGGTACACACTTCTTATTACAATGTTTTTAATGGCAATAAGACATTTATTCTTTGTAGTTAAATATGAATTAACAGTTACCTTGTTTATACCTGTTGAGATCGTAAACTTGACTTCAAAATCAAATAAGGCATTATAAGAGGAATCTGGAAAAGCCTGTTTGTGTTTTCTGCAACAGTTCCCAACCAGGATACAGAAGAGGGAAAAACATAGCAGTGCCATTTTTCAGACTTACAAAAAATACAAATGATTTGCTCACATTGCCTTATTGTTTTTCCCAGTGTTTTTTTTTTTTTTTAATGTTTCCATTATGATTCTGTTAAATCTATCCCGTATTAGGATGAAAGTCGTGTACTTGATATTATGTGCCCATTTTTTTTTTCTCCTTCCAGAAACACACCCAGATGCCTTTCCAAACTCATTGACACCCAGTGACACTTTCTTGTATCTCATTGATGCCGGTCATTCTATTAATATTGGCTGTCCCCCTGTCCTACGTCCAGAGAGAGACGTGGACGTTATCATTTGCTTTGATAATTCTTGGAACCCAGACAACACCTTTAAGGTAATAGTGAACCTCTTTTCAGATCGTTCGTTTCAAAGTAATTACATTGTTGCACGTGTTACTCTCATGTTAACAGGAACTGAAGTCGACAGTGGCTTACTGTAAAGACCATGACATCCCCTTCCCTAATGTCGATTTTACTACTTTGGAGGATGAACCCCTGAGAGAGATTTATATCTTCGAAGATATGGAGAATGCAAGGGCGCCACTTGTGATTTATTTCCCACTCGTCAATATTTCATTCAAGAATTTCAAACAACCAGGTAGGCTCATTTCAAGAGCTGGCCTCCAGCTGCATATACGCAAATAAATGACGGTAACAACAGTGCAGTAACTGTTTGGCAAACTGCTAATGTAACAAAAGTGGAAAAAGTGCAAAAATAGTAGAAAAAAAAACAACAAAAAAAACAAAATGTGCAACTGATCCTCATTATCATTTTTAAACATGTATCCCCTGTGAATTTTTTTTCAACCAAATACCCCCAAAGAAATTGTGTCACCAATGTAAATATAAGAAAATAATCAATTGAAAAATAACAAAATTAAATAAGAAAATAAAAGCATACAACATTGCGCAAATGTGTCACCATACATATATTATATAAAGATAAATAATATATAATATGAGACCTGTTGTAATTTACATAGAAAAAAATATATACAAAAATATTTAATTTACTCTTATTTTGAAAAGACAAAGTGCTGTGCCAATTGCACTAATTGGATGGAATTGGAATCATGATCAAAATTCCCCCAAAATTATAAAATACAAATTGTTGCAACCTTATATCTGATGATGTGGCACAGCTATGAATATGGGAAATTAATCAGCACAACTGTATGTCATTTTAACTGTACTGACTTTTTTTTTGTTGTTTTTTTTTTAATTTCAGTATATTTAAATGGGGACATTGGCTGCCCAGAAAACAACTTACAAATAAAAAACCTAGTTTACTATTAATATTATTATTACTATTATTATTATTATTATTACGGTAGTATCAATATTATAGTAGCAAAAACCCTTCCCAGGTCTACTGACCATTTTCTTAGTACGACCTCCATGATCTCACGCAACTGCTTGCAGATAGATGCACTTCACGTTTTATATTAGAATGAGACAAACGATGAGCACCTTCCTTTTAACTTTGTAGGTGTGAGACGCGAGACTGCAGAAGAAATCAAAGCCGGACAGGTGGATGTGCGCAGCAGCAATTCTCCGTACACCACGGACAATCCCACATACTCAGGGGACGACTTTGACAAGCTGGTGAATCTAACTGCCTATAACGTGGCCAACAACAAGAAAAGCATCATCGAGGCTTTGCGTAAGGTCTTAAGAACAAAAATGGCTGCCGGGATATAAGGGCGAATAGTACAGATTAATTCATTCAACATTGAGTGATTGAAATCAGTACAATCAATTCCCATTCAATTCAATTCAAAACTATTTTAAAAAATACATGATAGAGTATTTGTGAGGATCTGGACTTTGTTGTTTATTCATGCTCACATTCGAGAGGTTCCAGATTTGAATTTTAGACTGATGTCTATATGTCGTGAATTTGTTTTCCCTGCACTTGTGTTGTTTTACTCCGAGTTCAAATAGCATGCATGTATACGTGTAGGTGAAGACTTACACAGTTGAGGTTAGCTGTTTCTGGGGCAAGAGCATTTAGAAATGAATTCATACTAAATAAAATGTATTGCAATTTCATTGTTTTTTGCCTTTTTTTGCTGTCAGTCCATTCAGTCAGTAAATCCATTCACTTGCCAAAGCGGAGGGTCGTGCTTATTTGCGTCTTCATATTCTCTTGCAACTACTGATCTGTAGTTAATAAAGGTGTGTGTGCTGGCTTTAACCTTTTTTTTCTTTTTTTGACCAGACGTATACAAGTACAGTATTGCTGCCACTTGCTACTCACTCCAAGAAATTTGAATATTACAAAATTGACTACCCAACAGTCGTACAAATGCCCCTACTGCTTTGAGAAGCTAGCCAAACTTCAACCTTATACCATTTGAAAATAGATTGTTTAACCAGAGCGTGAGTATCAAAGATGTTTGTTTGTTTTGGGGTTTTTTTTGTTTTTTTTGTAAGACAACACCATCCAGTATTGATGAGTCACTCCAAATACGCCCTGCTTGCATTATTATGAGGCATCATCTTTTCATCTTCAGGTTTCATATTTTATAGCTCATATTGATTTATATTTCATTCCTCTTCAATAAGTATAAAAATGGGAATTTGTGGCTTTGGCTCTACCATGTTGCAGAGAATGATGTATAATAGTTTATAAGAATGTTGAAATTAAGGAGTGATCAAAACAATACATTATTTACATTAGCTGTAATAGAGTACAGGATCACTCAAAAGACATTTTAAAACGTTTGCCTTTTTTATTTTAACATTTACCCTCTCCAAGGCGTCTGCCATCACGATTTTGCGACCTGCAAATTCATTAAAGGTGTTCCAGTACACTGTTCCTGCTATGTGGTAATGCTGCTCCATGTTTGCCTTGCCATCCAGCGTCTTATATTAGATGAAGAATACAAGCCACAAATGAAATCCAAGATCTTTTTTAAATCAGATTTTTAGAAATAAAGGTCAATTCAAATGACCAGTGAACCTTTGTATCTGCGAATGATTGCAAACGGGTGTCTGTTTGTCCTTTCCTTTTTATATTTGAGCCTTCCTCATTTTTTACTGTGCCTGTTTTGTTGTCATCGCCTTCTGGAACCATGACGGAAGTTATCAGCTACCTGGCACAAACAGCATTTGGATCAAGGGAGTGGTTGGTTTGTTCAAACATAAATGCATACACCCACTTAACTTGCATCATTACTAGGGAGCTGTTATTTCATTTAAATAACTAATGCTCAGACAGAGCGTCGTAAATAGGTCTGTTCAATCACTTCTATTTCTGTTTTTCACTCGCAATGGCAATGGTAAGTTTAATATACTTTCATTTTGAAAAATTGTGAGTAGTCATACAGGTGATACTTTGATATTTCATCTCAATGCAATACTATTTTGGTTTGCATTTGCATGATCGCTGAGTTTACGTCATATGAAGACCTTTTTATATCATAATGAGACCTAGCCCGTTGTTTTTGAGTTGGAGCTAGCCTACTAAGTCTGAATGTGCTCAGTAGAGGACATTCCAATGATGTTTCATGTGTTTGACAACTTTGTGGTCTTGCTGTGACAAAATGGACGCAGATTGGGTTCATAAATACTGTGAGTATTGTTCAATTATAGTAAAACCATGTTAAAAGTACTTGATGAGATTCGGTGCTGATCTCAGCTCTCTCAAGCTATTCTCGGGTCATATAGGACAGATGTGACTCGTTGGACATTCCTGGACAGGATATTGTACCCGGCAATTTTCCTTGTCTAATTTTAAGACTTAAGCATCTGGCTTGAACTCTTGTTTCTAGTGTTGTATTACTCCAGCACTCACGTAGAGACATTACTGTATTGGGGGGATTGGATTTCAAAACAAATAAAGCCTTTCATTGCTGGAGAAATATGTCGCATGAAATATGAGAGCTATACGCATTGGCAAGTCTGACAGTTCCAGCCAGCCCACGCACCCTCACCTACCTGTCAGATTGCATTCCGTTTCGGGATAGGCACCAATAATTGGGAATGTGCACCAGCACATATACATAAATATTTCAAGCCTTGTGTGATTATTTACGCTAGACTGCTTAGACGATTGCAATTCCTTACATGTCCTCCAAAATCATCTCCAAAACGTACGATTATTTATTTTGCTAAAGTGTAGAGTCTACAATAAATACTACATCAAGCCAATGAGTTATTTTGCTTTATTTATTGGGTTTTGTTTGTTTGTTTGTTTATTTTTGCATGTCTACAGACCACCTCCTGGAAACTGAGTGTCACCATACTGAGGGCCGAAAACATACGCTCAGCAGACTTTTGTATGTGAAAATATTTGAATCTGAGAATTCATGTCTACATCTTTTGTCTTCACAAATGAATCGTGTAGCTAAAATACCAATTCCGGTAAACCCTAACCCTAATGGTGTTATTGTTGATTCATATTTCAGTGACAAAGTCTGACTGTTACGTCGTTCTCACTCTCCCACCTGCAACTGTCTTCAAGACAAATACCGTGGACAATAATAAAAATCCAGAGTGGAACGAAAACTTTGATTTCAGACTCCACAACCTCCAGGTGAGACTTCAAAGGTTCCACATTATGGTTCTCTGAACGATATATGGAGAGCAGAATCGTCTTTTTGAAGAAATATGTGTTTTATATACACATTTTTTCTACGTGGAATTCAAAAACACAAACACACTCAAACACAATCTATGTATGAAGCAAAAGCATGACTTATGTGCCAGCTCTGGGGCAATTGGTCATTGTCAACATTTAAAAATGTGTCAATAATTAATTAAAAATTAATTAAAAGGCCAACCGAATGGTTTACCAAATATATTGATTGATGAAAAATATTAATGTACCCAAATAAAGACATATACGGTTTCTATCCGAGTTGAAAATATTCAGAGTTAATACATAATTCATTTTGAATGAAAAATGTTAACATCAAAATCAGAATTGTTTATGCACCGACTTGAATAAATAAATTTAGGTCAAATCAATGCAGCACTTTTTTTAGTGTACATTATTTTTCATGCACAGATAATACCTTCAAAAACACATTTTTCCATAGCTCTAAATGACATCACATGTGCTCATCGCACAACTCATCTTTTCAGTTTGGACACATCGCATGGACCAACCAAGAAAAATTATGAATACATAAATATCTGTGCACTGTTGCATTCGTTTCATTTGAAAAGCTCTTTCCTGTTAACACTGTGCTTTGTTACCAGAGCACTCTCCAGATTAGTCTGTACGATGAGGACTTTCTACGTGACGACATGATTCAAACAATCAAATTTGACATAAGCACACTGACAGGAGGGGAAAGGACAATCAAGGAGTTTGCTATCCAACCTCAGGTAAATAGACGAAACCTGGTTACGTATTTTTATCTTGTTCAGTTTTCCTAAGGTCTCGAATATCAGTCAGAGGTTTTAGAGTTCCAACTAAACTCACCTCTTTGGAAATGTGAACAATACTTGTGCTCGAGCTGTAGTAGTGCACTTTGAAGACTTGTTCTTCAAAACACTTGGTGTGGTTGTTTTTCCAAGTCCAGTGTGAATTGTTGACTCTCGGACAGAGATGGTTATAGGCAGCGCAAATTCATAAAAATGCAGTGCATTCTGCAAAATGTTTGCCTTTTACAACACTACATAACCATATTTACCATTTTGCATGTACTAGTTGGAGTAGAATTTTCACGAGGGCACAAAATAGTTCCTGAAAGTTTTCCATTCAGAATGACATCATCATCCAGGATACATTAGAAAATGTAAATATGATCAAATATTGTTGTAAAAATACAATTTACTATCTATATTAGACTGCGTTTTAATCTTGATGCCATAGTTTCTCTGTGGTATGCAAGTTTATTTTTATATCAATGCAATTTACACACTCCCACCTGCATGTGTATTCCTTAATGATTTTTTTTTTTGGTACCATCTATAGGGCAAACTCTGGATAGCCTTTGACCTAAAAAAGAGGTAATCGTTTGTATTGTTTTTTTTCACTAACATCTCATCTGAAAAAAAATGGCAATTAGAAAAATATATATGAACTTCTTTTTATCTTTTCCTTCATGACAGCAATTATGTCAACCCGTTCACAGACATTCATTTGAAGGTAAGACATCCTTTAATGGAGTGCAAAAAAATTGTGTGGTTAGCACACTGACACAGACATTTGAAATTGTTTATGCAAAAAATTCAGAAAACAATTCGAGCTCCAAATTGCATTGAAAACTGTCAAGTTATACAGTATGTTCAGCTCTTTCGTTAAAAAAAAAAAAGGCGAAGAAATTGTTGGCATATGTGGCCTTTTTCTGTTGGTAATTATTTCCTATTGGCTCCCTTAACAGAAGGAAGTAGTTTCCTACCGGAAGTTAAATGTGACCGTACTGAAAGCCAAAACACACACTTCTAGCGATCACTGTGAGTACACTCATCTTTTCATGTATTTTGTAAGTCAAATGAAGCTTCAATTTGTAACATCTCTCTGATCACTGTTATAGTTTCCGAGTCAGACTATTATGTCACGCTTTGTCTTCCTACGGCGAATGCAAGTCCTTTCAACACAACAACAGTGCACAATATTTCCACTCCGGAATGGAATGAAACATTCACCTTTAGGGTTCCATCCCTTTCCAAAGTAAGTCCATGAAAGGAGCAACGTTTTTACCATTAAATCGTGTTTTAAAGTCTCATGTTTTTGTGTTACATCTTCAAAGGCTGTGTTTATTTTGAGTGTAATAGGAGATGATTTCAAAATTGAAGGCTGTGCAAACTAAATGGTTCGATGTTTCCCCAGAATGTTTTGGAGATCAAACTGCATGACGAGGACCCCGTATCACATGATGACCACATTTCCACGGTTCTCTTCGATCTCAGCAACCTCAAACTCGGAAAGAAAGAAAAAATAGTGTTCAACTTAAATTCTGAGGTGATACAAATCATATTTTCAGGGACATCAGAATCTTAGTTTCATATCAATCACAGAATCTAGTGTCACACTCAAAACTAATACTGGGAATTACGTATGTGAAATAATCAGGATTCTGTGCCATACTCTCATCCAACAGACAAAATTCCAGCACTAAAACACATCATCATCATTATCATCATCATCATCATCATCATCATCATCATCATCATCATCTGATGAATCTGCTCAACCTGATCATGTTTTTATGCTTTTTTTCAGACAGCGGATCACATCTCACTTGAGTTTGAGAAGCTACACAGGTGACAGATATTTAATATATTGATAAAATATACACTATGCAATCAAATACCCCTCATATCACTTTTCTTATTTTATTTATTTTTATCTTTTTTAGTGACGAGCCCCAAAATGACTATTACAGTAATGGCATACTCCTGGTAAGACACACTTTATCAGGGGTGCTCAAACTTTTTCCTCTGAAGTCACGTACAGAAAAATAGAAATAAATAAAGGCCATGTTATTTTGTTGTTGTTGTTTTTACTGTAGCAGATTAAACAAACAATTACACTTGTCTATATACTTAAATATTTAAAACCGAACTGCTAGATCAAGGCTTTCTATTAATCAAGCTAAGGCAATTTAGTTGTTGTTTTTTATACTTCTAACAATGTCTATCAGCAAACATTTTCATGATTTTTTTTACATAACATTTTGAGTAATGTCAAAAGTTTATTTTAGCATATGCTTTTTATTGGTAAAAATGTAATACTTTGTCTGATCAATTTGATAATTATATTATTTTCTATACGAAAATAATACCTTTGAAAAGAACTTCACATGTGCTCAAGGGTTTGGTAACAACCAATCGCAGCTGACCTGTTAGTCATGTGACATTCACATAAGCTGTAATCATTTTGGCCTCGGTCGAGCCGCCAGCACGTTCGGTAATTTTAAATCACAATCTGTTTTAAAAATATCAATTGTACTTGAAAATTCATTTAGTTTTAATTATAGACAATAAATTTTACCATTTGAAATGACGAAATAAGTGGACTGTCCCTTTAAGATGAACACTGCAAATCCTGGTGCTCAATTCCAATGCCTGCATCTGTTTTGTTTTTTTTTGTCATTGGTTTATCCACATAAACAATTCAGAAGTAAATAGAAATGATATGTAAACAGGGTAAAACTTTTATTTTAAGTTTGCATGTTCAGTGATGTTTATTTTAATGTCTAATGTATATTTTGTTTAGGCTGCTCCATTCTGTGTTTTGGACATCAATGTTGACAAGCTTCGGAACAATAATGGTATTGTACAGTTTGCTAGCGTCTGCTTTGTCAAATAAATGTAAGAGTAGTTTACGATTCTGTTCCTGCTCAACAATACCCTACTTTTGAATTTAAGACTTGTTAAGAATCATAATTATATTAGATCAATCACATTGAGTATTTTAAGACAAATTTTGCCAATTTTTCATCTTTTCTGGCTCTCGAGGACTCAATCTCTTGAGACGTCATGTCTTGTAGGATTTTTTTCTCGTCCCATCTCTTGTTACGACTCTTTAACTTGTGACAAAAGTCAAACTATTGAATTGTGCGTTCAGTACAGCCCTTAGCATCAACAATAATTGATTGAATGATTTTTTTTTCAATCATTTCAATAGATTTTCGGGGTAAAACAATAAAGCTTTGCGGCGCCTGTCCCGAGAATCAAAAGTTATTGGCAAAGGATACCTCCAAGCTGCGTTTTTACATCAACAGAGACTTGGCAACGGAACTTAGGGTGATGGTGAGTTCCCAATTTTTACTCTTGAGGTTACACAGACATTATAACTAGGAATTAATTATTACTCCTCTTAAAATTAACTAGAGAAGAAGTCAGTCTGTAATTTGTGTTTGTTTTAGTTCTAGGCTGCGACAGTATTTGTGGCTTTTCTCCTGTAAACTGTAAATGGAGAGGATAACGCTGTATGGCCTAACCTCTGCATACTGTATTATTTTTCAGTCATCTGCTGTTGATAACCCCTTGGGATTTGCAAGGCTTCAGCCGCTACCACCTGAACACACTGGCAAAGTGTCCCTTGTTTTCGATCAGGTAACAAATAATCAGTCTATCAAAAACAGTTTTATATATATATATATAAAGTGCATATGTATCTACTCTGCCACAGGAAACTGTGGATTTAGATGTTGAGACACACGAATGGTAATCATCCGCATTTTCTTATGCGCTGTGCTAAATGTACCCAGTATCAAAAATGTATCTACAGGCACAATATTTTCCGATCGCTTTCAGTGATTGTGTTTTTTTCATGGAAAATCTGCAGTGTCGATGACAATATTGCAGTTCGTCTGGATTTCGACATTCCACAACAAGAGAAAGAATATTTGAAGAAAAGGAAGCTTATTGTTGCCGAGAATATGCAAAAGCTCTTTGGGCTTGACTCTCCACCAACACCAGACCAGGTGCAGAACTATTTAATGATGCGAAACATAATGTAGATATGACAATATCTAAATTATAATATAATCTATGAGAGACATTCATCTTTCCCTTTGGTAAATTATTTTTACCTGAAGTATCTTACTGGGTAGAATTCAACATCAGAAACTGCGGTTCACAGTTGAATATTATAGTTGATAATCCAAACCAAAATCATAAGACTAATATATCCAATGAAGGTGATGACCGTTTAACTGGAAAATGAATTGGTAGGAAAGCATTGTATCGGGGATTTTTCTGAATCTGAAAAACTGACAATGATTCATCAGCGGTTGACCAGCATCCTGCAACATATTTTCTTTGACAGTTTCCCATGTATAAATCAAATGTATATTCATCAATTAGGTGCCAATCGTGGCAGTGGCGGGTTCCGGGGGAGGATCCAGAGCAATGACCGCCCTGTTCGGAAGTTTAAAGAGTCTTAAGGAAATAAAAGTCCTTGATACAGTGTCTTACATCACAGCGGTGTCGGGTTCTACTTGGTGAGTCAAGTGTTCATGTCATTAAAATGCATCTCTATTAATTACCTTAACAATGAATGATAAATCTTTTTTAACATTCTTGGCCATTTTAATTGTGAACAGGACTATGACTGCCTTAACCAAAAATTCCAACTGGTCACAAGACGGCATAAATCCTACCATCGCTGAGATAAAAAAAGAGATAACTAAGAATATACTGAGTACCATCTCTCCAGAGAAAATCAAATACTACAAACGAGAACTGGAAGAAAAAATGAAACAAGGACATATTGTAACACATACTGATGTGGCAGGCCTGCTATTTGAACATGTATTTTTGGGGGAGGTGAGTAATTGATCAGTGAATGTTTTTGTTTTCAGTTTACTTGTTTTTTTTAGTAGAAAACATATATAAAAAAATGTCAATCTAATCTTAATATCGTTCAATACTTGCAGAAAGCAAACATAACCCTCTCTGACCAACAAAAGACAGTAAATGAAGGGCAAAACCCATTCCCCATCTACACCGCTGTCAATATGAAGACGATAGGCCATGAACCAGAAGGCGGTAAATATTTTTCTTTTAATTTGGTATTTTACCAGCCACGGTTTATTTACTTGGAGTGAATAAAGATTGTTCAAGTTGAACAATAACCAATGAAAATGGATATGTTGGCACGTAAATGCAAGAGCATTTTTTTTAATTATTTTTTTTATTTACTCTCTGTTCCAACAAATAACCAGAGTGGTGCGAGTTCACCCCCTATGAGGTTGGCTTTCAAAAGTACGGGGCTTTTGTGCGAGCTGAGGACTTTGGCAGTCAGTTCTTCCTCGGTCGTATCATCAAAAAACTTCCAGAAATGCGCATCCCTTATCTGCTTGGTAAGAACAATCATATTCTCATTCTCAGAGATAGCATGTATGTAAACGCCCAGCTGGAAAGTACTTGATCAAGCAATTCCTGGAAAAAATTGCATGTGAATACTGAAAACTGAATGAGAAATTATGGAAGCATGTGGAATGATGTGGAATTCGTTGGAATCATGGATCATAAAATATACAAGAGAAAATATGTATCAATTTGGAAACAAGTGGTGAGAGATTCAATGATATGAAATTATGAAAAATCTTAACCAATTGCTTTTGTTCCCAATTCAGGGTCAAGCGGTTGTACCAAATTTGACATGAAAGCAATTTGAATCCAAAATCTGAGTTTTTTTGTTTTCGTTTATGATTATAAGGAGATTCACAATGAGAAGCGGTCGAAATCTGGGCCATTAGACACCAGACGTTCGAATTTGGTCTGTGTTGATTTATGAACTATCAATCGTGGATTTTCTTCTTAAATTCAGCTCCAAAACCATCTTGGCAAAAATATGAATATTGGTTTTGCTACAATGATTTGGTGACCAAATTACAAACTGCATGTTTTTTAAAAAATATTGTGTTTGTTTGTTTTTAGGAATGTGGGGCAGTTTCTTTGCCATGACCTTGGCTGAAATATTCAAGCTCTCCCCTGAAGAGAACTGTTGTGAAACAGATATCGACAACATGGGTAAGTAACTTCAAATTTTGACTAATCAAAAAATTATTTGTGATTAATTACATTTCATATGGAACTTGTAACAGATACTTACTGAGTAGTTTTGGAATTAACATACAAACAGATCAGATTAGAAAAAACATCATTTCATTTCAAAGACTGTTGTAAAAACTTTGATTTTTTTGTTGTAACCATTTCTCTAAAATATACCTGTTGAACAATCAACCATCAAATCTGACTGCAAAGTGTGCATTTTTTTTTTTATTTTCCATTGAGCCTTTGAGCTACATTTTAAAGTAAAACTACGAAAACGTCTGTCTTTGTGTTTGTTGTGGTGATGCACCACTCTACTTGGTTGCAATGTGATCAAAGTTCAGCAGTCACAGAAAGTAAATAGAACAGAATTAACATAGTTAATTGTTCTTAATGCTTTATAAAATTCCAATTAATCTCCAAAGACTTTGGCAGCCCTATTGTTGTGTATTTCAATTTTTAACTGTTTTAGTGAAAACTATTTAAGTAATGCAGACAAAATGTAATATATCCAGTACTATATACAGTATATATTATATCCAGTACTTGTCCATAGTTTTTTTTTAATTATTATTATTTTAGGAAAATATGCCGTCTGACACTTTAAAAAAAAAAAAGGGTCTGTAATGTGTATTTTAAGTGTAAATGTGTTTCGTTCCTTTTGACAGAGACTGAAAATGAGATGATTCTTGAAACGCAACTCTTGGATCCCTCCAAAAGTGTCTCCGGAATCATCAATGATTCCTTGATGAAACGCGTATTTACTTCGAAAGTATACAATCTAATGAGGGGCCTCTTTCTCCACTCGAATTACAGTACCCATAGCAACTTCACAGCCTGGAAAGGTACGCACTCCATTTACGAAATTCTGGTTTTGTCTTTTACATTCTAAATCTCACTACAATGCTTAATGAGTACAGTGATCCAACCTACTTCTCGGTTAATAGGGGGTGCCACCCCCCATTAACCGCGAAGTCTAAAACCCGTGAAGTAGGGTATCAGTTCATAGATTTCTTTGTACGCCCCAATATAGCCACAGTAACCATAAACAATCAATAGCATAAAAACTCAAGGTCAATTAGCAATTAGATGACTAACTATAAAGTGCAACCTCTACACAAAACGAACACATAAACAGAATAAACACTCATCGCTTACGAAACATAGGCATTAGCGTGCGTTATCAACATAAATGATAATAAACTATAAATATGAGCTTACGTTGTCATTCACTACGTCACCGTAACGAGCCGACTGACGCACAGAGAACGTGAAACAGGAAACGGAAATGCCCGACAAATTAAAAGCATGCATTTCAAAATAAGATAAAAGACATTACGAACTCTAACGCTTGAAGAATTCTTAACATAGTTAACTAATATTACTTAGTTATTTGATGAATACAGTACTGTATCATGTACTTTTTTTGCTTTTTTAATTTTTTTTCGATTTTTGCGCATTTTTTAAATTATTTTTTATTTTGAAATATTTTTAATTTTTCCAGGAAAAACCCGCGAAGTACTGAGACCGCGATATCTGAGACCGCGAAGTAGGAGGGATCACTGTACATGGATATGAAGGGAAATATATGTTTTATTGTTTGTTGTTCTGTAAAATACTAATGCTTACCTTGTTTAAGTTGTTTATGATGACGGATGAATTCCTCAAAGCCATCCGGAAGTCATTTTCCATGGCCGTTTTTCATCCTCACCGGCGGGTTCGGGGATTGCTGGCACTGACCACCTTACAGCCACAACTCTGATCCACTCTGACCTCTGATCTCACTTGCTCAAGCTCCTCCTGACAGAGAGATACAATTTTAAAATTTACAATAAATCCTAACTTCTATTTACAATGAATGCAAATTATTTGCTGATATGGCCATAATCAGGACTCTCTTACATTTATTCCGTATGTGGATGAACGTCGCATATTAGTTATGATGGTTTAATTAGTTACTCTCAGATGAATACATTTCTTCGGCTCTTTGTTTTTCCTCTCTTCCTAGACACACATCCCGATGCCTTTCCAAACAAATTGACACCCAGCAACATTTTCCTGCAGCCCATTGATTCCGGACATTCCATTAAAATCGGCTGTCCCCCTGTCCTACGTCCAGAGAGAAAAGCGGATGTTATCATTTGCTTTGATAATGCTTGGAACCCGGACAACGCCTTTAAGGTAAAAGGGTACCCCTTTTTATTTGTTGTATGTTTCAAAGTAATCATATTGTTCCAATTGTTACTCTCATGTTAACAGGAGCTAAAGTTGACAGTGGCCTACTGTAAAGACCATGATATCCCCTTCCCGTCTGTTGATTTTGCAACTTTGGAGAAGGAACCTTTGAGAGAGATTTACATCTTTGAAGATCAGGATCGCAAGGCGCCGCTCGTGATGTACTTCCTACTTGTCAATGTTTCATTCAGGCATTTTAAACAACCAGGTATGCTCATTTCGAAGTCTTTAATCCAATTGAATCTGCAAAAATAAATCAGGGTTACTTTTCATTAACACGTGGATAAACGACTTATGTGACAAAAGTGTAAACAACGTAAGAATATATAACATAATTTAGCAGTAATAAATACACTACATGTATATATACTTACAACAACAAAAATGGGCTGGAGTGTTTTCCAACTAATTTGCTCTTAATTTGAAAAGACAATTGTACTGTGTTGAACATTTGTTTTAATCTGCATTTTAAACAGTATCAAAAAAATTGAATTAGATTTGCTGATACCTGGAGAAATCCTGTTGAAATCTCATGCAGTAGTAGTAGTATTAGTAGTAGTAGTAGTAGAAGTAGTAGTAGTAGAAGTAGTAGTAGTAGTAGTAGAAGTAGTAGTAGTAGTAGTAGTAGTAGTAGTAGTATTGTTATTATTATCATTAGCTTATACACTGCCAACCCATTCAAAATGGATCTTTGGCTTCTGTAACTGTCAGCGGTTCCCAGTAAGTAATGGATCTTGACGTCCGGGGTCGTCAATGGCACTGAATGAGTCATAAAAATCATGTCTGTTTCTGACAGTTCTGTCATGCACATGCACACAAGTGGCCTGCTGGAGATCAATTTGGAAGGCTCCTCCTTGAACAAAAGAGCAGATACAGTAACTTGTTGGGTTTTTGCCTTCCCAAATCCTCCCCAGGTGCGCTAATCAGTTTCTTGGTGTGACCTCCATGATCTTGCAGACAGGAACTGTAATTCACTCCAACAATCGTTATTGTTTCCTCATCCGAGTTTGATGGCCACTCACACTTAGTTTTGATGACTGTGTGTTCGCTTAGTAGTTTTATAGATCCATTTGGATCAACAAAAATATTTCATGTTTTATATTAGAATGAGACAAACTATGACACTTTGCTTTTAACTTTATAGGTGTGAGACGCGAGACTGCGGAAGAAATCAAAGCCGGACAGGTGGATGTGCGCAGCAGCAATTCTCCGTACACCACGGACAAACCCACATACTCAGATGAGGACTTTGACAAGCTGGTGAACCTAACTGCCTATAACGTGGCCAACAACAAGAAAAGCATCATCGAGGCTTTGCGTAAGATCTTGAAAACAAAAATGGCTGCCGGGATATAAGGATGAATAGTACAGAATAATTCATTCAATTTTGAGTGATTACAATCAGTACAATAAACTACAGGTAATGCAAAGTAGAGTATTTTGGTGGGGATGTGAAATTTTTGTGGGTTATTTTTTAGGCTCACTATCAAGGTTTACCAGGTTATATTTTTGGTTCATGGCTTCCATTATGGAGTTTTGTTTTTCCGGTATTTCTGTTGGTTTACACGGGCTCCAAAAAACAAATGATAAATGATAAATATGAACAGCAAAAACAAGTTGTAATCACAATACAGTACCATGTTTTATTTCACAGTCCATTCTGTCAGTAAATAAATTCACGTACAACAGAAAAAGATTGTAGTGCTTTGTTTATAATGACCTGTATGTTAATAAAGACACATGCACTGGTTTTCACCTCTTTTGTTTTGTTTTTTCATGTGATATGTACAAGTACAGTTTTCTTGCAACTTTGTAGTCACACCTAGAAATGTTAATATTACGGAAAAAGTAATATGTCATATACGCTCATCGACCCCCCCAACGGATGTGTAGGTCCCTACTGTATTACAAAGATGGACAAACTGTGATATATATATATATATATATATATATATATATATATATATATATATATATATATATATATATATATATATATATATATATATATATATATATATATATATATATATATATATATATATATATATATATATATATATATATATATTGGATAACCTGACTGTGAATACACATTTTTCTTTCTCATGTCAGTCAATAGGGTTAAAAAATGTGTTTTTTCCCAAACGTCTCAGAAAAAAAACTTAACAAAAATTAAAAAAAAAAAAAAAAGACACATGATTCATTATCCCAAATTTAGTTTGATGCTTGCAGAGGGGCCATAAAAGGAGGTAAGCTGCCACCAGTCACTATCTTTTCTTTAAAACCCAAGGTGACATTCTGACAGCTGAATATTTCATTTTGGGACAACTGTCGAAAATCACGACCACTTGACGGCTCAACCCTCCCATGAAATCCTAGCTGGTTAGGAAACAATGTATCTACATAGATCATTGGGTTTAATAACTATGTGCTGCATTGTCAGTGTTATTTATAAGATTGTGAAAAGAAATTCAAACAAATCTGTGTTGAACCATTAAAATGTCACCAAAACATCAAAATATTTTTATGTGGCCAAATGCATTTTAGATATAATATCCTGCTATTATTTCCGGTCAACACTAGGCCATAGCAAATAGCAACTCATGTTGTAATTTAAATGACACCAAAATCTCAAATCAAATTACCCATTGTGATGATTTGACATTTAAACACACAAACGTAACAACAATTTAAAAATAACTGTAAACTTTGGCGGTTAATGCCCTAAAAATGACTTGTAAACTTAATGGGGAATGTTGCTTTGGGGTTGAGAACAAAGAGTCGTAATTGCTGGATTTCATCTGTACAGGTGTTAAACTTCCGCAGAGTTTAAAGTGTTCAAATCTCAGATGCTAACCCTACTTGCTATTGGAATTTGCACAACAGTGGTCATTTAACACTTCCTGAAAGTTTTTAGTCAATATCTTTTTCCTTAGGTACCTCCTATGAACATTTGAAAGATGAATGTGCCAAAGGTTTAAATGTGTTTTTCGCAAAACTCAGGATAAACTAAAATGAAAAATAACAGTAAATTTCCAGCTGCTGTTAATTTGCATAATTTCTTCAATGAAAACCAGATATTACAAATTCAACTTTCAGTCTGTTAGGGCAGAGCAGATGTGGTCAAAACGTTAATTTGGATGTTCATTCTGGGTGAATAGAGGCTCTCAGTGAAGAAAATTGAGACGTCGTGGTTGTGAGTCTATAGATCATTGGGTTTAAAAATTGTAGTCAAAAAATGTAATCCGTCTAAATGACCCAGATGGTTGCAGTACCAAATCTACTCAGCAGAGAGCGCACTACCTCGCATGTTTGAGTAGAACAGTATTTTGGGTCGATACACTTGTTTGGTTCTTTTTCTTTTTTGCGTGACAATAAATGAGGTCACATCAATAGATTTGCCAAGGAAAAAGTTTTTAACAAGGCCTTTAGAAATACAGGAGTCTTCTAGATAGACTCTTATGGAGTTGGCCTACACATGGTCACCTTATTATAGTCCATTTCGTCAAATTAGCACCATTACACTTGGCACTGCTTGCCTTCTCTAAGGCATGAGCTCCATATATTTCTTGACTAGCTTCAGAGGTATGATTTCTTATGCCCACTAATGTATTGAGTTGACTCTTTTGCCAGCCAAAAAAAAACAAAAAAACTAAACCCTGACAATAAGCAGAAAGGCTGTTAACAACAAACATGTTACCAAACTGTGTTGTTTATATGGCATACATTTACAGATATTGTATATATTAGTTAATGGTTTTGCTTTTGTTTCTTTTTTAACACACTATCTTAAGCTACCTTTATTATATATATATATATTTTTTATAGATGTGTGTTTTGTTTTTTGTTTGTTTTGTTTTGGTTTGCCGGGTTTTGTTTTGTTTTGGAACAGCAAACTATCGTTTTTGTCGTCAAATGTGTGTTTTGTGTAGTTTAGCTTTAGGGTGGCTGTGGCTCCGGCAGGTCATCTAGAGGAGGAGAAACTCTCGTAGTACCATTTTAAAGGGGGCTGTCGTGCAATTCTGGAGAGACAGAATGACGCAGGAATATAATGTAGATCCGGAAATATACTGGTCAGACTATTAAGTGCTGGTCAAACATAATTAATAAATTAATACAAAGTCACTTAAATAGCTATTAGTGCTTAGTATGGCTGACAACACCCACAAAAACAAAGGTTGATGCACAATTTCAGCAGAAACGCACACGTTAACTGTATCAACACTTAAATTGCATTTCCAAAAAATACGATGAAATAGAATGCTTCAGCCATGTAAATGAAACGTTTCAGGCTTGCGATATTTTCAGTGATCCCTGTTGTTCTCTTGTTCTGACTTGCCACCTAAATATAGATCCTCCAAAGCACCTGTTGCCCTTGGTGCTTTCAACAAGGATTTATATATTTGTGTTGTTATGTTTAAAAAGCTTTTTAACAAGCTACTTCTGACCTCAATCAAAAATAGTTAATAAACCTGCTGCATCAGCGTGATCTCTTTTTGGCATCAAGTATCAAGGATAACAGATGTTCTGACATCAAAATGAAGAACATCATTTTCAGTGATAGACTATGGCCATACGTAGCTACTGGATATTGTGTTTAAAAAAAAAGTATATCACATCCTAAGACAATGATGCAAATGTGATGTGTCATACTGTTGCTTTGAAGATCGCGTTTACTAAGCATTACACCGATGTCACCTTCCTTTGCAATGCAAAGTCAATGATATGTGATGATGTATTCTTGTATCTTAGCTGCCGTGTCACTTTTTTGAAATGTCTGCTTTTGTCTTGCATGTTGTTGATTATTCAACAGGTTTACACAAAAGTCTATTTCTGCAATATTATATGGTGGGGCGGCGCATTAGGGGCCAAAGAACAACTCATTACATGTTGGGGCTCATCCTGAAAAAGGTATGAATACAATATTTATGTTCATTTGCATTACATGGTAAGGCATAATGTAACGTTGCACATCCTGTTTTTGCTTCTATTTTGAAACCCATTCAAATGACTTCTGATAAACCAATTAGCTGATTGACGCTAACTTTACCACAGCATCATGCGTTGCTGTCGTTCCATGTAACCCTTGTGACTGTTCTGTCTGTTTAATGTATTATTTTGTGTTTAATGTATTATTTTAAACGAACAAGGTGTAATATAGTGTTGTTGTTTCTAATTGTATAATAACCAGTTAACTGCTTCCTTCAACTCACTGGTTTAGCACATTTTGAGTCACTGTTTTAATAAGAGTACTGTTTTAATAAGAGTAGCATATAAGTTAGTTCAAACATTTGGAGGTCATCTCTGCCACTCGGTAATGGTATTAAACCACATCATAAAACTCTTCCAAGATTATTTTTATATAGTATTTGTGATAGATATTCTTACTGAATAGAAATATGCTTGCAATATGATAGAAAAAAAGTAAAATAAAAAGTAAAAGATTATTATTATTATTATTATTATTATTATTATTATTATTATTATTATTATTAATTTATACTTTTTTTCTTTTTAAGAACAGGTCTGACATTTTATGGTGATCATTTTTTGTGGACAAATATTTATTAATTTATTGAATGATTTATTTTTGTGAACATCTCTAATATAATCCCAAAAGAGGACACTTTATGCTTGATATTTTTCTTTAAACAAACATGTATTTATCATTCTTTTTGAGAACAGGTTTGACACTTTATGATGATTATTTTTTGGAGACAAAAGCATAATAATAATAATAATAATAATAATAATAATAATAATAATAATAATAATAATAATAATAATAATAATGTGATTTCCTTTTGATAACAGATCTATTCATTGACCCAAAAGAGGATGTTTATGTTTTGTTTTTTTTAACCAAAAATGTTTGCACTAGTTAAGGGGTACTTGTCTGAAAAACTATTTCACAGGGGTACGTCACTAAAAAAAGGTTGAGAACCCCTGATTTAAACTACGTGATAAGTGATTACTCGCTTGCTTGAAGAAAAAAGTTTGGACACCTCTGCTTTAAGATACAGTATATGTCAAAATAATACAGAGAGATGATTGTACATTAATCTCTGGGCTGGAGTAGCGGCCCAATGGGAATTCACATGTCCAGATTACTCACTCGTGTGTGTGTGCGTGCTTGTGTGTGTGTGTGTGTGTGTGTGTGTGTGCACGCGCTGAGCAGACCCAGAACACATTTGCAGAGCGTCAAGTCAAGACGGGCGCATCCCGCGCCAACTGTCGGAGCTCTGCAACACTGGAAGAAGAAGAAGAAGAAGAAGGCGGTTGAGGAGGGAGAAAATGAGATCTGCACCAGATGAGCAAGCAGAGAGCCGCATCAGCAAGCTCAAGGCGTGCATTGAGTGGTTTTGGAAGCTCCTTCCTCACATAATGCTCTGTCTGTCCCTGGTCGTTTACGCAGCGCTGGGCGCACTTTTGTTTCAATACATTGAAGGGAGAGCACCCCCCGCCAAACAGGAATACCACGGCTTCCTGGAAAACATTATCCGGCATGTCCAGAATCTCTCCAGTACGTTTGAAAAATACCGCTTGGTTTGCATTCTAATTCATCAACTTTATCACATCTATTGCTCTTCTTTAATCTCAAATTTGAATGTATGGATTGTGTCTTAACTAAATGTTCTTGTGCATATCAAGGATACGCACGTTAGGTTGTCCCTCACGCCAGTTAATCTTAACTTTGATTTTTATTTTAATGATAGATAATTCATCATATACCCACCAAAACATAGTGGACGAATTGGAGCATAAAATGAAAGACGGTTTTCAGACCATATGGCTCCAAGAACCTGACAAGTGGAACTTCTTTGGCTCCATGTTTTTTGTGTGCACCGTCTTCACAACGGTTGGTGAGTGCATGGTCATTCCCTTACAAATATGAGTGAGCATTGATTATTTATGAAGTTAGAAATGGCTAAGGACAAACACATGGGAGAACCTGAAATCATAGTCATAGTTTTTTTTACCTATACCAACATAATTTCATTGTGATTCTTTCAATATATTTGCATTCATTTTTGAGCAGTTTGATTGTAATGTCAAAAACCTCATAAATGGAATCAACTCATATTAATATTAATGATGTCATATTGTGACGTGCACACCTATCAAAATGTGAGTCGATAGAATGATAAATTGTAAACACTGATATCATTTTATTGTAATAATCCAGAATATTATGAATCAAAATAAAGCAATGAAAAAGGGCCAATTCGCAACCACTATTGTAAATTTTTAATCTTTTGACTCACATGCGCATAAACCAATCAGCAAACGTTTTGTTTGTTCAAGCAGGAAGCATGTCTTAAGTGGAAAATCAATAAGAGCATTTAACTCTCCCATTAACGCCGCGTGACTTCCCTGGTGTCATCGTCCTGTTTGTATGTTTGACTTAAAGTTTTGACTCGTGCTTTGATGGAATCACCTCTTCCTTTCGGATTTCCTTTTTGTGATGCCTTTTTCTGTCTGTCTTAGATGTCATGGCACCACAGAAAGAATGCACATCCATGTTCGAATGTCAAGTTTCTGTGATGTTAACTCTTTCAGCGCCAAGCGTCATCTGAAATGGCAACGTGCCAGCCGATCTCCCGCATTTTGACGCATCTTTCAAGTCCGACAGAATATTGTTTTGTATGACTATTTAAACATTGATAGTAGCATATGAAAGATTGGATTCCATTCTTTACTCCTAAAAAGAATTGAAGATTCAACCTTATTCCGTTCTTTAGTAATCGCTGCAAAACAGTGACTTTGACACACACACAAAAATAGTAGCATTTAAAACATCTTCCCTTTGTTAAAACATGAACAAAAACAATGAAAACGTGTTTTTGATGGCATAAGTTTCCGTATGTACACGATATATAACTACATTAAAACAGTGTTCAATTGGCATAAAATTAAGAGGAACGCTGGCCATGAGTGCCATCTATCCATCCATTCAAAAAATTAAAAAAATGTAGTTGAAGAAGTCTTGTCACTGGCACACAACAAGTATTTTACATGACGAAAATTATCGTCCATGGCACTGAAAGAGGTAACTCATTCAATCTTGAAAACAATTTTTTACATTTTTTAGTTGAGACATTCATTCCAGTTATTAATTTATGTTCACGTGTTTGGCTGAAGGAGGGTCTAAACATGGGTAATACTAAATGTATTAAATACTGAAGTAATTAATTTAGTACCTAAAGTAATCAATTATTTTAGTACCTTACTTAATAACAAGTAATTGATTACTTTAGTACTTAGTTCATTTCGTAACATGATTTTTAAGACTCTCCTTAGCCATATACTGTAATTGAAGGGAAATGAAAAAAAATATGAATAGGTATCGGTGATTGAATGTTTGGATTCTTAAAAAAAATGTAAAAATAAATCTTTGGGTTTAAAAGAGTTTTATATGAGCTCAAAATGAATCACATAGTTGGCCATCAAATAATAAAATACAGTTATTAATACAAACTCTGAATTAATTTAACATGGATTGAATACCGTGTGAGACTGCGAAAAGATTGTATAGAAAAATAGTGTGAAGATTTGAAATAGGAAAAAGAAAAGCCAATACCCCCCAGCTGTCCATCATAAGTGAGAGGCAGCTGCTTTTGGATGGTTGGAATATCTGAGAAGCCTACAGCATGAGAAACCTAATCAAGGCAATCAGAGGGATGCCTCCTTCGCTAAAATTTGTCATGTTGACCAAATTTCAATTTGAATTTCATGTCAGTAAAATCTTTAGGAATATTCGGTACACCTTTTTGTAAAAATGGCCAAAATAAGCGCTTAATGAGCAAAATATGAACAATTTCACAGACAAAATATACATTGGACTGCTATATTTGTGTTAATGTGACTACAACATCTCACCATTTACCGATATTTGTCCTAACAACAATGCGGGAGATTCAAATGAAGGGCACTTAAGTTGTAAAAACAGCAAACCTATCTCAGTGACGTCATGTACTTGGGTTCATTCTGGATGACCGAACCTCCCTCTCTGCAAACACGGGTACTCCCCCCCCCCCCAAGCCAACCAACCCCCCCTTGCACGCCTTTAAATCAGCTAATTGCTAATGGCCAGCAACTCAAACAAGAGAGGAAAATGCTTTTGCTTTACATTACCACAAAGAGCTTATGAGAGCTGGGTTGGCGTTAAAGGCACATTTCCTTCCTGTGTTTTTTTTTTGGATCTTATTCAGCTCTGCACAAGCATCATCATTAGGTCAAAACCACAACACCACACATCATTTCAGCACACTGTCAAGTACATAATTGACTCCCATATGAAAGCGCATTATTTGAAATCAGTTTATTGGAATCTTTACGTCAGCATTTCTCAACCGATAATTCAGTTTGTTAAAGTGCTCAAGAGGAGGGATGCGGAGAGGAAGATACCGGAGGCATTCCGCATAGAACATATTGATACAGCGTACGAGTGGTTTAGTCAAGACCACACAAACTGAAACCAAGACATTATCGAGACCAGAGTGTATTTAGACCAAGGCAAAAACAACATTTTGTAGTTCAAGACAGACACAAGTTTTGGAGGTCAGCAGAGGCAAGGCCATGACCATGACCGTGACTAAGACCTTTTGTATGTCAAGACTGAGTCAAGACCAAGGCTTTTGGAAGTCAAGATAGAAGAGCGAGACTTTTGGAGGTGAAGACAGAGACAAGAGCGAGTGTTTTGGAGCCCGAGAATGAGATCAAATGAAAACCTTTGCAGGTCAAAAAAAACAAGATAAGATCAAGTCTTTTGGAGTCTGAGATCAAGGCGGCAAGGACTTTTGGAATTTGATACTGAGACAAGATCAAGACTTCGGAGGTTGAGACCAAGATTAGACCTTTGGAGGTCAAGAAGGAGAGAAGATCAACACACTAGGAGGTCAAAAATGGGACAAGACTAAGATTTTCCAAGGTCAAAATTGACACAAGTTCAAGACTTTCGGAGGTCAAGACAGAGACAAGACCAAGGTTTATGAAGATCGAGGTCAAGACAAGACCCAAAATTTTTGAATGTTGACACGGAGACAAGACCAAGACTTTTGGAGTCTGAGACCAAGATGAGATCAAGAATTTGGACGTTGAGACCAAGACAATATCTAGACTTTTGGAGACTGGGAATAAGACAAGACCAAGACTTTTGGAGGTCAACAGAGACAAAATCAAGGCTTTTGGAGGTCAAGACCAAGACAAGAATAAGGCTTTTGGAAGTCGAGACAGAGACAAGACCAATGCTTCTAAAGTAAAAGGCAAGATCAAACATTTGATGGTCAAGATAGAGACAAGACCAAGACTGTTTGAGGTTGAGCCCAAAACGAGATGAAGACATTTGAAGAGCCAAGACTAAAGTCAAGACTAATTTTAGAGGCAGACAGAGACAGCGGACAGAAAATAGAAGCAATCACAATTAAAAAAGTAGAAAAACAACAAAAACGCATACTGCTTTGTTGGTTTTGGAATAGCACAATGAAATAAATCTCAAATCTAACCAAGGGGTTGTTGTTTCATTAGTAGTATTATTGGTCTTGACCGGTCTTGATCAAAAATCCAGTGTCCGCAACGTCCGACAAGACCAAGTAAAAATGCCTACAATCCCGAGATGAGATCGAATTCCCTGTAAAAATGCTCTTGAGACCAGTCTGGAGACATAAACCGATCTTGAAAACTACAACCACTTGTGTATACTACATTATCTATGGTGGGTAATTGAGTTTGAATTAAATTGGAACGACGTTATATTTTTTAGGACTTAAAGAGCTATGTTGTACACCAGTTTGTTTTGTACTCTTGTTAAGATACTCAAAGTGTCGGTTTTGTTCCTTCGCAGGTTATGGGGCCATCTATCCAGTTACCCTTCCCGGTAAGGTGATGTGTGTCATGTACGCTATGGTGGGCATTCCGCTCATGCTTTTAGTCATGCTTGATATCGGAGATTTCCTTGCCACACTGCTGACCAAAGCGTATGTTCATATCCACGCCTTCTTCAAAGTCCTGGACTCACACGGTTGGTCCCAGCTGAGGGCTAAGAGGAGCGCAAGGGAGTCCAACCGTCGGACGTTGGAAGACGGTACCACTGTTTTGAGCCATGACATTTCACTCCACCAACGACTCAACATCAGGAGAGCGTTGCGATGTCACAGGAACGTCAAGTCCAATTCCATGCAGACCCAAAGAAATAGAGAGATTTTTGAGAAGATTCTCGCCAAACGCAACCTTCTGCGAAAGGCTCCGCTGCTCAGGAGCGTGTCCTGCCCGGAACTTTATCGAACCGCGCCCCTGACGAAAGGATTTTCCATTTCGGACGTCACAGAAATAGGAGATACTATGGATACGCTGGACGTACCATTTGTGCTCATTCTCGTCATATTGTTTGCTTACATTTTTTTGGGAGGTTTGATTCTGCCGGTGTGGGAGACGGAAATGAAAGGCTTTGACCCTTACTACTTTTGTTTTATCACGCTCACCACGATCGGTTTTGGAGACATTGTGCCTCATCATCCCAATTTTTTCATGCTCACCTCCCTCTTCACCATTTCCGGCATGGCCATCATGTCCATGGCGTTTAAGCTGAGCCAGACCCGCCTTGTAAACTTCTACCGCCACTGCATCAAGATCATAAGCATCAGAACTAGTAATGACGACAAGAACAGAGTCACGAGTGTTCGCTGATGTTTCAAAGACTGAAAATGTCTCCTTTTGGAATGCCGGTTTACTTAGTAGCATGAGTAAATTACAAAAAAAAAGTGCATGTATCACTTTGGGGTACCAGACTCTTGTAGGCATTTTGATACGGTATCTGTCATGTTCTGCGTTTTTGAATGCTGATGACGCCATTTTGTTTGCACAGTCCTCTGAGGTTCGCTCATGTTGTATTTAGATGCAGCGTCAGTTGAAATAGGTGCCAGGGTATCGCCTTACTAATTTATGAAGTTGTTATCATAGCACTTTAGCCTTGCTTGTTGCCTGTTGGATCTCATCTCGTCGATATTTTTTGGTGTATGCACTTGTTATTTTTATTCCCCACTGTCCGTGTTCATCCTTACATAGGTAACAGTCCGTTGTTTGTGTTTGCAGTCCATGTGTTTTTTTGTTTTTTTTGCAATGTTTTTTTTTTTTTTTTTTTTTACCGTGATCGTTTTTTCATCACTTAGACCAGAAGAAACATTTCTGCTGGGCAAAATGTAATTGTTTTTTTTGCCCCAGAAGTGCAATAAAACACAGGAGAATGCTCTGCCTGTCAATCCACTGCATTATAGTTAAACAACCAAACGTTGTGAGAAGACCAGCCGATGCTTGAAAATAAACCGTACCGTAACAAGTAATGTATGACATGAGCAGCCTTGGTAAGCCCTTTATTTTGAAGTTCCTCCGAGAAGTATGGTCGCAACAATGATCCTCTTGATAATTGACTTTTTTCCTCCAATGTAGTGTGATGTCATGCAATCGACCAACACTACCTTGCGGCTGACTGGTCATTGAGCAACCCTTATATTTTGAGCACCACAACTGTTGTGCTGTAAAATCTTTAGGAACAATTTCCTAAGGCTGTGTCTATCCAAGGAGTTCTCACAAAAAATTTACAACGTAATGGATGGTGCAACTTTGTTGAATTTGTAAGTTGAGGCTTTGACGATAAGTCGCCGTTGTCCAGATGTTTGTTCTTCCTCACCCATATTTATTGTGGAGAGTGGCCGTTTTCCATCACCTAAATAAAGAGCAGGAACCAGTTAACTTCTTGATTTAAAAAACAAAAAACAAAACTTTAGTAACGGATGACCCTATTTTGTATCTTGGATGTCACAGCTCTTTGTGATAAATTTGAGGTGGGTTTCGACCCACAAATAATATATTAACCTACAGCTCGAGATGACACTCGAGGACCTGATGAATCTCACCATGTGTTTGGATAACTTGATCTCGGTGACAGTCACTGATAGCTGCCTGTGGATTTTCTGAGTGTTTCTTCGACAATTATATGGACTCCTGGGATCAAGTCCTTTCTTCCTAGCATCATACATCTTCATACTCAAGATGGCAGCAGAGGAACCCATGCAGCTCGGCCGAGGATGACTTACCAACAGCAGAATGCAGAAGGCAAATGAGGTTATGACCTTGTGTGACTGCAGTCCTGATTGGTCAGCAAGTTCCCAACTATCTGACTCTTTCTACTTCGTATTTTCCTGACAGCAACTTTCCAAATGTTTGGTTGGCACCACAGACAAGAATCATGACCCTTTTGGCTACTAACAATATGAGAGCACAGTCGTCGCTGCATTCTGCAACTAATCACTGGTAAGTTTTTACAGTCCTTGTGAGTACTCCCAAAAGCATTCTGTATCATCTCAAAGTTTGAATTAATCTTAAGGGAAAGGATGTTTGTAGAGTTGTCTTCAAATCGAGCCGTCGCTGATGGAACGTCCACTTTCGGCGAGCACCTCCACACTTTCGGTGAATGGTTTATGATGTGAAGCCTTGTAATACATGGACTGAGAAGGACCATATGTAAAAGATGACTAGTTTTGAATAAGGAGCCCGTAACTATGTATATTAGGCTACGTCAAGTATTTAATCTTAAAGAAGCCTGCATAATAAGGTGTAGCAACTTTCTGGCATGGCTCCGTTCGAATGTCTATGCTTGTGGATATTTCTCATTTATTCAGGACCTGGATTCCAGGTCATTCTGATAACTAGGATGATGCATCAATTCGAAATCAATATTTAAGGAAGTATAATAATACAATGTATACGCAACATGTTGTATAACACCAACATGCATTGATATACAGTAAATTAACAGTACCTATTTTCTCTCCACAGAGGTTATTTTTTAGAAGCGTTTTTTTACCAGGAAGTTCGAGGACATTGTTGGTATGTTTGTTTGTTTGTTTTTTTGTTTATGTCGAATTTGCCGTTCTTTCCGTTAAAAATTCCCTTGCAGCATTTACTGATTAATACGTCCTTGGTTGTGCGTGTGCTGTGGAACCAATCCAAACTCACTGGTCGAGAGGTGGGTGTCACGCAAATCCACGCAAGGACGTGGAGAACATGCACACTCTAGAAAGGAAGGCCAGAGGCTGGATTTGGGACAGGTCTCAGAACTGCAGAGCATCTCGTAACCAGTCATCCACCTTGCCACCTCCAGTCTTTGTCATCCTTCATACGAATGAATAATTGGCGTATTCCAGATTCTTTATTTCCTATACAGAGCCTGTGATCACAGCATGTATGCATTTTTTTTGTCTGTTTTGTACTGTGCAATGATAATATCTAATGTAATCCAATCTAAACATGGCACTGTAGTATATCCATTTGAATGGAACCTAGAAACTGTAAAGTCTACAATGGGCGCCTGAGTTAGGAACTAGTTGCAGTGCTCTTCTTTGAACACACGATGGCAGTGTAGTAACAAGAAACACAAGCGCGAGCATTGAGTTGGTTATGAAGTCGAGCTGCCATATATTTTGTCTGGAGCCGAAAAAAATAAAACAATTTCGTGATTATAACAAATGATCGTGGCTGTGATTTCTTAGCATTGTAGCAGTCATAATGATGACTGCGTTGCTTGATTTATTCAATGTACAGCGGCTCACCTGTTGAGTTAGGTCATGTGACTTTCGAACGCTGAGCGTTGATTGTTTGTTGCTTGAGCCTTGAGCTGCTGCTGTCACTTTTGTTCGAAAGCAAATGGAAAAATGGCCTCCTCCAAATTGGATAAAAACAGCATTTTCTCCAAAACTTTTTTTTTAATACTCAGTTTAACCCTAGTCTAACACTTTTGTCATGTTAAAAGCTGATCTGGACTTAACTTAGTTTCTAGCCTTTTGTTGGCTAAAAGCTGATCTGATTTGGAAATGGAACTGAACAATAGCCTTTTTTTTTTATCATGCATCATATTTGCAGGTGGCAAGAGCGCCAATGGTTGTAAACAAACACATGTTATTTGACCAAGGCAGAGTCACGCGATAACAGCTAAATGGCTTGCTTGAAGTCTTAGGGAAAATTGGGAGCCACCATATACAGCATATTTTAACAGGTAAGTTGAAACTGATATATTTGGAATAAATGCAGCCATAGCTAACATGGTCATTAGGGAACTGATAATAATTTTAATGTGCTCTTTTTATGCTAAAATTGGATAGCACACTGGAGACAGTAGCCATAATGTTTTACGAAATTACATTCCTTTAATACATTCATTATATTCACTCAAACGTTTATCGACTCACAAATAAAATGCCATAAACTGACTCCAAAAAAAGCCTGAAAGTGTTGTCCAACTAGTTAGCTATTTAAATTTAGTATTTCTTGTATTCTTTTGACTCATTTTAATTAAATAAATGTGATGCTTTTTTCCCACAACACCCCGTCGCTGTCTACTTTTTTTTTCAATACCAAGTAAAGTGAAATGTAATATTTTTTTGTAATCTTTGACTCAATTAAATGTGATGGGGTTTTTTTCTCAAGGTACAGAACACCACGTCGATGTCGCCATCTTGTGGTCAGGATGAGAACTCCTATAAGGGACAACCGGGAAATCCAAAATAAAGTCGCGTCGTTTTCCTATTTGTGTCTCGTGCTCCATTCTGTTTTTGTTTCTGAGATCAAAACTGAAACCTAAACTGTTTTGAAACGTTTTTTTTCCTTATTCTTTCCAACCTTCAAACGAGTAGCAGTCTAAATTGCGGTGTGTCAATGTTTTCAATTCTAATAATTGTTTCCAAACGTTATATCTTGTTACCTATCAAGAGATACACGAGCACGCTTAACAGAGAAAAAGGAGGATAAAATAGCACAATTAATGGAATTCCCTGGCCAGGTCATTTAACCTGGTTTTCGTGCCATACAAAAATCAAAAAGTGTTTTCCAATCACTGCAAAAAAATGAAAAGAAAAGAAAAAAAGCGCACTCAAAATGTTGAGGATTTCCTAGTCGCTTGCTACGAGTTTGCTCTGTTTTGAGATTAATAACAGATCCAACAGTGTCATGATTATTATGGTGGTCTGTCTGCCTGTGTATCGTCGTGTCTAATAGGAACCATCACGTAGCATGTCGTATGACGTCAGCAGCTAGTAGAAAGACACAGCGCATCAGCGGCTGCACGCTCCTCCAAGGCTGCCGCTGACCTCTGCGCATCCCAGGTAAGATGGGACCCATCACCTTCGCTCTTTTTCGCTAGAGTGCTTTTTATGGCTTTTAACACTTGTTCCTCTGCACAGGACCACGTGTCACCCACTCGCCCGGCTAATTTCGACGGAATTAACACCATGGGGAGACTGGACGCCTTCCGACAATTTAATTTACTTAACTGGCTCAGAGAGGAAAGGCAATCGAGGAAACTTATTCTCTTCATTGTTTTTGTGGCTCTCTTGTTGGATAACATGCTGCTGACTGTGGTCGGTAGGTGTAAACGTTACACACACGCCTTACACTTTTTTTTTTTTACTGTAACATTGGGCGCAACAGGTGTCCGAACTCCTCCGGGGCTCGGCAAATCACCGATGCTTCCCATGGTTCGTTATCACACTTATCGTGCTTAATTAAGTCAACTGAAAGGTGCAAAGGTCAACAAAAAGGATATTTTATAAATAGGGGGTAAATCTGTTGCATATCATTTTCTTCAGTTCTTCTACATAAATCTTTATTATGACCACTGGGGAAATCATTGTCTTCTTCATTTACAATGATAATAATGCTTAGTTTTGATTTACTTCATGTTCAGTGCAATATACATTTGTGCGCCCATTTGCGCAAGTGTGTGAGTGCATATAAACACATTTGCTTGATGTGCCTGAAACACTTCTTTGGTTTTATGTGAATGTGCATTCTGAGGGCTAGTTAAATATTTTACATTCTGAGGAAAAATATTCCGCCTGAGTTCCTTGACGAAAAAAAATAAAAAGATCCCAGGGAAAAGGATTTGTTTTTGCCAAGTGACGTGTAATTGGGTAAAATAAGGATTGACATCTTTTTTTTTTTTTCAGGCACTTTGACACACTTTCTACTTAGACCAGGGGTATCAAACTCATTTTAGCTTGCGGAATTTATGGACGAAAATCTATTCCCAAGTGAGCTGGACCAATAAAATTAAAACAGCAACTTCAAATGTATTTGTATTTTTTTTATTACCATCCAAAATAGTAAAACATCACTATTAACCATATAACATTATCATCACAAATAATCATAGAACATTTAAAGTTTTTTTGTTTTGTTTTTTGATGGGGGGTGGCTAGGTGGGGCAGTGAATAGCACGTCTTCCTCACAGTTCAAAGGTGCAGATTCAAATCCACCTTGCTCCGGCCTTTCTGTGTGGAGTTTGCATGTTTTCCCTGTGCCCTTGTGGGTTCTCTCCGGGCGCTCCAGCTTCCTCCCACACTCCAAAAAAAACCAGGTGAACTGGACATACTAAATTGTCGTTTGGTGTGATTGGGTGCATGATTGGTTTTTCGTCTCTGTGTGCCCTGCGATTGGCTGGCAACCAGTTCAGGGTGTCCGCCCGCCTACTGCCCAAAGGCAGCTGAGATAGGCGCCAGCAAGCCTTGCGACCCTTGTGAGGATTGGCGGCTCTGGAGAATGGTTTATGTTAAAAAGGTTACAAATTTAGGCATACCTACTGTATACCATTTTTATAGACGATGATCCTATTTATAGTCGGCGCAACGAGTGGAAACGCATGAAAGGTTTTCTCTTTCCTAGGGGGTCTTTGCAAAAATTTTTTGAGAAGCACTGTGTCACATTGACCCAATTAGCGATTGGGTGAGGCCTTTGGGTTCTTTTTGATTCAGCGGTTTTTAGAGTGCCCCCTTTCTTCAGTAAATTTGTGTGAAATCACAGCAAAATGATTTTATAATCTAATCATATGGATATTAAAGAAATCTGCTGTGATCGGTCATACATTCAAATTTCATGAGGACATAATTGTGGCTTTTGTGGTCAGTATGTGTCATGTGGCTGTTGATTTGATCATGGCTCTAACAAGAAAGCACTTTGTCTGGGAAGGCAATATATATATATTTTTTTTTTATAGAGACTTTATGTGACTCTTGCTCCGAATGCACACATCCATTTTATCTTTTGATTTTCCAATATTGGCAGCCTCTGCCTGTGTCTTGTCAGTTCTTGTCGTGAGCAGTGCTGCATTACCTCCCCTTTCCCTGTTCCTCTAAATAAAGTTGCTTTTCCTGGCACTGGCGTGGCCTCGGGGGTCTGAGGGTGCTGAACTGAACATCCCTGCTTCGAGTCTGCTTGCAATTGCTTGTTGCATGTCATTTCTCATTTGCGTCTCGCCCTGCTTTCCTGTCAATAAAAAGCACAAGGCAACATGTGCGAAACTCCGGCGCAGTATGAATATGCTGCAAATGTCAGTTATGTAATAAAATGACTGGAATTTACTTTACAATGTAATGTTTTTATATTTTGTTCAACAGCTGCCTCACGCTTCTACTGTTCATTTATTAGTTATTATGTAGCTCTTTTGTATCAGTTCAAGTGTGAATTTTAAGACAAAAATTTGTGGTGAAGGTTGCTAGATGTGTGAGGAGCCTTAGTCCCGTTTGCTAATTGCCACTAGCCTCAAGTTGAAGTACTTGTTTCCTTCTGTATGATCATCATGGGGTCAATTAGTATTCTGAAGAAGGTCTGCATTGTAAAAATTGATCTTGTCACAGGTTTTCCACCACAGGGGGCATTTTGTTGGCTAATTGTGAGCAGCCTTCAGAAAAACTGGGATACTAAAATAATATATGCAAATAATCCTCTACATGAGCTATTTGGAACTTATTTAATCGCCAGTCAATCTAGTGACAAGTAGTTGGGCTAATACTTTAGCTGAGGGGGTATAAGCCCAAAGAACAGGCTTGATTTTGACGTGTGAAGTGTATTTACGCATACACAGCACCAGGTGGTGCAGTTGTGCTCTCATTGCCAAAGTCTGTGCAGAAATGATAACTTTTTAAATATCGGTCAACATTTTTTTTCTTAATCACAATAATGATTAATCTGGAAAACAACTAGCTCAATGTTTTATACCTTTTTCTTCAGGATAAAATGTTATATGTGATATTGACGCTCCTGTGTTAATATTCCAGATCAGTTTCCATGTATTATTTATTGATTTAATATTGTTTTTTTCCACATTTTTCTGATTTCAATATGTTTTTTTTTTCTTTAGGCACTTTGATGCTTTAAACCTGTTTTTTTAAACTAATCTTTAACCTGTATAAACCCTGTAAAAAGTAGTGAACATTTGTTGAAATCGATAATATTATTGTTATTATTATAGATAATGGTCGTATTTCAAGTTGCCGTGGCAAGTGGGGGATTTGCAAAATGTTTTCTCTTTCCTAATGGGATTTTTGCAGAAAATAATTGAGAAACACTATTTTAATGCTCGTCGCTATCTTGGATCACAGTTCAACAGTCCTTAATAGATCAAAGGACTCACCGTGACCCCTCCATTTTTGTTTGGTCCTGATGCTGTACCTGTCAAGTAAAGTTTGGATCCTGTAGCCTCTGCAACTTCAATTGGCGTTCAGTGGTTCAGATTTTGATTTGTGAAATAAATAACAAACTTGTTAGCATGTCCACCTCACATGCAGAGGTCATGGGTTGCATTCTGGCTTCAGCCTTCCTGTGTAGAGTTTGCATGATCTCCCCATGCCTGAGTGCATTTTTCTCCCACATTCCAAAAAACACTTGTGGTAGTTACTGTATATTCACCTCTCCAATTTGCTCTTGGGTGTGTTTGTGAGTGCGAATGGTTATATCTCTCTATGTGCCCTGTTATTGGCTGGCAACCAGTTAAGGGTGTGTCCTGCTACTGCCCAAAGTCAGTTGGGATAGGCACCAGCAAGTCTGCGACCCTTGTGAGGATATGCGGCTCTGAAAATGGATGGATGGATGTTTACATATAAGGATGGATGATGAATTGTTTCCACGTGCCCTCTGCAATGTGTGCACAGCCTCGCCATTCTTGTATGGTGCATTGAATTAGTATTTCTATTGAAGTTTGAGATGTCCTACTGTGTGAGTGGTCATTAAAAGCATCTCCAGTCAACTTCATGAGCTTCTCCACACGCACACACAGGTAACAACCAATCACTGCTCAGCTTACTAGCGTCACATGACCAAACCCAGAAAAGAAGTGAGCCATTGAAAAATGTTTTAAAAGGTATTATTTGTACATTAAAAATATTTACTTATTAAATTAATTTTACACAAAATAACTTTTTTCTTGAAAACAGAAGATGAAAATAGCAAAATAAGCCGAGTCTTGTATTTAACATATTATTAAAAAAGTAAAACACACTTATCCTAATACAAAATACAGTAATACTGTGTTAAAAGAAATTACCAGTACTATTTCATCAACTTGTTTTTTTGTTGTACAATCAACAACCGCTATTTGCGAGGACTTGGGACCGGTCCAGCCCAATAATTGCAAAAATCTAAATTATTCACAGCTAATGAAATACATTAGGACAAATTCATAACAGTTGAACCCTAGAAATTATCTTAAAACTCCAACATCCCCTTCCACACACACACCCACAAAATATTATAACATTTTGGAGATACATTTATCTAACTCTACATGCTATAAAACTTGGATTATTAACATTCGCAGAACATAACGTCATTGGAGTGCACAAGATTGCATCAGCTATAATGTTTCGTTTTTGCGAATCGGATCAACGATGTCGATCAGCTAATATGTTCACCTATTTCACATGAAATTCAGATCTGTGTAAAGTCTCATAAAAGCAAATTACCAATGTCCCCGCTGCCACTAATCCTTTGCTTATAAGTGTGAACTTCTTTATAGTGCATCTATGAAAGAACAGGCTTGAATAATGCTATCCGGGATAAATAATTATGCACATGAGGTATATACTGTAAAATCACTATTTTGCTCTTGTGAGGTTCAAACAAATCAGCCTTTTGGTTTGTTCAGATTGTAATGTGATTCAAAATAGTATCACGCCTAATGCAGCAGTCAGTGATCATGTCAAATTTGATCTCGTCAGTCACCTGATGCCTCTTTCTGCCCAACAGTGCCCATCATCCCCAGCTACCTGTACAACCTGGATGAATCAACGGACGTGGCGTCCAACGGCACCTCACCACAACAGCAAACTCCTCCGGGATCCTTCGATAGGATCGTTTCCTTGTACGACAACTCCGTGAGGTTGTCGGGCTCCAACGTCACGAGCAGGTGGACCGACGCGGTCACGCCGACGGCGGCCGCCGCAACTGCGGTTGCGCCGTCGCCGCGCAACTCTTCAGACTGTCCGCGCTCGACCAGCAAGCTGATCAACGAGAATGTCAAAGTGGGGATGCTTTTTGCCTCCAAGGCCACCATACAGCTGCTGACCAACCCCTTCATAGGACCACTCACCAACAGGTATGGTTTTTGTAGTATCCATTTAGTCATGGTGTAGCGCAGGGGTCGGCAACCTGCGGCTCCGGAGCTGCATTTGGCTCTTTCATCCTTATGTTGTGGCTCTCCGTAGTTTGGGAAAATAAATAATGCTTGATTCAGATAGACTACATGGATGGCGTAGCAAGCGACGCATTTGGATTGCGGTCAACGTTTGCGTGAATGTGTGATATGGCGACATCTATAGGACGTGTTTGGTGCGACAGGACACGAAATGTGACGCGAAACAGCCAATCAGCTTTGGGAATGTAAAAACAGGAAATGGAAATATAGCACACCATTTTCAAAGTAAGCTATAACCAAACTTTAAGAACTAAAGTGCTTGAGGAATTTTTAACACAAAATAAACATCGGATTAATGCCCCTTGCATGTGAGCAAGAATGGACTCAAATGTTAGGGTGAGTCTGCTTGTTCTTTTTGTGAAACCTAGAAGGTAACAACCTTGGTTAATAACATGAACACAACCAAGAACTAAATGACATACAGGAAATACAGCGCAGACTTCCAGATTAAAAGCAGGTATTTCAAAATAAGAGAAAACAGGTGAGCAAACAATTCAAACTAGCGCGCTTGAAAAATTCTTAACACAGAATAAATATTATCTCAGGGATGCCTGTTTGTGAACACGAATCGTTTCAGACCTTGGTTCGGTCTGCTTGCTTCTTTCAATTAAAATAATGTGGTACAATTTTGGTTAACAAGAGCTGCTGTAAGCACCCGTCTGCTTGCTTTCTCCCACTCGCCCCATTACCATAATTAGCGTAAGATTAAATGCCTGGACTCTAATGCCTGGATTTTTAATCTTATTTCTGGAAATCAACAACGAAAAAAGGCAAACTAGTTGGCAGTAAATATTCATGAAGTTTTGTTTTTGTGTTAGGCTAAAACACTGCTTGGGATTAGTGAAAATTTACAAAGTACATATTACATGAATAACTATGCTGATTGTTACATTTACATTTTGATACATTATAGCAATGGAAGAGCAAATTGGAAAAAGACAAGAGAAAAATGGAAAAATGGCAGCTGTAAGATAAAGCACACAATTGAGAATGACAAGGGTTCTCTCAGTACTTTTTGATTTGAAAAGCTGCCAAAGTCAATAAAAAGAGACATTTATGGTACAGTATTATCAAATGCTATGTCCCGTAAATACAATAAGCAGATGTAGTGCTATTGTAACAGGCGCATGAAAATGCTCAATATGTTGCTTCTGTTGTTTCATATCATGCAAACTACAAATTTCCTTTTTCTCGGTCAAACAGAGCAGAATTCCTGCTCATTTGCATAAGTGGCTAAAGCATGTGCTTGTTTTCACACACGGATAGCTACACGATGGCTCATGAATGGAGGAGTAATGATACAACTTTATGAAGAGCTAATTCACATTTTTATAAGTATATTTTGAGAATGGGCAAACATATGGCTCTTCTAACACCATACGCATTCCTCAGAGCGAGATTCACGTCATATTGTGTCTTTCTGAGTGCGCTAGCTTTTATTGGCATGCTCCTCCAAGGTGGTATTTAGTGTCTCAGCTGCACTCTCAGAAAGGGTGTCAGTGAGAGCACGATTAGCTGCGCTTAGTCACCTTCCCTCCTGACGAAGGACAACACAAGGCAAGTCAGGCAAACCGTTTACGGGCCATGAATATGAAAGGCTTTGTTTTCAAATAAGACATCATAATGTATGATCATTCTCATAGAAGAAAAAAATTGAGATGACACCATTACATGGCTCACTTTTTTTTTTTTTTTTTGCTGAGCAGTTTTGTAAATCATTGATTTAATTGAGGTTTTTTTTTCAATTTAACTCCAAGATCTGAAGGTTTTTTTTTTTTAATCATTAAAGAATAGTAATATGAGATTATTAACAACCATCATTAATATGGTTAATGTTCAATGCATTAACGGCCTTTTTTCTTCCCGACTGTGAAATGCCCGACTCGATTTGAATGCACCGTACATCTCGTCCTCATGTTGGCAGCTAGCGGAGACTTCTGCTGTATTTCATAGCATTTCTAAATGTGCTTAATCAGCAATTGAATGTGATTTTTTTTAATAGCGGTGTGTTGATGTTGCTCACAATAATTTGGGATAAAGGAATTGGGAGGATGAGTCAAGTTAATGAAACATCTCTCCGTGGCGAAAATTCAAAATAAAAGCATGTATTGCGCATTTATTTTGAAATTCTCCTGTGCAATTGCATAGGTGGCGTGTTACATTATGTTGTTGTGGTTGTTGTCTCGGTGTGCATCAAATACAGTAAATATAAATGTAGGTTTATAAAATTGAAAAAAATATTAAATTTACATACCTGTATTACTCAAGGGGTCATTTCAGGCCGAGTTAACGATATCCTCCTATGCATTTTTCTCGCTATTATGTAGATCATCGTTTGTACTAGACAAAGACTCAAACATGCTATAAACATCACATAATTATTATTCATAATAGTAGTAATAAAACAAACATCTGTTTTGAAATGATATCCTCTTGTTTTGACCCTAGGATTGGATACCAGCTCCCCATATTCATTGGCTTCTGTATCATGTTCATCTCTACAATTAGTAAGTTCCACTGCATACATACTTTCTTTATTCATGAAAGAAAATAAAAATGCATGCTTGACATGTCTTTGCCCGTATTTATTTTATTCTTATTGTTGTGAAGTGTTCGCCTTCTCATCGAGCTACGCTCTGCTGTTTCTGGCCAGATCACTTCAAGGTGTGGGCTCCTCCTGCTCATCTGTTGCCGGTAAGAACTAATCATTTATCCAATGGTATCCCATCATGCGTTCATGACCAAAAAACCATATCTTGTAGCCTAATCCTTGGTCTAATTCAGAGAGGTCCAAACTTTTTTCTGAGGGCCACATTCAGAAAAATGGACGGATGCAAGGGCCACTTCAGTTTTGTTGTTGTTGTTTTTTAACAGCTCGTGCACGCAAAATCAATCAGTCATTTGCATATTGTAAAAAAATGAACATAGCCCTATTTTGGACATCACTGTTCTAAATTGAAGACGTGTATATTATAGAAATAAAATGATATGATCCCTTGTTCTACCATTTATAGAGCCTTGTTGACTGTCCAATATCATTTGTAAACATCAATACAGTAATCAATTGTTTTTTGCGGTTAATGGTGACCAAACCCCCAAATATAGACAACTTACTTAAATCTTAAATTATTAAACCTTACACAGTAACTGTACTGTTATGCCTTCTGATTTCCATGTCTTGGCTGTACGTAGTCGGGCTGATGGTGAGCTGCAGTTGCCCTATGAGCAGGTGCTCGAATGTCTAAGTAGAGTGAAGCAAGTAGCTGACCAAACATGATTAAAATTCAGAGTTTACACTTGAAATTCAAATGTATTACAAAAGGCAAGAGGATCCCAAAGCTGGTGTGTGATTGACTCAGAGAACGTCCTCCACAATGGCAAAAAAAAAAAAAAAAGTAGTACTGCTCACAAGTGACTGGCCAGGCAATCTGTCAATTAGCTCACGAGGCACTCCTACAAGATGCAGGCACCAGTGAAGAGTGGATTTCAGCTTCTGAGCGGGAGTGGGTTATAATAACTCCTGCCCCAAAGGTCAATTGTTGTGCCGTGAGACAATCACGTGTCTTGTCGGAATGCATGCGTCTTGTAGGACTTCCCCTTGAGTTAATTGACAGATAGCCTGGCCAGTCAGTTGAGAACAGTACTCCTTTTTTTTTTTTTTTTTGTCGTCATTATGGAGGATGTTCTCTGAGTCAATCAAATGTTGAAAGAGAATGCAGGGAGGAAGGAAAGCTTTGGGATCTTCTTCCCTTTTGTTGGAAATTGGAATTTCAAGTGTAAACTCTGACGTTCGAGCGCGCACACAGAAGACAATTGTGGCTGTCGGAATAATTGGAAATGTAGTGATTATACATTTGCTACAATCAATATAACAGCTTGCAATGAAGAAATGCTTTTCTGTGAGAAGGTTGTCGTGAGAAGGAATCCTGTCTCGTACTTTGCCATGGGAAGGCCAGCTCAAACCAGCCTGGTCAAGCTCAAACCGCAGACAGGTGTCACTTTACTTTTGATTTTACAAAATATCTTGTAGATTGTTTTGCTACACTGAATGTTTTGTCACACGTATATTAATTTTCCACTTACATACATGGACAAACACACTGGGTTCCCGCCACGCTTTTTCTGCCCCTAGCCGCACTTTTGCCCTTTTAGGGCTAGAACCTTCAAGGGACCTCTGAATCAAATAAAAAGAGAGGGTTCGGAGAGACTTCTCCAGAGCGCATCAGAATCATATACGTGCAGTCCTTCTCCGTTCTCCTCATGCATGAGTAGGTAAACGAACACCATTTCTCCTTCATTGTGTATAGTTTCTCACAAATGTCTCATAGGTGAACCTCACAACGGCCCCCCGTGATCCCAATTTTGGACAGTCAAGACATGAAAAAGAGAAGGGATAACATACTGCAGTTACTGTATAAGGTTTAATTTTTAAAGATTTAAGTAAATATGTGTACTCCAGTAGTTTGACGTCCCAGGATTGTCCGTGGCGTGTGCGTTTACAGTTAACTTGTACGTCTGGCATGCTGGGAATCTTCACAGCACGTCTATCTGCAATATGAAAAAAAAAATCCGTGATGTACTGAAGGCGCGATAGGTGAGAAGCAAAGTAGCGAGGGGTTACTGTACAGCATAATGTGTGTGCTTGTATTTTCAGGGATGGGAATGCTGGCAACTGTGTACACGGATGATGAGGAGAGAGGACATGCGATAGGGATTGCCCTTGGGGGCCTGGCAATGGGCGTTTTAGGTAGGCAAAAGATTGGAAAGTCATGACACTATATCAACAAAAGTATTGGGACACTTGGCCATTACATCAACAGAAGTTGAGAGCAGAATAAAATATTAAGCTTCTCATTTCCTCTGTGAATTTTGTCCCATTCGGTTTTAATAAGCCACCTAACAACAGAAATAGTAGTGATGGAGAAATGAAGTTTCATGGAGCACTTGTGATTGTATTGGTTTAAAGATACAATAAAACGTGAATACAGTTCTAGTGTACTGTGATCAACTTTAAACTAAGAGCATCATCTAGAGCAGTGGTTCTTAAATGGGGGTAAGGGTATCCCTGGAGGTCCTTTAAAAGTAATGATTGAATTCATTAAATGTTTTAGAAAAATATAGATTCATTAAAAAAAAATTATGCTCAGTAGGTTATTCAATTTAATTTATTTAAAAAACACAGATTCTCCCCTATACTAGAAAGGTTCGACCCACTTGTCACGTGCAGTCTCTCGTTACCTGTCAAGTTAATGATTTATTTTTGTGAACAGATCTCTGCTGTAATCCAAAAGAAGACATATTATGCTTCATATTTTTCAGTGGACAAATATTTATTTATAATTATTTCTTTTTGAGAAGAGGTCGGACACTTTATGTTGATTGTTTTTTGTGGACAAACATTTATCAATACTTAAGTTTATTTGTTTTTTTTTTGATAACAGATTTCTCCTCTGACCGAAAAAGGACACTTTATGTTAATTATTTTAGTGTTTACCAATACAAATGACGTTTGAAAGGGTCGAAAGTTTAACAAATAAGACACTGATGGCATGTTCACAAAAAAAAGCTTCATGAAGCTTCAATTCCCCATCACTAAGAATTAGTATTCTGTTAATGTCCATAAAACATTTAAAGTGGCTAAGTTTGTCATCCATTCCACTAACAACCCAATTTGTCCTTCACAGTCGGACCTCCATTTGGTAGTGTCATGTATGAGTTTGTTGGAAAGACCGCTCCATTCCTCGTTCTGGCTTTTCTGGCATTGTTTGATGGAGGTACACACTAGTGACTATATCTCACAACAAGAACGAGAATGATTTCTCTCACTGATGAATTCTAATTTTAATATCTCATCAAATGTTTAACAGCTTTGCAGCTTTTTATACTTCAGCCCACCAAAGTAGAACCAGAGGTGAGGAGACTGAATTAATACTCAGGAAATTCCATTTTTATTAAAGTTTCCAATAAGAAATGGAAAAAACACTTATGTTAAATCAAACACGGTAAAAATGATTGTTTCTTTGTTTTGAACAGAGTCAGAAGGGGACACCACTGTTGACCCTAATGAGAGATCCATACATTGTCATTGCAGCTGGTAAGAACATGAAACCAGGACATTAAACAAGCACATTGAATGTAATGTCATGAGATGTTTTCAGAGTACTGATAAAAATGTGCATTTGGTCAATTAGAATTGCTTGCTGTCATTTTTGTCAATGTGAAGAACCTCTGCAATAATTATTCTTCACAGGCGCTATTTGTTTTGGGAACATGGCAATCGCCATGCTGGAGCCAACGCTGCCAATCTGGATGATGGAGACCATGTGTGCCAGGAAATGGCAGCTAGGTATTTACCTATTTGTTTTTTAGACATTTTAATCCAACACATCCTTTGTTTAGTTTACCTGTGCTCAAACTGAGAATAATTATTCCAAGTTTTCCAAGCGTCTAGATTAATAAACTCTTTTGGAATTTCATTAGATTTTTTGGGGGGGATTTTGAGAATATTTTATAACATTATCTTGTTCAATGCCAGCCCAGTTAAAATGCATTTTTTACCTGTATTGTATATATTATAGCTGTCAATGGCAGTCAAAATGAATGGATAGAATGCTGCCCCAACACAACAATAACATGCTTGTTTGCATTTACGAGTGGAGAGTGCCCCCTGGTGGCGAGTGAATAGCAGAAAATCAACACTTTGATAGCATCGTCTTTGTTAACCAGGCGATTGCCCTCTGGTGGCTAGTAAAAAAAAATGCTGATAAACTGCATTGGATCATTCAAGATTCAAGAGTTTAATTGTCAGATGCATTGTAACACTACACGATGAAATTCTTATTCTGTTCACTTCCTGGAACAGACTTACATTCCACACAATAGACATAATAATAAAGTAGGTAATAACAAAAACAAAACAGTAATAGGGCAATATTCTAATTTGTGAAACAAGTATTCTGGTACTATCTGGACAAAGCATTTGAGGAATACTGTGCAACATTATAAGAACTACACTACATTTTTCCCTCAGC